>NC_090931.1:1374087437-1374395392 GCF_040938575.1 Ambystoma mexicanum
ACTGTTTGAATACAATCACGGGCTCCAGGACATCACCGGGAATGATTTACTTCCCTGGTTGTTCTCTAGGCTCCCTCCTGTTGCGACTGATGTGGTAATGGAGTTGGGGGTGGCGGATAAGACGGATTACGAAAGTGTGAAACTGGCTTTGATAGCTAGATTCGGGAAGACCCCTTCCCAGTATCTTAAGAGGTTTAGAACCCTCAAAAAGCATGATGGTACCCCTTGGGCTACCTGGGTGAGTGAAGGGTTGGAAAACTTAGAGGGATGGATTAAGGGTTACAAAGTGAACACTTATGAGGGTATGAGGAATCTTTTTATGTTGGAGTCTATTTATGATGCCTGTTCGCCTGAGCTCAGACAGCACTTGGCTGATTCGAAGGAATTGGATTCCCGGAAGCTAGCTAAGGCTGCTGACTTGTGGGCTGCCAACAGGGCTACTCATAAGGATTCTGGGGCAACTCAGAAAAAGGATGACGGAAAACAGCCTAAAAAAGACTCAAAAGAGAATTCTAATAACTCAAATTCCAAAGAGGGCCCCAAACAAAACCAGAAGGGTAAGCCACAAGGAAAACCACAGCAGAATAGTGTGTGTTCTGGTGCCAAACCGGAAGGAGGTCAGAACAAGCAACCATTCCAGAAAGCATTCGGTAAATGCTTTGTTTGTGGCTCGACTGACCACGTGAAAGGAGATCCAAGATGTAAGGGTAAACCTTCAGGGGTCCAGCTTGTCTCCTTAGCCTTCGCTCCAGAGGAGGAAGTCCAAATGGCAAGTGGAAACTTTCTACTGCTAGGTGACAAACCCATTGGAGTCTCAGCCAGCGTTTCTTTAGTATCTCTGGGGTTGTGGGAACAACAGAATTTAGATGTCTATTATTCTATCCCCGATAATACTAAAGAGTATCATAAGGACAGTGTCCAGGTGAATGGTCAGGAGACTCCTGCCATTAGGGACACTGGGGCCAGCATAACTGTGGTGGATAAATCATTTTTTCATGCTGAGGATGTTGCTAAGGCACCCAAACGCCTCACCAAGTTAGCTGGAAGGCCTGTGCAGATGCTTCCCAAATTACCAGTTCTCATCCAGTGTAACGACACGACTGTGAAGATACCTGTCAGCATACAGAGTGAGGTACCAGGACGCGTACTGTTGGGTAACAATTTGAAAACTCTCGGAGTTGTATCGCATACTCCCAGACCTCCTAGTAAACGGTTACAGGAGCTAACCAGACCCACAAGAGAGAGTACCATGCGCGGTACTCTCCAGGAGATGATGAAGAAAGAAATCACTCCTGCTCCACTGGAATTGTCGGCCGCTGTCTCCAAGAAATCAGAAGCGAAAGGGAAACCTAAGACTTCTATCCCGAAACCAGCAGCCAGCATTCCAGTGAAGTCAACACAGACTTCCCCGCGGTAGTCCAAAGTTACACCCGTAACTCCACCTCCAGCCGAGGCTGAGAGGGAGGTACAACCCTGTGTGGTAGAATTAGACTCTGAGGAAGAGCTAATGGAAGGCCAGGAACTCATTGGAGATCTGGATCCTGTTGACCATCCTGAGCTGCTGTCTTTTCTGGCAGAAGGTGGACCCAGCAGGGCAGACTTCAGTAAGGGACAGAGGGAATGTCCAACTCTGGAAGGTCTTCGCCACCAGGCAGAAGCTCAGGCTGAAGGGCAAGAGCCTGGGAAATACAGGTTGCACTGGGAAGATGGCCTCTTCTACAGTGAACCGACCGAGTCTGCACCTGGAGACTACAAACGACTTGTAGTACCCCAAGAGAACAGACCACAATTCTTGCAGTTGGCTCACGAGATTCCTTTGGCTGGTCACTTGAGTTTCAAGAAGACTAAGGAAAGGCTCTCGCTCTACTTCTATTGGCCAAAGATGAGGGCCGAAGTAGAAAAACACTGCAGGAGCTGCCACACCTGCCAGACCTCTGGTAAGGTTGGCTCCAAGAATGTGGCACCTTTAGTGCCTCTCCCAGTCGTGGGAGTCCCATTTGAGAGAGTAGGGATTGACATTGTTGGTCCCCTTGATCCTCCAACCTCCTCAGGCAACAGGTTTATACTTGTTGTAGTAGACCATGCTACTAGGTATCCTGAGGCAATTCCTATGAGGACTGTTACAGCTTCGGCTGTGGCTAAGGCCCTCCTTGGTATTTTTACTAGGGTCAGGTTTCCTAAGGAAGTAATCTCTGACAGGGGGTCTAACTTTATGTCCCACTACATGAAAGCCATGTGGAAAACCTGTGGAGTTACTTACAAGTTCTAAACAGCTTACCACCCACAAACCAATGGGTTGGTAGAACGGTTCAACCGAACCATGAAGAGCATGATAGGTGCTTTAGAAGAACCTCTTAAGCGTAAGTGGGACCTTCTACTGCCATGCCTTCTCTTTGCTTATAGAGAAGTCCCTCAGGAGGGAGTAGGTTACTCTCCCTTCTAACTACTCTATGGTCATCCTGTCAGAGGTCCATTCTCCCTGATTAAGGAGGGGTTGGAGAGTGCTCCTTCCCCCAAGCCAGTCAGAGTGACTGACTACGTGATAGGTCTCCGGAGGAGAATGTCACACATGATGACGGAAGCAAGCGATAACTTGAAAGCTGGACAAGCATTGGTCAAGCACTGGCACGATCAAAAGGCTAACATGGTTGAGTTCGCTCAAGACCAGCTCGTTCTCGTTATGTACCCAACAAGGCAGAGGGCCTTGCAAGATAAGTGGATGGGACCCTTCAGAGTTGTGGGTAGACTCGGACAGGTCAACTATCTGGAGGACTTGTCCTATCCCAAGGAGGCTCCGACAGTCTTTCACACCAACCGACTTAAAGCGTATGTCTCACGACCTGATGTAGGAGCGTTGCTTCTAGCGTCATCCGAGGAAGAAGAAGAGAGTGAAGCTCTTCCGGATCTCCTCAGAGGCTTACCTTTAGATGAAAAAATTGAAGGAGTAAATCTCTCCTCCAATCTGACACCCGAGCAACAAGAAGAGTGCAAATCTATGTTGAATCAGTTTGCCTCTCTGTTCTCGCTTTCACCAGGCTTGGCCCCTTGTGGCCAGCACGACATACTCACTGGTGACTGTCTGCCAGTCAAAGCAGAGGATACCGAATGTCAGAGAACGTACGAACCCACTTCAAAGGTGAGGTCAGCAAGATGCTTGATCTCGGGGTAATAGAGCCCTCTACTAGTCCATGGTCTAGCCCAGTTGTGTTAGTACCAAAGGCCGGATCTAAAGAACTTAGATTCTGCGTGGATTATAGAGCTCTTAACGCAGTCACCAAGACTGATGCCCACCCTTTGCCAAGAACAGATGAGTTGGTGGAGAAACTTGGCGCCGCCAAGTTCCTCAGCACATTTGACTTGACGTCAGGCTATTGGCAAATAGCCCTGACAGACCATGCCAAGGAGAAAACTGCATTTTCTACCCCCGTTGGCTTAAACCAGTTTAAGGTAATGCCTTTCGGACTGAAGAATGCACCTGCTACATTTCAACGGATGGTAAACCAGGTTCTGAATGGGATGGAGGACTTCTGCATGGCATACTTGGATGACATTGCAGTGTTCAGCAATTCCTGTGAAGAACATGTAACCCACCTGAGAGATGTTTTGCAGGCTCTTGGACGAGCCAATCTGACCATAAAGGCGAGTAAATGCCAAATTGGACAGAGTAAGGTAGTCTACCTTGGACATGAGGTAGGAGGTGGAGAAATAAGGCCTTTGCTCAGTAAGATTGAAGCTGTGCTAAATTGGACAACACCTACTACTCAAACCCAAGTGAGAGCCTTCCTAGGCCTCACTGGGTATTACAGGAACTTCATAGAGAACTATGGGACCATAGCTTCTCCACTGAATGTCATCTCCTCGCCCAAATTTCCTAAGAAGGTTAGATGGAACGAGGAGTGCAATCAGGCTTTTGAAAACCTGAAAAAGGCTCTTTGCCAAGCCCCAGTACTCAGAGCTCCTGATTACCGCCAACACTTCATTGTGCAGACAGATGCTTCAAATGTAGGAATAGGTGCCGTAGTCAGTCAACTGGATGGGAAAGGTAGGGAGCACCCCGTTTGCTTCATCAGCCGCAAGCTGAAGGATCCTGAAACAAGGTGGGCAACAATCGAAAGAGAGTGCTTTGCTATCGTGTGGGCTCTGAAGAAGTTTAGGCCGTACTTGTATGGTACTACTTTTGTCATTCAGACTGACCACCAACCCTTGAGATGGTTAATGCAAATGAAAGGGGAAAACCCAAAACTATTGAGATGGTCGATCTGCCTGCAAGGGTTTGATTTCACCATTGAGCACGTGTCAGGGTATCACCACCAAAATGCTGATGGTCTTTCTAGGATGTATGTCATCGACTAGAGGTATGAGATTCATCCAGGAGTGGATTAAATCCTCCTGTCCCTTAGTCTGAGGGGGGGCGAGTGTTAGGGAGAATTCTCTTTTTAGGCTGAATTTCCTAACCTAGTGAGTCCCCCAGCAGCTTTGCTGGATTTCTGGAGTTTGCTTTTTCCATCCTGCCAAGAGTGAGACTCTTTTCCTCCCACTCTTGGACATGAATGTGTGTAATTCCTTTGAATGTCAATGTGTTCTATGGGCTATGGGGTCTTTTACTCCATAGGGTCTCATATGTTTTTCTATGTGTGTTACACCGCACCCTACGTGCCGTAACACTGGGGCGTCCTAGCGGACCTCTATCATAGACTCCATACCCGGGGACTGACTACTGTCTCCCCGGGCATGTAAAGTCACCATTGGCTTTACTAGACCTAAATTTACTAACAGAACTAGTACAAAACATCCTATTGTGGACGTACTAGTAGGGGTAATTCGATTACTCCTGGATCTGTTATTCGAGGGGTCACTGTCCCGTCCCCCCTTGTCGAGTTTTGGCTGGTGGCAGTGGAAACTACTTGTTATGTTCGACCCCGAACATAACCCTATGGGATTCTTCCCATTGTTGGAGATTGATACTTTTCTTCGTTAATCTCTAACATACCACCGGTCTACTTATCTTAAATAAGTTCATCGGATGGTATTTTCTGCCAGAACTCGGTTTTTAAAATGGCGTCTGTATTCGTCTCTGTGACTCCTAAACCAAAGGTTGAGCCCTTTGTTCCACTTTTGGCGGGCCTCTGCACAGAGACCCTCCAAAGTGGTGCCATTCTGTCTGGGTTACAACAGGGGTGTGGGAGGGGGTTTAGGCACCCTGGACCGAGTTGCCTTGCCAACTCCGGTCGCACTCTGGTATGATTGGCCCAAATGGTGAGCCTCCCCGCTCACCACTTAGCGTGTGTTGATTGACAGCTAGGCTGAATGAATGGGGGTTTTCTGCATAAAAACAGGGCTTTTGGGACTGGATCTTCAGAAGTCGCCACAGGACCTAAGAATCCGACGAGGGTAACGCTGAGCCGACCTGCACGACGACACTCCCGGTGGAGCCCTGCGGAACCGACTCACCACTTCCCGACGACAGAGGAGATCTCCCTGCCGGAGAGTCTCTTCCCCTGACTGGTAGGAACAACCAGTCCCCTTTGCTTTTTCTTTGCCTCAGGACGCAGTGGTCGAATTGCACATGCAGAGCGCCTCGGCAACCGGATAGCCACTACCCCTGTACCGCGACCAAAAGGTGGTGCCTTGTGACGGAGCACTCTGCGGCTGGTCTCTTCCCTGGTGGTGCACTGGACTTCACTTTTCTTCGACGAAGAGATCATCTCTACTCTTGGCAAAGACCTGTCGTGCATCCACCACCAGGAACAACTGCCCCCGCCAGAGCTGTCTCTCCACAAACAAGGTACCGTGTCCGCCTGGCTTCCCTTTCGATCGGTTCGAGTGAGGTGTCTTAATCCTCTCCTTTCCGTTGGGTCGCCTCCAAGCTTTCTCACGTATTGTTCTGAACTGGTTCAATCTGCCGATAACAATTTGCTATAAAGACTCGAACGCATTTCCACTAAGAGACTTTTTGGGACATATCGCCTTGCCTCTCTCCGAGTGGGCCTGGCCTCTGAACTTTATGATCTATTGTGGTTCTTGCCTTCTTGCCTTGCATTTTTCCCCTGAAGTATTGAACTGTGTTGATTTCGTAACCTACTTATTTTTCTCTCCTTTCCTAACTAATATTAGAGTGCCATCTAGGTTGAGGCATACACCTCTGTCTGTAAATAAGTGATGCTGGTAGAACCTAGACTTGTCGAAATATTGTTAGGGGGATTGATCGTTTCTTCTTCGTAGAGTAATTGTGATTGAAGTGTTTGCCGTGATAGTGCCATAGTGTTTTCCATAGATGTTCCGTTATAAATAAATACCTTAATATCTTTACACTGAGCCTCGCTGCGTGTTTGCTAGTCTTACTGTGAAGAATTTCCCTATATTGTATACTCCACATACTGCTTAACTCTTCTTGAGGGAAGTCTGACTGCTCAGCCACATCTACCAAGTGAATCTGTGTGGTACAGACTGCTACCAAGTGGGTTTACTGCCAAACACCTGTAGTCCTAAATCTTTTGCAGTGGTCCCCGAGGGAACTGCACAGGTTTCCGCCTAACAAGTATCACCACCACCTTCAAAGCGGAAGAGGAAGAGTGCTCGTCCAGTACAGGCTGATGCCCCAGACACGGCTACACAGTCCGGCCCACCAAGGAAGCCCAGCTTCAATCAGGTCAAACTTGATGCACTTGTGGAGTATGTGTCCGCACATGACAGCGAAATGGTGATTACTGCAGGATGCAAGACCACACCTGCACAACGTCAGGCACACTGGCAGACCATTGCAGAACTCATAAGTGCCCTTGGATTTGTGAGGAGCACAGTTAATGATTGCTACAAGCGCTGGAATGACCTTAAGCGCAGGGCAAAGAAAAAGCTGGCCTCAAGTCATGCCACAACTCTAGTGACTGGAGGTGGGTCTCCGACAGAGACATAGAACTCACTCCACATGAGTATGTTGCTGGGACCTACGTCACGGAGGAACAGATCCAAGGCGTGGGAGACCTGCAAGATTACGAGGCATTGTCCGGTGAGTGCACATGCATGTGTGTGTCATCCATGTGCATGGTGTGTGTGTGAGTGCTTCTGATTGAGTGCCAGGTGAGGGGGTGTGTGCCTGAGTGGTTTGGGTCACCCATGTGCTTCATCCAATGCATTCTGCGCACCAGGATTTGGGTGTTGCAGTATCCCTTCTGGCAACAGTAGACATTCAGCCCAACCTCACGCCAGTTGCCCTTGAATTGTCATCTTGCCACAACATAGTTGCATGTTATTCTGTGTTCATTCATGCTGATTGTCTGCATTCCACCACTTTCACTAGGCATTTCTCAGTCCTATTGTCACATGTGTGACATGGCTAGGGTACATGCCATTTGTGTGATGGCATGTGTCATGTATGTGTATTGGACATGCCAATCACAGGCCAATGTGTGATGGCACTGCTAGGCAGCATGCAGCACATTTGTTGGTCTTCCATCTTGGTGTCATCAATGTGTGCCATTTGCCTCCCCTTAATACGCAGTGACAGTGCATGCATGGGAGGGTTGTAGTCATGTGGTACATGTGTCAATGAAGTACTGTTTCTGTTGCTTCTCAGCCCTAATTGTGTTCCATGTTGCTAATGCCTGTTCCCATTTCTTTTCTTTCATGTCTTTGCAGGGGATGACGCACTTGATACTGCTTGGGTTGTGGAGATGGTGCAGACCCAGGAGGGGTCTCAGGCCCGACCGGGCACCAGTGAGGGACGTGGTGTGGTGGTGGGTGAGAACCCACCCTTGCTGTAGACCGTCATCTCAAGGGGTGTCTCTGGGTGCACCTCCCCCGAGCACTACTCAGGTGTCGATTCGGATGATGAGACCTATGTGCCGTCGCAGGTAAGTGTTTCTGGGAGGGATTCTGTACTGTCCAACCCACCTGCACCAGGGGTAGAACCCTCAGTGGGGATTTCAGTGTTGGTTGGTCCGCCTTTGGTGGTTACGGATGCAGGGTCACACTCCGCTACATCTGATCCTGTTCCTGGGCCAGCAGATCAGAGGGGGAATGCAGTCCTGCAGCCTCAGGCAGTGCCGGCACAACAAGGCACAGTTCACCTTGCCCCAGACAGGTGTGGTGCCCGCCGACGCGTTGGCCGTACGCCACCTGGAAATACCGCATGGGAGCAATCCATATACGGTATGGCAAACCAACAGGCAGCATCAACTGAGATGATGGCTCAGGCCATGGATAGGGTGGGCACTTCCATTGTCCCCCAAGAAAGGCTAATTGGACAACTACAGCAGGCAACAGACTCCATTAGCCAGTCACACAGGGAGGACATGTTGGTGTCCAACAGGGACAGGCGGGTGGCACTGGAGACTCTGCGGGAAGCCATATCTATTGAGTCCCAGGGCCACAGGGAAGCCCTGAGGGTAGAACTCCGTCAGCTCAGGGCAACTCTGGTTGAGCTTGAGGCTTCAGCTAACACGAGGACAGAACAGCAGCTGGAGTGGCTCACACGTACGCTCTCTGCTGAGATGCAGGCAACTAGGGCGGAGGTCCGGGCATCCCATGAGTTGTTGCATGGGGACCTATGCACAATTATCCTCCAGAACCAGACCTTTCAAACCTGCATGCTTGCTGCCATGGAGGACCAGACTAGGGCTTTGCGTGGGCTGCCTCCCATAGTGCCACCACCTCCTGATGCAGCTGCAGAGGGTGAGGAGAGCGACAGCAGCGATTCTCCCACAATAGGGTAGCCGTGCAGGCCATGAGCCCATGGAGGTGTTTTTTTTTCCACAGGATCCACACAGGTGGGTTTTGGTGTGCACCCTGTCCTCGGACCTCCTAGGTGGCCTCCCCCACACCCCGGGCCCATTCATGGCCATTTTTGATTTTTGATTGTTTTTTTTTATTTTTTTTTATGCCCACGGGAGCCTTGTGTGGCTCCCGTGGGCATACGCTATATTGTGGCTGGGCACATGCAGGCTTGTCCTGAATTTGGGTCAGATGCTTGGGTTTGTGTGACACACACCCCTCCTGCTTCCCGTTTCCATGGGCTTGCAAAGGGTGTGCCCAAGTGACATTGACTTAACAGTGACGTTGGACTCCCATATGATGTGTGGGCAGTCTGTAGTCAATACTGTGTATACATTCCTAGTGCATATTGTGGTTGTATTGTACACTGCATGGTGTATTGATATGTGCCTCTGCATCCATCTCATCCTCCTAATTTGCAGGTCCATTTCTCATGTCTTCACAAGGCGGTCTACTTTGGAACTGGAGTCCATGTTGTAAGCAGTGCACCTACACTCTTGCGTGGCGCTCACACTGTATAGTTGGAAGTGTTCGAAGGGCTGGCATTATCAGGTAGTGAGGCTACTAATTTTTTAAGTCTGTACTGTCATGTTTATGGTAGGTTGGAGGTTGTGTAGGTGATTGGTATTATTGGTAAGTATTTGGTAATGTGTGTTGTTGGTCCTGCATTACTGTGAGCATTTCATGTGTGGCCAGTTTCTATTAGGGACACTGTAGTTGGTGACACTTGGGGCATGTTGTGGGGATTCATTTTTTTGCTCTCACATTGCATGACATGCCATGTTGTGTTGTGTGGCCGTGCCGGGGAGGGGTTGGGTGACATGGCACTGTTCTCATGTTGTATTTTGCAAGTGGGTATTCATTTTTGCTGCATGGAAGTGTGTCTTTTGATGACACTGCATTGTTGGTGTTTGTGTAGGTAGGGAGCCACACATTGTGACACTTCCAGGTGAACAATCTCAGGCTGCTATGGTTCTGACAGTTGACTTTCAGAATTGTCAGATTGAGTCATCATTGATTGTCAGATAGTATGTTCCAGGGCTGTGTGCACTTCACATGGGTGTGCTTTCTATGTGAAGTAATTAGCCACCAGCTGCGTACGGGCTGCCTCACCCCGTGCCCTTTCCCCTCCCATGCGCAGCGGGCGTGCATGTGGTTGGGGATGTGGGGGCACCACCATGTCCACAGCCAGGCCCCGGCGTGTTGCAACATTGTGCAGGACACATGCTGCCACTATGATCCTGCACACTACTGGTGGAGCGTATAACAGCTGCCCACCAGAACGGTCAAGGAAGCGAAAGCGTGACTTGAGCACTCCGAATGTGCGCTCCTCTATGCCCCTTGTTGCAATATGGGCTGTGTTGTATCTTACCTCGGGAGGCGTGATGGGGTTCCGAATTGGCGTCATCATGTGTGTGCTCAGAGGGTAGGGACTGTCCCCTGGGGAGGTGGTGATGGGGATCATTAGTGGGGTATTGGCATTACTCTGTATCTGTCATGCATGCGTGTGCTGTGGCATTTCTACTCACCAAGCAGCCATGCATTGCCGTGCCACCCAACTTCCATGTCCCGGTTTAGGGTTGACATCCTGTAAATGAAGCTGTCGTGGGTGGACCCTGGATAGTTGGCATATACTGAGGTGATGATTCCCTTGGCATCACATACTACCTGGACGTTGATGGAATGCCAGTGCTTGCAGTTTCTATAGATGTGCTCAGATGCCCTGGGGGGACGTAGAGCCACATGGGTGCAATCAATGGCACCTAGCACTTTGGGGAATTGTGCCACCCTGTAGAAATCCTGGCTGACAGCCTGCCTTTCTGCAGGTGTTCTGGGCAGGTATATGTGCCTGGGGACTGATGGGCGTGCAGTGATGATGGCCAACACCTGGTGTAGGCACTGTGACTGCTTGGCCTGTGACACCCCCCCCCCCACTATGGCACTTGTCCGCTGAAATGATCCGGTAGCCAAGAAGTGCAGTACATTGAGGACCTTCTCCAGGGGGCTGAGTGCATGGGAGCACAGGGTGGTCATCCTCCCACTCACTGACCAGGTCGAGTATTATGTGTGGTGGAAACCTGTACCTCCCATACACCTGGTCATCAGGCATACCAAATAGGCTGGTTCTGGGTGTGAAGATTCTGGCCCTGACTATCCTTCTCCTCCTCCTGCGGTATCCCACGGCCACTGCTGCTAGGAACGGTATATTCATCCTGGCGTCTGAGCTTGTTTGTTGTTTGTGCACTCTTTTATGCTGCGCGGGACGTTCGCCTGCTTCATGCTGGCGTACGTGTTTCAGGATTGGACCTTTTATTTTTTGGCACATTGTAGGCGACCATGTAAATCTTCCCGCCCACCCCAGGAATAAATGTAACACGCTCTCCCAGGCCCAGTCGCGAGTAAATATTCCCGCCCACCCCTGGAATACACGTACCCCACTCTCACAGGCCCAGTCGCGTGTGGAACTTCACACGCACACCGAAATACACATACCCTGCAAATTCGCGTGTGGAACTTCCCGCGCACCCCGAAATACACGTACCCTGCTGGTATCGCGTGTGGAAGTTCAGGCGGACCCATAATACACGTACCCTGATGGAATCGCGTGTGAGACTACCCGCTCACCCCTGGAATACACGTACCCAGGCAAATCGCACGGCTGGGGGGTGGGGGTGCAGGGAGACAGGAGTGGGGGCCTGGTGGAGGGTGCCCCTGGAAGCAGGGGGGTGGGGGTGCAGGGGGACCGGAGTGGGGGCCTGGTGGAGGGTGCCCCTGGATGCAGGGGGGTGGGGGTGCAGGGGTACAGGAGTGGGGGCCTGGTGTAGGGTGCCCTACAGTGCTGAGGGGTGGGGGTGCAGGGGACATGAGTGGGGGCTGGTGGAGGGTGCCCCTGGATGCAGGGGGGTGGGGGTGCTGGGAGACATGAGTGGGGGCCTGGTGGAGGGTCCCCCTGGAGTGGGCCACCTGCAGGGGCCGTGGAGGGTGTAGAGGGAACAGATGGGAGGACCCACACGGCCAATTCACGCGTTGGACTCCCCGGCACCCCCGAAATACACGTAGGCTGCTGGATTGGCTTGTGGAATTTGCCGCGCACCCGGAGTACACGTACCCTGCTGAAATTGCGTGTGGAACTTCCCGCGCACCCCGGAATACACGTGCCCAGGCCAATCGCGTGTGGAACTTCCCGTGAACCCCGTAATACACGCACATGTTATTTTTCACACAGCGGGTGTCCGTGTTTGTCTGTACCCCTATGCACCTCATTTGTCCTAGAGGGCCACTGTATGGATCATTCATCATAGCTGTATATAGGTGCTTTTTGTTAGCGCACATTTTGGCGCACATTTATTTCAAGCGCAGGGACGCTACCGCCTGCTTTCTTGTGGCATACTTGTTTGGCCCTGTGCGCGTCTTTGCCCGTGCGCTGGTTTGCCCTATTCGATTCCATGAATATGAGTTGTAGGCGAGCGTGTGGGCATTCCGCGCACTTGCCTCCTGTACTTCCCCCGTGATGCCCATATTTTCACGCGTTGTTCCCCATTCCGAGTGTTACGCCCCGTGTTACGCCTACTTTTGTGATGTGCGCCGCGCTAGGTGCGATTTCGCAGCGGCCGTGGCACACGCTGTTGGATGACCTGTGCGCCGGCAGGAGCCGCGCACTTTTTCAATATTTTTCTCACGCACGGACTTCCATGAATCGATGTGCGCTGGTTTCCCTGCGATTTTCGATGTTGCACTGCAATTTTCGCACTTTTACTGCAAATCACACGTTTTGGCACCTCTGTGCGGGAATCTTCGGCGCACATGAATTCCATGAATCGGCCTTTTAATCTTTTTACGGTGTGTCACACAGCACCTTTATTGAAGTGACACAGGGTTGTCTTTTTCAGACTTCCCACTTAAAACTCCATTTTCTGGGACTGACTACTGTCTCCCAGAACATGTAAAGTTACCATTGATTTTATTAGTCTTTTTAAATTCACAGACCCAGTACAACCTATCTTACATAGAGTACTGGAAAGGGTTAATAGTTATCCCCTGTTGTCTGTCTCTCATGGAGCATTAGTTTGTTCCTCTTTCTTCAAGATTTGGCAGGTGGCAGTGGTATCTACCATATTTTTCCTACGGCTGTCTATGAAAATAGCCTTTGTACTGTTTTAGGCTAACTTAGTAGCCTCAAACTTTAATCCGCTGGACCCCATTTTCTTTTATTTGCTTCCTCCTGGGTTTATTCACCATTTCTTTTTGTAAAGGTCTTTCTCGTGTTTTACTCTGCATGCCAAACCAGGTTTGGTTCCTTTGTTCACCGTCCTTTGGCAGGCTTCTGCACAGAAGCCCTCCTTAGGTGCCTGAGAATCTGGGTAGACAGGATGTGGCGGGGGGGGGGGGATTTAGGACCCCTGCATAGGGTTCCCTTGGAAACCCAAGTCACATTCTTGTTTGATTGGCTAGTTGACTGTCCTGCCAGGACAGCCACCCTGCTGAGTGATTAACATCCATGCTGTGTGAATGGCGGAAAACTGCATAAAAAGCAGTTCTCTGGGATCTGGAAGGCAGAGTTGTCACTGGATCATGAGAACCTAAGAGAAGCTGAAAGAAGAGGACCACTACCACGACTGAACTTCCCGGTGAAGCCCTGGTGCGGGTCTGAACCTCCAAACAATGACAACAGAGAAGATCTGCAAGGAATCTTCTTCCCTTGAGCTGGCGGGACCAACCAGTTTGCCAAACACCAAGCAAGGCCTCCCTCCCGTGGTCGCATTTGCTGTGCACAGCTGTAGTGAACCGGATAGCCAGGAGGACCAGACCCTGTTTGGGTTTTAAGGAGCTCACCTTTTATTTGTTGCTTTGCTCTGCTGCTGGTTTCTTCCCTGGGCAGTGCAGGACCCTACAGTCTTCCTTCTTCTTCTCAGTCGGACAGTCGCTTCAGGAACCGTGAGCCTGCAGGATATGATAGGAACATCTGCCTCAGCTACAGCATTCTTCTTCTTTTAAGGTACTGTTCAAACCCAGTTGTTTGTTCCGTCCGACCGTGGTGAAAGTGTTTTAAATATTTCACCAATCCGAGGGCTTGTCCTTCTCTACTCTTTTAAATAACTTTTCCTCCGACCAACTTTGTTTCAAACTCTTGGCAAAGACTTAATCACAAACAACTCTGAACTGTGTGAACGTCTGCAAAGACTCTGAACAAGTAACATTGGCCCAGACCTATTGATTTGAATCCTCATTGTAGCAAGCCTTTTCTAGATTGCCCTGCCTACTTACTTGTTGGTGCTGCTGAATGTTGTATAACCTTGTCTTTCCCACCCTTTCTAAATTGCTGGAGTGCCATTTTACTCACACTTCATTTTGAGCTTAACTTGTTCAGAATTGATTGGTGTTGTGTAGTATATTTAGAGTGTGAATTTTCTGCTGCTTCATTTAGTGAACTGTTTTACAAATGAATGTGTAAATAGATGTATATTCTTTTACTCAGAAACCTTGAGTAAGTGTTTTTTTGAACCATAGCAATTACTGTCCTTTGTGTAACTTCTGATACTGCTCACCTCTTGCGATAGGTCTGGCTGCTGAGCCATCACTACCACTGTACTGTGTAGTACATGCTTGTACCAAAGGTGAATTTGTACTTGCACTTGTAGTCTTAATTGTGTGTGGTGTTCCCAAAGGGTACTGCATATTATTCTGCCTAACAGAAGGTGAGCCTCTCTAATGAACAGTGAGCAAGGGGTCCACATTTGGATTATACTTGGTAATTAAATAAGATCATAGTGTATACTAAGTCACACAAACAGATATATGTTGTCCCTGTGAAAACTTCAGAATTAATAAATAGTCGGCTACTGTGAGAGAATAATTTGCTCTGGGCAATCAAATATTCAAGTGCATTCTATTTTAAATATGATCACACCCTCATTTAGTGTGATAGCTTCTATCTGTTTCCCTCTAAAGACTTCTAATTGCTATCAGGGGTTTAACTTTTTCTTAGAACATGTATGTAAATGCAAAAGGGTTGTTATACTCTTTTGGTCTGTCTTTTTAAAGGGCCAGCACAGATACAAACAGCAACAGCTTAACCCAAGTTGGCCAATACAACTCTTCTCCCAGTCTTTCTCCTACTTCTGATATCACTCTCAGGCATTCTGGTTATGTATTGGGAAACTGCTTCTGCAATTGACTCCTTCAAAAATGTATTTCTTAAGGAGTATTTCCATCAGCTGGTTTTAGATGGGATCCCAACTAGCGTGTCTTCTCTCAGACAAGCACCCTTCCTCTGCAGATTTCATAAGAACTCTCTTAACTTACTTTGTGTTTTCCCTTAAAAACTGGAGAAAGCCGAACCCATCAGCATCATTTGATCCCAAACATTCTTCCCTTTATTGTGAAAGGTCCAATATATATTTGCCTTGTGGCAAAGGGAAATATTGCTCTCCTCCTATTTCAAATTCCATCTCCCTAACCCCCAGTCTCTGGTCCCGTTCCCCCCACCTCTCATAGCTCCTAACATCCCTAATGTGTGCCATATCATGGACGCATCATATCTGGGAAAGTCGACAGAAAGTTCAACAGTTGGCTACAGTTCATGTAAATTCCCTTCCTTGGATAAGTGTAGAATATCCAGTTCAGCCCACCCCCACCGTTTAAGATCCAATACCCAAATACTGCAGCAAGACTACTCCTGAGACTAAACAGAAGAGGCCACATCACTCCAGCCCTGAGAACCCTTCACTGGCTTCCAGTAAAAAAAATACATTAACTTCAAAGCTCTCTGCATCACTCACACATTACTACATGGACAAAGAGCTGAATTTCTTTTTTGTGCTGTGCAAAGTGACTTTGCACTACCACACACACCCTGATTCACAGAGTGGTGCAAAGTGTATTTTTGTAGTGCAAAGTCACTTTGCACCGCTCTGTGAATCAGGGTGTTTGTTGGAAATAAAAAAAAGTCATTTTGCACCAGTGCAAATTCACTTTGCACTATGCTAACAATTCCATTAATCTGACCCTAAAACTCAGAAGATTGTGTTAAAAAAAAAAAAAAAAAACATTGTCAGGGACTTTGAGTGCAACGTTTGATGGTAAGGCTTGAATAAAGTGAGATTAAAGAGTTTCTATGAAGACATGTTTTGGCCGGTAGGGGCAGGAATTGGGTGGGAATGGCCATAGGGATTAGCATGGCCATGGGCAGTCTATGGGTGGGCAAACAAAAAAACATCTACAAGCTCTCTGTCCCTCTTAATATGCCATGTCTCCCTATCTGTACTCTAATGCATTAGTTATGGCTTATGCATGAACTAAAAACCACCTAATATATCAAACTGAAAAGCATGAGCATCACAAATGGCATAGGAGTATCAAAAAGATCAAAAAGCTTTAACGAGGAATGCACATGGTAGCTGAGCATTTGAAAGGCCAGAGTTGACAGTGCACAGAAGCATTTCTCTACAGTTAATCACATATGTACCAACCATAATAATGTGCACAGGATCACAACACTTGATGCACAGTAGACAAGATATTGTGCCAAATCAATGAAGAGGTGCCAGATAAAATGTGCCAGTGGCAAAGTACCAATAATCCTAGTATGAAATCATATGCCAGAACAAACCACACTTTCTTCAAACATTGTGCTTGCACATAGGATTGCACTCATTTTTAACAGCAAGGGCCCGATTCATGGAAAAGGGTGCATTGTGCCTGCAAACGATTATGTGGGGCCCATCGCACAGAATGAAATCCGTGCACCACATGTATTCATCGAATTACCCATGCAGAACCCCCACATGTGCAGGCTACGTGAGGAACACCCATGACACACCCACATGCATACCCATATCAGCCATGGAAACAGAACTTTGTGCACTCCTCTGCCTGCAGACCCCCACAAGCAGGCCAGCACCCCTGTGGGGTGCATGGGTCCCCCACAACTATTCCAAGAACCCCCTCAATATGCATTTCACGCATTGTAAAAGTCAACATTTGACTATATATAGACTTGTGTACTCTTGCAAACCACTCCTGAATCCACCCCATAATTCGACTTGCGAATTATGTTTTTTTTTTTTTTTTTTTCTGAATTGTGGCTCATCGTGTGGCGAATCCATACGCAAGTGCCTGTACACCTGCCTTCTGGTGCGGATGGCATAATGAACTTGCATGCCCATTTCCCTGCAGAGAGGATGCGTGGCCAAATCCATGAATACGTCTTGTGCCGCGCAATTGTGGGCGTGCAAATTAATGCCTGTGGACCGTCCATCGTAACGCCCACTTTTTCACATGTTCTTCCACATTTTTTTAAGTCTCGCCCCCTACTTTGACCTCTGCACAGGCCTCACACACGCACTGCATGGTGTCTCACGCAAGCACTCGGCCGCTCAGAGGAGCATGCCGATTGCCTCGAAATCCACATAAGTCCCTGGAACATCCTGCGCAGTCGGTTCCATGAATCGAAAAGCAGTGTTTTGTACGCAGTTTGACGCGTAAGTTCCCCATTTTCTGTGCAAATAATTCCATAAATCAGGCCCTATGCCAAGATAAGGAAATAAACATAACCAACATTTATTCCCAAGCACCTCCAACAGTTGTCTAAATAATCTATGGTTCTGTTAACAGAATGGCGACAAATGTGCCCACCGTTTGTGGGGGTGCTGATCATATACACGTGTCCTTCAGGTCACTTTCCGACAACAGATCATACAAAGGAGGTTCTGTTATTGCTATTTGGGGTGCTGCCGATGTGCCAGCCGATTGCCCTGCTGCCGATATGCCAGCCAATTGCCCTGCTGTGGATATGCCACCCAAACCTTTTCCTCATTGGATATGGCTTTCTGGGATTACCATCAGAGCTGAATGCAGGGTGGCCAGGGTGCATGTACCTCTCCATGATGCCGGTAGATGCAGGTAGGCTTGTTTTCCACAGATCCAATACATGTCCATAAACACAGCTGTACCTTTTCTCATATCTGGAATAATGATTGTTTTGTTGCATTGTTTGTTGGCACGCATTTGTACCTTCCCTTCTCTGTGAAAACAAAGCTCATGTGATATTTCATTTTGGGTCTTAATAGGTTTGTCTAGAGCAGTAACCCAGGTGAGTTTTGCAATGTGCTGGGACCAGACAGGAGCACACGTTTCTTTGATCCATTGAAAGTTTTCTTCAGTTAGTCCCCCAAGTGCTTCAGGTTTGCACTCGATTGTTTCGTCATGCCACTTGTTTTCTGTGAATCGTGTTCCTTTTATGACGAAGAATGGTTCTTTAAAGCAGATTACTCCTTGGCACCTGCTTGTGCATGTTTTCTCGTTCTGTAGCAGTTCTATTGTAACCGTGTGTGCTTGGAAGGTGCTGCGAATTCTACATAATACGAGATGAATTAAACATTGGGCGTCTGACAAGGGTACTTCTTGTGATACAAGTATTTTGGGTGTGCCTGACGCATGCGGTATGAGAGCGCAGACGTAGCAGCTCTCGTTTGTGGCTTGTTCTGCAGTGGCGCTCATGTCATGTATCATTCATTTGACTGGTCTGGGTGGCGGGGGTCTTCAATTTCATCTAATCCCAGGCCATGGTAGATATCATATCTTTTCCCTCGCGCCCCCCTTTTCCATCTCCTCCTCCCCCCTTCCTGGTTATTCATCGATTTTACTTTTCAATAATTTATGGGAAAACCTCCTGCCCATGCTGTGTCATTGAGTTAATTCACAGTGTACCCAGCCTGTAGTTCTGGGGCCTCTGTGGTAGCAGCAACATAAAAGTGCATTATAGTTCCTTGCGAGGTAGGTTCAATGGTTGACCATACATCAATATTTATCAGGTTAGATTCATTCTCCCAAAAGTAATCACCATCATACTGGTTGGTTTCATTGTAATTACTCGGGCTTATAGCAGCAAGAGGAAGGAGGGGGGCTGTTGCTGTGCGATTAATGTTCAATGTAGTGAGGTTTGTATTAACAGAATAACAATTATGTTTCCACATTGTTTTCACACCTGCCCATATGAGTATTGATCCTTCTTGTATTAGCTTTGCTCCGTTCTCCCCTTGTTCATGTCCTCCACAATGAAAAACACAGTATAGTACCATTCCATGGAAAATAACATAACCGGAAACAAGATTGCAGAATATTTCACGCCACACTCTAAATTATAATATTTATTAGCTCTGTTAGCTACCCTATTACTAACTAAAATTGTGCTGGTATCTTTGAGTGCACTCCTTTCGGCCATTGTGTTAAATGGAGGGGTGATATGAAATGGTTAAGTGACAGCCATACATTTCATTATTCATTTCATTATGTTTTAATTTTATCAGTAATATCTACTAGTTGCTAAATAATACTTTCTATGGTGTGCACACCTTAATGATATTTTTCTATATTTCTCGTGCATTCGAGTACTATTATATTTGTTTGTAACATAATTGTCTTTCAATAATGAGCATTATTTTCATATAAATGCTGTTAATTGTTGTTTCATGAAATTGATAAAGAGAAAAGAGAGAGAGAGAAAGAGAGCGAGAGAGAGAGAGAGAGAGAGAGAGAGTTATAACTATTTCTTACTTAATGCTTTTCAATTCTTCCTTTTCGTTATATTGAGCTTTTTCATAGTTTCTCTCCTACCCGCTAGCAACTTAATTGCTGTTAGTTTGCTCGCATTGAGAAATTGCACTATCACATGCTCTTCTCACATCCGACAGATGCACCCACTATTTCAATCCCTTAACTTTTACAGCAGTAGTTGTGCAGTAAATAACTTCATACAGGCCATGAAATCTTGGAGCGTTCCACCTCCGAACAAAACTTCATACATACATATTTTCTCCTGGCATTAAATGACCCTTTGGACTGTCTTGGGCTGGGATTGCCATGTTTGTCGCAGCATTTTCGGTAAAGGGTGGTGCAACTTGTCGTGCTATGCTACGTACTGCGCGTGTTAACTGGGTGAGGTATTCCTTGAATTCTTCTCCCAGCACTGTGGCAGCTCTGTGCGCATCTGAAGCTTTTCTTACTGGGGAGAGTGGCATATGAATGTGTCTGCCTGTCACTATTTCGTGCGGGCACGAATGGTTGTCTTTACTTGGCTGCGTTCTGAGTTGAAACAGTGCTAGGGGCAAGCAATACACCCAATTATTTTTGAGCGTTTTACACAACTTTGATAACTTACTTTTGAGCAGGCCGTTGATTTTTTCCACCAGTCTGTTAGCCATTGGGTGATAAATCGAACACAGTTTGTGCTTGACCCCTAGTAGTGAGCTTACTTCCTTGAAGAGGTCATTCACAAAGTGTGTGCCATCATCTGATCTTATTACATCACATATGCCCCACCTTGAGAACACTTCCCGCACCAAGAACCTCATGGCACATTTTGCATCTGGGTGGGGGCATGGTCCAGCTTCTACCCACCTTGAAAAGGGACATGCTATCACAATTAGGTATCTTGCTCCATTACATCTTTCCCCCATATCCGCGTAGTCAATATGGAGTTCTCTGAACGGGCCCACAGGACGTAGTAGTGTTCCTCGCAGTGTCCTCAGTTTCATTCCTGAACTGTATGTTTGGCAGGTGGTGCACTCTATAGTACATTTTGACAAATGTTCCTGTAGGTTCAGAACAAACCAATGTTCTTGTATGTCTGCTTCTATATGTTGCTTAGTTACATGTGTCGGAAAGTGTAACTGTTGGAACGGTATTTCCAGCAACTCCACTGGCATCACCACCTTCCCTGTTAATTCCTGTCTCCATATTAAATCTGTTGATGACTGCTTGCACCCTCTCTTGGCCCATAGTTCTTGCTCTTCTACCGGTGCGCACCTTTGAAGCTCTATTATTTGGGATATTGGTGTATGATTGTAACCCTCTTCTAATGCATCTGTACTTGGCACTTTCATTACACATTCAATTGCTGGTGGGACATTGAAATACGTGGCGTCTTTCACTGCTGCGTCTGCTGCCGCGTTTCCTAATGAGACTGCGTCCGTGTTGTTGCTATGGGATTGGCAGTTCACCGCTGCTACTACTGATGGTTCTGCTAATGCATCTATTAATTCATTTAGTAATGCAGCATGTTGTACTGGTGACCATCTGCCCTCGGGAACCCACTCCTTCGCCAGCGTGACAACCCTGAGTGTACTGTTGTTGTGGCGTATGCCGAATCTGAATATATTGTTACTGCACATCCTTTAGCATTGCACAACACCTCAATTAGTGCAGTCAATTCTGCTGCTTGTGCAGAGTAATGAGAAGCGAGGAGCTTTTGTACAATGATCTCATATCCCTTTCCTTCCATCCTTACAACCTCCACTCCCACACGTTTTTCTCCTGTTTCACTATCTATTGATGCAGATCCATCTGTGAAGTATATATCTCCTTCCTGTTGTGCATTTTCACTTACTTTGGGAATATCATATTCTTTGCCCTCATATGTAGCACAATCGTGTTCCTGCATGTCTCCTACAGTGCATGGTTCAGTAATGAATGTGGCTGGGTTTACTGTCTTATACCTAACCACATGGACATTTGAACTGGATATTATTATTTCATAGGGTGTCGCCCTTTGTGTCTTTAATGTTGATTTTGATCTCTCTAGGATAGCAAAGAGTGAGTGCTCCGTGTATATGGTCACTGAGCATCCCATCACAATGGTGGAACTTTTCTTGATTGCGAAGGCCGCTGCAACAAGAGCTTGTTCGCATGCAAAGTGCCATGCCCTTGCATCACTGAGTCCAATGTTCCGCTGTAATAGGCCAATGGCTTGTGACCTAGCAATGTTTTCGGATTCAGCACTGCAATCATAAGAGTACCATTGCAGTGTCAAAACAAGTAGAATTCCCTGTCATAATCTCGGTTCACAAGAACTGGTGCGTGTGCAATGAGATATTGCAATTTGAAATATTGTGTCATCATCTCATTTGTCCATTTTATTGGGATACTGTTCTTTTGTGCTTCTTTCAGTGCTTATAGCAGTGGGCGTGTGTATGTGTTAGGCGGAAACCTGTGCAGTTCCCTCTGGGACCACTGCAAAAGATTTAGGACTACAGGTGTTTGGCAGTAAACCCATTGGTAGCAGTCTGTACCACACAGATTCACTTGGTAGCTGTGGCTGAGCAGTCAGACTTCCCTCAAGAAGAGTTAAGCAGTATGTGGAGTATACAAGATAGGGCAATCCTTCACAGTAAGATAAGCAAACACGCAACGAGGCTTCAGTGTAAAGTAAGCAAACACGCAACAAGGATTCAGTGTAAAGATATTAAGGTATTTATTCATAACGAAACATCTATCAAAAACACTATGGCACTATCACGGCAAACAAATCAAATACAATTACTCTACGAAGAAGAAACGATCAATCCCCCTCACAATATTTCGACAAGTCTAGGTTCTACCGGCACCACTTATTTGCAGACCGAGGTGTATGCCTCAACCTAGATGGCACTCTAATATTAGTTAGGACGGGAGAGAAAAATCAGTAGGTTAAGAAATCAACACAGTTCAATACTTCAAAGAAAAAAAATGCAAGGCAAGAACCACAATAGATCATAAAGTTCAGAGGCCAGGCCCACTCGGAGAGAGGCAAGGCGATATGTCCCAAAAAGTCTCTAGTTGAGATGCGTTCAAGTCTTTGTAGCAAATTGTTATCGGCAGATTGAACTAGTTCAGAACAATACGTGAGAAAGCTTGGAGGCGACCCAACGGAAAGGAGAGGATTAAGACACCTCACTCGAACCGATCGAAAGGGAAGCCAGGCGGACATGGTACCTTGTTTGTGGAGAGACAGCTCCGGCGGGGGCAGTTGTTCCTGGTGCTGGATGCACGTCGGGTCTTTGCCAAGAGTAGAGATGATCTCGTCGTCGAAGAAAAGTGAAGTCCGGTGCACCACCAGGGAAGAGACCAGCCGTGGAGTGCTCCGTCACAAGGCACCACGTTTTGGTCGCGGTACAGGGGTAGTGGCTATCCGGTTGCCGAGGTGCTCTGCACGGGCAATGCGACCACTGTGTCCTGAGGTGAAGAAAAAGCAAAAGGGACTGGTTGTTCCCACCAGTCAGGGGAAGAGACTCTCCGGCAGGGAGATCTCCTCTGTCGTTGGGAAGTGGTGAGTCGGTTCAGCAGGGCTCCACCGGAGGTGTCGTCGTGCAGGTTGGCTCAGCTTTACCCTCTTCGGATTCTTAGGTCCTGTGGCGACTTCTGAAGATCCAGTCCCAAAAGCCCTGCTTTTATGCAGAAAACCCCCATTCATTCAGCCTAGCTGTCAATCAACACATGCTAAGTGGTGAGCGGGGAGGCTCACCACTTGGGCCAATCACACCAGAGTGCGACCGGAGTTGGCAAGGCAACTCGGTCCAGGGTGCCTAAATCCCCTCCCACACCCCTGTGGTAACCCAGATAGAACGGCACCACTTTGGAGGGTCTCTGTACAGAGCCCGCCAATAGTGGAACAAAGGGCTCGACCTTTGGTTTAGGAGTCACAGAGACGAACACAGACGCCATTTTAAAAACCGAGTTCTGGAAGAAAATACCATCCGGTAAACTTATTTAAGATAAGTAGACCGGTGGTACGTTAGAGATTAACGAGAAAAAGTATCAATCTCTAACAATGGGACGAATCCCATAGGGTTATGTTTGGGGTCGAACATAACAAGTAGTTTCCACTGCCACCAGCCAAAACTCGATGAGGGGGGACGGGACCGTGCCCCCTCGAATAACAGTTCCAGGAGTAATCGAATTACCCCTACTAGTACGTCCACAATAAGATGGTTTGTACTAGTTCTGTTAGTAAATTTAGGTCTAGTAAAGCCAATGGTGAATTTACATGTCCGGGGAGACAGTAGTCAGTCCCCGGGTATGGAGTCTAAGATGGAGGTCCGCTAGGACGCACCAGTGTTACGGCACGGAGGGTGCGGTGTAACACACATAGAAAAAACAAATGAGACCCTATGGAGTAAAAGACCCCATAGCCCATAGAACACATTGACTTTAAAAGGAATTGCACACATTCATGTCCAAGAGTGGGGAAAAAAGAGTCTCACTCTTGGCAGGATGGAAAAATACAAACTCCAGAAATCCAGCAAAGCTGCTGGGGGACTCACTAGGTTAGGAAATTCAGCCTAAACAGAGAATTCTCCCTAACAGTGTGCCACGTAATCAAGTATCTACGCGCGACAGTAATCAAAGATGCTGAGAATATTTTGCATATCCTTTACTGTTTTTGGTATTATCATATGACATGTGGTGGCTGCCCTGTTGGGCAATATTCTCTTGCCATCTTTTGAAATTAGTTGTCCTAGGTAGAGCACCTCGGCCAGGCAGTATTACAGTTTGCCTTTGTATACCTTGTACCCTTTTGTTGCTAACAAATTCAACAATGTTACTGAATCAGCATTTTACTGTTCTTCGCTCATGCCGCAGCCGAGTAAATCGTCCACGTATTGTATTATTATGATTTCTTCATCATTGTTTCCGAGATCTTCATGCAAAATCCTATTAAAAATGCTGGGGCTTTCACAATATCCCTGCAGTAATCTTCAATGTTCATATCTGCTCCCCCCTAGTGTGAATGCTGTGAGGTACTGGGAGCTTGGGTCAATTGGAATTGAGAAGAAGGCATTTTTCTGATCCACTACGGTGCAACATGTGGCACCTTTAGGTATGCTACACAATATTGATGCTGGATTAGGAATTAATGGGAATTCTTTCTGGAAGATGTCATTAAGTGGGCATAAGTCCTGAATCATCCTCCAAACCCCGCCCTTCGCTTTTTTAATTGGAAAAATCACTGTATTGTATGGCAAATTAGATGCTACTATTATTCCTTGTTGTAATAGGGCATGTATTGTTTCTTGTATTCCTCCCTCTGCCTCCCTGGATAGTGGGTACTGTTTTACTCTGGGCAATATGGCTCCTGGTTTTAATTTTATTTTGATTGGTGTAACTTCGTGTAATAGCCCTACATCATGGGGGCCTGTGGTCCATATTTCTGGCAACACCTCATCCATGTCATTCTCAAATATGGTGGGTGGCACGTTAACACTAGCCATAAAAGGATTGTGTATTTCCCTATGCTGGATCATGATATCACAAGGTATACTTATCTTCATTATTATTTCCCTGTCACTCTCATTGTCAGTAAAGAACTCTTCGTCGATTAAATTGTGCAGCATTATATTTGGGTCTACACACAATACTGTTCTTCACTCGCACCCATGTGTGTCCAGTCCTATCACTGCAATATGTTTGCTCGAGATCTGTATCTCTTCTAGGTCAATAGACACAAACGTTCCTGGTACAATGTCTGTATTCACAATTGGGCGGAAGACAAAATCTGAGGGTACCTTCCACTCTTTTCTCGTTATTTCTGGCACCACTCGTGCTAACACCTTGATACCATAAATAAACATATCAATGTCAATGGCCCCACTCTTAGCGCAACTTCGTTTGTCATTGTGCTGATCATCAGCATTGCCCGTACAGGGCACACTCATGGGGTGGAACAAACTATCCCCTGTTCAGTGAAGGAGATCGTCATGTTTAATTTGCACAAAAGGTCTCTTCAAAGCAAATTTATTGTCGCGTCTCCGTGATACAGTAGGGGTGTGCAAACTGTTTTTCCCCCCACTGTTATATCAAGATATTTTGTGTAGGGAACTTTTAAAATGGCCCCAGAGAAACCTTGCGTTTCCAAATTTCTTCCTGAGAGTGGGAACTGGCCTTCCATGAGGCATGATTTTTCTGCTCCCAAGTCTACCATAAAGATGAACTGGTGGTTGCCTATCTCTGCTCCCACTAGTGGTTCTTCTTCTGCACGTAGGTTAGTAGATAGGACTGGACACGCAAGTGCTTTCTGTGGGCTGTCCTAATCGGGTTGTTCCTGGAACTGAGAAGACGCTATCTCCCACCACTGCTGCACTGCAAAAAGGTGCAGGTGCGCCATTAGCGGATGTTGCAAAAATGTTATTGTTTGCATTTCCTACAGTATTTTGTCTTGCCATTTGCTGTTACTGTTGCATACCTCTCTGCTGTGGTTGTTGCTGGTGCTGCTGTCTTTGTTGCATTTGGGGATCATTATAATATTGCTCGTTTTGTCCACCCCCTCCCATAGGTAATCCAAAGGGACTTCCTGAGTGTGGGTGGCCATACTGTTGTTCATTTCCCACAGGGGGCTGTCCTTGGTAATAACCCATGGGTCGCATTCTACATTCCCTAGAATAATGCCCCTACCTCCCATAGTTCCAACACGACCCTTGTGGTCCTCCCCTCATCCCAGGCCCTCCAAATCTTCTATTTCCCTTTACACCAAATCCCCCTCTTGGTCCTCTGTACCCACCTCGTCCTCTTGCTGGCCTCCCTTGCCATTGCAGCCCTCCCTACTGTTCCTCTGCATTCCACTGCTCCTGTCCACTTGCAGCCCATGTTGCGGCCATTCTGGCTGGTGTGTTTCCCCCTCCCTCTTCTCCTTTGCCGTTCCTGTCAGTTGATGTTGCGCCATTCAGCGCTATGACCTTTACTGATTTATTTTTTACTAGCTTTGCCTTGTCTGCCAACCTTCGCTGTGCTATCTCTTTTTCTCTTTCTTTGATCCTCCTACAACGGTGCATAATTATGCTCTGAATCTCAGGCCAACCCCTGGCTTCTATCCCAGCTATTTTATCCAAGGCCTTCTGTATCTCCGTCCGAAGCCCTTTTTTGATTATGAAGTAGAACAAGGCTGTAGATTGATCCCATGCCGTACCGGTTTCACTTTGCCACAGGTCTTGCACCCGGAGGATGAATTGCATAGGCTCCTCCTCCACTCCCATAGTACACTGCATCACTAGGTGTAAATGTAAATCTGGAATGTCTGGAAACGTTTGCCGCAATGCATCCCATACTTCTGCTCTAACGTTGTTAAATGGCGATTCGTCATGGCTGTGACAGCTCATTGTCATTCCCGGGAACCCCGCCTTCACCCACACTGCGTCTGCTTGATCACCAACAGCGGACACCAGCAAACTTTTCACATCCCCAATGGCCAATGGTACTCCCGCTGTGTTCTTTTCGAATGCATGTATCCATTTCCCTGCCCTACCAGAAAGTGGAGGGAGAAGTTTCAACAAGTTATTCTTATCCATCTGTGCCCATGGTATGTAGTAGGGTCTCCCAGCTCCTTTGTGTATTACGGGCATTTGCAGCTTTGTTTTTCCCCCTTTCTTACTTACCGTTCCCTTCCTTGTTTTACTTACCAGCATGTTTCCTACTCTTTGTCTTAACCTCCCCTGCCATCTTGGTGCAGCTCTTTCATCCTCTTCGTCGAATGGGAATGGCAATGGAGATCCGGTCGCTGCCACTCCCTCTACATTGTCATCTAAATCGCTCCATATTTCCTCTACTTCCTCCTCTTGTTCCCTTCCTTCTTGGGCATCCCCTCTTTGGCTATCCGCTGTTGCTGGCGATATTATTTTCACGGGTTTGCCATTTAGATGGAACAGAAACTCACCTGATTGCCACTCTTGTTCTTGCCCTTTTGGTATTGGCGCTGATGGTGGTGGTGGGGATGGTGTGGATCCCCCTATGCCACTTGGCGGAGGTGTGAGGTCGCCCAACGTTAAGGTTGGTACTTCCCCTCCCCCTGGTAACATCTGGGGCCTGTCACACAAGGCTGGCAACCGTGTCCGATTCACAAACACATAGGCACTTACTTAACGGAACAACATGTAACACTGTTGCACATAAACATAAAACACATAAACATATAACATGGACTACCTTCGCTTTGCTCTCCTTCCTAATTTTTTGAGTTTATACCCCTCAATCTACCTCACCAAGAGTTCTGCTCACACAGAAAAAGAATATTCTAAATTACTACTCTGAGCCCACTAAATTTATGAGACTCCTACTATTTTCTCTTTTTCTTCACTTATTTACCTGCACTGGACAAGACAATGCTACGCGGCGCTGCCTTCTACCCCCTTCAGTTTAGGAATCCTTGTACCACATGTACCTCTTTTTTCTCCACAAAAACCTAATGGCCTTATAAAGGATAGCTAAGAAAAAGCCTCAGTAACATTCACACAGACCCTGATTTTGCCCTAACTTTTATCTTACCCACTCCGTTATCTGTTCCCCTTCTCCCACCTCTCTTTTTTCTCCCTCTGAAACTTTCGCAAACGGTACTCACGTGTTCAGTCGGGTGGTCTGAGAGCCACCGTTCACGGTCTATCCACAATCTGGTCTGCACCCCAACCAAGCCGTGGCCCGCCTCCGCAAGCAGTTTTTAGTTCGGTATTCGGAAACTGGGAACCCTTGGACCCTCTCGTTGTGCGCACGGGCTGGTCGACCGCAGTGGTGATGGTATTGCTGAGGGGTGTCCCGGATCTCGCTGCATGGCACGGGGCCTCGGGCACCTGTCCCAAATCACATTGCGGGGGTCACCAAATGTAAAGGCCCATCCCGTATTAGCACGTGCAATACAAATAAATAGACACACCCCAACAGGGAATGAGACTAAGAGAAGAGGTTGCGTGAGTTAGTGTTTATAAATAGTTGGCATCTAGAGACCTCTGCTGACCGAGAGCGCTCTGGCAAACAATACACTTACTATTGATTATAAGGGCAGAAAGCGAAATCAGTGATGTCATGCATGAATGTTACAGAGTTCATCGTGGTTGTACACAAGCTTGTGTTGTACAGGCGCATATAGGTGCTGCTCCTCTGTGGTTGGCTACTGGGATGGCGGGAGGGCGAGCGTCACGAGGTCCATCCATCTGTGCCCAAGTGGGGGTGAGCGTCAGGTCGCTGTGAGGCAGGGTGGCCGCTAAGCTAACATAATACACTACAGTAAGACATGCATTAAATAATAGTCATTACAACTCATTTGAGCAGATCATCGTAAACCTATAAATTGTTGGGAATTATATGGGGTACCAGGTTAAGGGTCTTGACCAGTATGATAGCATCGATTGCGGGTGGGTCTGGACTTATCAAAGAGGCTAGGGGGTGGGAGTTGACATTTGTTAGTTGTAGGAGGCAATATACTGTGACAGAGGTCTGATTTTAGCTAGGGGCATGCTGGACTAGGCTTCATGGCAGGGTTACATATCTGGTACATCAAGAGAATACCTTGCAGGGACACAGGGTTACACTGGCAGTAATTTTCCAACAGAGATGGTGAGGGGGCACGGGCAGGTTTGTGGAGATGGATGAGGACAAAGATCTCAGAGGAAGAGCGAGATGTTACATTTGTTTTTGTTGCAATCGCCTCTGGCTCGAGCGTGAGAATGGAGCTGCTAAACTTTCAGACACAGTGGGAAAGGGTGGGGGCCCTGTGCGCGAATTGCGCAGCGCTGCTAAGGGGAGAGGAGTCTTTTCGTATTATCGCAGTGAGACCTATTTAAAAAGGTGGAGTCGAGGGTGCAGAAAATGGATGCCACGTGTCTCACGCAACAGCCCCATCTACGCCAATGCCAGCATAAGGCTGATATTAACATAAGGGCGAAGGAGGCATCCCCCACCATTGGAAGAGCACATGGTCCAAGCTGTACTGAATGTATGGTGGGAGGCCCAAACGACCCCTCACTCCCACACACAATACACATGACAAATCTGCCATGGTGATACCAGTGTGTCATTTCATCGTTTTACACATTTCCATGCGAAATCTGTTTTCTGCAGTTAGTCATTCATTGTCATGCCATTTTTAGAATTCTCATCTTGATTTTGCATATGGAGAGTATATCCTTGCATTGTTCTCATGGGTTCTACGTTTTCCCGGACCCCATTCACATGTTCCTAGAACATAACACACACACACACACACACACACACACACACACACACACACACACACACACACACACACACACACACACACACAATATTTAATTCTTTAAAAAAATGTATGTGAACCAAAATTATAACCACATATGATATAAATATGATATGATATGGCGTTCATAACGCGCTTGTACAGAAGTGTTTGTAGGCGCGAATATAGTGTGTCGCAACATGCCATGCTGACTGTCCTTTTTCATGTCCTTTTCCCCCTTTCCATCTATTTTAATTGCTTTCTGTAGAAACTGAAACTTTATTTTCTGACCTTTGCAAACCAGTCACTGACACCCTTTGATTGGCACTTCATGATTGCAGTGTCGCAGAGAAAGAAGTTCATTTTAACCTGAATGTCTTCAACTGGATTTTAAAAAAGTTCCCAGAACGTTCTGAGCTAAAGCACTGATTGAAAATGAGAAGAAGAATGAAAGCACTCTGGCGGCAAAAGAGTGGAATAACACCCTGCCGCATATCACACCATTGATCCCAACTAATGAAACGGATATCCTGGCTCAACCATGTCGAATGCCCCCATGGTCAGCGAGCCCACGGCCATTTGCACGGGTAAGTGCACAATACCGCAGTGCACTGAATTGTTTAGTTGTTGATTTTGGGGGCTTCATCAAGAAACACAAAGGGCAATATTATGAAAATTACACTATTTGAAGTACGATTTTTCAAGGATATCTTTTATTTATTTTATTGATAAACCAGCATTTGGGATTTTCGCTGTAGGGTTACTTTATTTCAGTTTGTGGACGTTCTCATTTGTAGTTTCCAGGGGTGCTGGTATTGAAAGGTGGTGGGGCCTACACTTTGGAAGCCGAATTTGCGAGCGAGCCTGAAACCCTGAGAACATTTGGGGAAAATGGGTTCCAAGGTACAGGATTTTTTTTGCTTAATTTAGGCTCACGTGATTTTGGTTTCTGATACTGGTCTTCAGTTCAGAATGGGTTATTTGCTACAACTCGTTTTGCTTACGATATTTCCATAAGGACTTTTACATTTGTGAGATTGTTTTATTATGGGATGTGTACTCTGGTGCTAAAAAAGTCAAACCATGGCACAATTTAACCAGCTAGCGCCGAGAAGACAGATGGTCACATACCTAAATTACAACTAGGTCTCATATCCCAGCAACAAAAATGTTGGATCCTGGCAACCTCATTATTTCACATGTACCCTGACCGCATGTCAGTCACATAGGTCATCACCAGCGCACTGGCGATGCAAGGGAAATAACCCTGGTGTCCCAGTGGACAGCATGTAAAAGGAAACTAAGTCACCCAGTCTGTTCTCTTGCAAATGTGCATTTGTCTGTTTGTGCAATCTACCTCAATGACAGACAGCGACAAAGGAATGAAGTCCAAACAATAAGCGGTTGAAAACAAAATGCACATTTTCTTTTCTGATTTTGCATGCAAATGCTCCAAAATAGTGGAATAGATGTGTGCCAGGAGCCCACTAAACTATGGCATTCCAAACTCCAATCAGCCCCCCCCCACATGATATGATATGATATGATATGGTATTTGTAACGCGCCTATACACAAGTGTTTCAAGGCGCGACGAGGCAGGGAGGGAGGGAAACAAGGGGAAGACAGACAAACGATCCTACTAGGCCAGGTGTCATTCAGATCGCGCAAGTGCAGAGGTAAGGGGAAAAGGAGAAAGTGCAGGGGGAGGAGGTGGGGGGGAAAGTGCAGTACAAGGTAAGTAGCGTAATAAAATAATAAATAATAAATAAAAAGGGCCAGCTGGTGGCAAGTGCGAGGTAAGTGCAGAGCAAGTGCAGGGAAGTGCTGGGAAGGGGGCTGTAGGGATACAGTGACAGTCCCACAGTGCAGGGGGAGCCAGGGAGGCAGTGCAAGTGGAGAGTGGCTGGGCCCTGGACCGAGGTCGCTGAGAGTGGCTCAGATGCAGGTTTAGTGCAGAATTCAGTGGGGAGTTAAGCAGGTTTAGCAGGGGAGAGGGAGAGAGAAGGCAGAAGCGAAGAGGAAGGTTTTGAGGTGCTTCCGGAACCGGAGATGGTTCTCCTCAAGTTTCAGGGAGGCAGGAAGGCTGTTCCAGAGGGAGGCCCCTGCTGCGGAGAGAGATCTACCCCCAGCTCGTTGCTTCGAGAAGCGGCTGACCATGAGGGAGTTGGAGACGGATGAGCGAAGGGCTCGTGAAGGAAGATATTTAGGAAGAGAGAGTTGAAGGTATTTAGGCCCCAGGCCCCAGAAGGCCTTGTGGACAATGCAGAGGGTTTTGAACTTAATCCTCGCAGCCACTGGGGCTTATGGCATTGCTCACTACTCTTAACCATACTATTCTTTTTACAGAGAAACCATTCTCCTCTACTCCTCCCACTTCCCATTCCAGATAGCTTTGCACTCTGTTTCCCCCACAGTCAGTCCCATTTGCGATACATTTGTTCATGCTTTATAAATCCTACATGTATATAGATGCAGGCATTACTCAACAAACTAACAACCTGCAGGCAGGGTAACCATCCAACACAAATCAAGGGTACTTAACACCAAATCTGCACACCTCTATAGTATCTTCACCTCTGCATGCTGATTCATTATTATTGCTATTATTATTATTATTATTATTATTATTATTATTATTTTTATTATTATTATAATATTTATTCAGCGGGGACCTCGCTTTGAGAAGCAACAGAGTGCTTTACAGAGGTATACGACAGTACAGATGTCTAATGAAGTGCTTTTCAGAGGTAACAACACAACAGATTTACTGCGGGTCTAGGATACAAAGGGATACAGTGGAGGGGTACAGCTGCACAGGGTGGTGGGGAGTAGAGGGACGGACGATGCCTAGAGAGTCAGGTGGCGCCAGGGGTCACGTGATGGCCTAGGTGTTGAGGAGGGGAGACTCCCAGAAGCGGTGGGTCTTGAGTTCTTTTCTGAATAGTAGGTGCATGAGGGCGAGTCTGATCCTGACGGGAGGAGGTTCCATAGTCTTGGGGTGTGGGCAAAGAATACTTGTTTTCTGGTCTTTTCCTTTTTGCAGAGGTGTATTTCAAGTCTGCACATGTTCTGGCTTATGGTGGTGCGCTGTCCATCAGAGATGCTGAGTTTCTCTGCGAGGTAGGTGGGTAACTTGAGGCCAACTGCCTTATAGATGATACAGCAAGAACTGACAGTGATCTGTGCATGCAGTGAGAGCCAGTGACGGTCGATGAGGGCAGGAGTGATGTGGTATTATCTGTGTTGACCCTTGATGAGGTGTGCAGTCACGTATATGACACTTCTCAGGGGCACAAGAGAGGTCGACAGGAGGCCTTTGAGGAGGGCTTTGCCCCCATACAGGTGGGATAGGACCAGCAGCTGAAAGGTGGATTTTAAGCTGTCTGGTGGGACAAAGGGCTTGACCTTCCATAGGAAGTAGACCTGATAACAAGCTGTCTGAGTTGTCTTAGCTATGTGTGTCTTGAAGGAGAGGTATTTGCCAATGTGGAACCCGAGGGACTTGAGAAGGAGGCGAGCTCAGGTTGAAGCCCTCAGGGTTCATGGTTGATAGCCAGGTCTGTTTGTGGGTGTTCGATGTTGTTGGTGAGGAGTAGGAATTCAGTCTTGGAGAGGTTGAGCTTCAGGTATGCACTGGACACCCAAGACTGGATCAGCGAGATGCAGGTTTTGAGCCTTTGGATGTCATTGATGGAGTTAATCGTGCGGTATAGCTGTGTGTCATGAGATATTGACGGATGCAGATGTTGTGTGTGACTAGGAGGGCTCCCAGCAGCTCCATGTATAGATTCCACTCTCTGCCACCCTCTTCAAATCACCATGACCATTGAGCACCCAGCATGGCTCAGAGGTTGTCCTACCACTTTGCTTAGTCATATGAAGACATTCTAGCTGGAGGTCAATATTTCTCAGTGGCCAGAAATATGCTCTTAGGAGGGGGTTTGTTTCTCCACCTTAGCACTTTTATCTTCACTCGCTTTGACTGAACTCAATGACCATGTCGTCTGAAACAGGAGGGATTTAAACAAATGGATAGTGGCCTTTACTGCAAGTTTCAGCCCGGCCTAATTAATGCTGTTTGTTTGTTTGTTTGTTTATTTATAGGGTGCCCGAAAATCCTTGGGTAGCTGGACGCACAGAATTATTTTTAAATAATTATTTTTAAAACCAAGCATGCTTATAATGAGTCTTGCAAAACAAAACATGATGGCTAGAAGGATTATAATTAATCTCAACCTCTGGCAGTTGTTATGGGCTATGCACAAAAACATTGTTCTTTAGTCTGATAAGCCGTTATAGAAAGGGGAAGGAACATATGCAGCTCGAGCTGGGTCCCACACATGTCAGGCCAGCAGAATTAAATCAAAGGCAGGTTCGTAATTACAGTGTGAAGTGATTTGCCAATGCTGGCTGTCCAGTTACCAGTCACCTGCCTGTAAAACATCTACATAATCCCCGGAGAAAGTATATCACACAGCAAAATCAGTGTTCACTACACTGACATTGCAAATATAGGTTATAAATACAAGGACTGCGACATCAGCCAAATAAAAATAACGTGATTCCTAGGAGAAATGCAAACTGGCAAACCCTGTGGTGTCTGCCTTTTTATAATACACCCAGTAATTATCAGCAACACATATGTCTGAAAAGTTCCAACTGAGAGGGAAGGCTAATTGTGGAAGTGACGTCTGCTTGCAACCCATAGGGCTGAACTACTGGTGAATCAACATGGACGTCTGCGCTGTGACCAAAGACCCTTCAACGCGAACCCTTTTGGTATTGCCCAGTGATGTCATAAACAAGATGGCCAAAGCCCTTCTTCAAAACAACTGGACTTGCCACATCATATAACAGGCCTCTATCCAAACCAGGAGGATGACAAGAATATAAAAATTGCTGAACAACTAATGCACTCATAGATGCCCATGTCTCCATAACATAAAATACACATTGTATTAAAACGGAAGATGTGACACCAATTTTGGATATAAACGGACCGCACTGTATTACAGACAGAAATTCCATACAATCATTCTGATTGGGGACCGACCGGTCTTTTGACATTGTGCATCGTCGCGATGACCTTGACCCCATTGGCCTTGCTGACCCGCCAGCTGCCTGATTACCCTACTGGCTGTCTTTCTGAGCTATCCCAGGGTTAACTGCAGAAAATACAATATCCAGCCGCACAGCCTAAACGCCCAAGCCTGGACTAAAAATCCACCCAATGGGCAACCTGAAGGGCCACCGCTTGCCGTCCTTGCCTGCTTGGCCAATTGGATGCAAGTGGACCCCTCGACACACAACCCAGGTAGTAAATTCATAGGTCCTGTTAGTTCATCATTTTGGTCATGGTCATGGTCCGAGCCTTAAATATAATCCGTTGTGTAGGTCCCTGTCAACAGTGCCACAGGGCTAACTGGTCTACTGTCCGACAACCCTCCCCCAGACGCGAGGCTATAGGCCCTTGTAAATGTTCAAGGGTTAAAATCACAATCAATCTGTCTGTGTCCAGCCCGACAGTCAAAAACATAAGCCTCGGTACATTTCACCCAATGGGCAACCCGAGGGACTACCGTCCCTGCCTGCTCAGCCTATTGGACAAGAGTAGACCACTCAACCCACAGCCCGGGTAGCAAAATCATCAATGCCCAGACAGAGAGTCCAAATTCAAAGCCTGGCCTGTATTTGCACCCCCAAAGGTAACCCAAGGGGGCCCTCATCACCCATGGCTTGGCCTATTGGATGAGGTTGGACCCCTCAACCCACAACCTGGTTAGCAACCTTATCACTGACCACAAACCATCTTCCACAGCCCTGAGAAATCAATGTGCAGTAACAAGCCACATAGAGTGACTTTGTACGGGTATGAAACGTTAAAGGCAGAGAACAAATGCCAGCAATTAGACGGTGCTCGAGATTGCAGCCTGGTGGTTAAAGCAGAGCTTCTAATCAATGCGACTTTCAAAATAATGCTGTAGATCTGCACTCTTTTCACTTCTGCCAATATTGCCTTAAACCTCAAGATTACTAAACAATGTGTTATTTATATAGCACCTTAATCCAAAGTGCTTCACAGAGCACATATTTACGTACATTATCACCCAACCTAAATTTGTACTCATTTATCGACCTCGGAAGGATGAAAGGCTGAGTTGGCCTTGCCGGAATTCGAACCTGCGACCTGCAGATCACACTCAGATCGCAGCAGCAAGCGCTGAACCCGCTGAGCTAACCCCACACTGGTTTGGAATCGGTCAGGATACCAATCCACAGCAGAAAAAACTGGAGTTGAATTTTATGCTCACCCTACGGAGGCCACTCTGATAGTACTATCAGAGGCCCAAATAAATTCCCTCCCTTTGGTACCAACTTGGGTCATACATGTAAACTGCCACATAAATTCAATGCCCTGATCACTGTATACCTCCCCTTAGTGGGTGGGATGCATCAGTGTTCCATTCCACATTAGACATACTCACAAAACTTGAGTACCCCTGTATGTTCCACCTTCGCCAGCCCCACCGGAATACACCAGGAGGTGCAAATCAATCCCATTGACACCCGTTGGGCAACACCTGCCGATATTGCCTTAAACCTCAAGGAATACTATATAACCCACACACCAGGTGGGAATGCATCAGGGTACCACTCAACACCAGACATTCACAAACTGGAGTACACTTTATGTTCAGCCTATGCAGGCCACCCTGATACTACTACATTCCATCCCATTAACACCAATTTGACAACACTTGCATTGGTGGTGACCCGTGTAAACTGCCACCTAGAATCAATGCCTTGATTACTGTATAGCGGTCCTTAGCACGTGGGATGTGTCAGTGGTACGTTTCGCAATAGACATACTTCCTAAACAATCCCACTGTATGTTCCACCTTCGTCAGCCGCACTGAAAATACAACAGGAGACACAAATCAATCCCATTAACACCCGCTGGGCAACCGATGCATGGGTCATAATATGTATACGCTGTTGCCAGACCCACCTAAAATCAGATTATTATCCCAGAATTGCACTCTGCATTTTTAGTTACAAACATGTTGCTGTACCTTAATCTTAGAACACTATTTACATGACGTTTCAATGACCAACGATTCATATCCACCTTCCTAATGACCCTCTCCCCAATTGTACGATAGACTCAAGGTTGCACACATATGTCCTGGCAATGCACAGGATAGGCACCTAGTCACAGTTCTGACAAATGGCTATAACCATCATGCCTGCAAAGCACCTAACGGTTTTGTTATGATGGCAGAGAAAGATATCTCAAACTTTATACACTCAAACCTTCAGCCCTAGTCAAGACAGAAAAGAGAATAGTAAATACATTCCCAAAAGTACCCCTTGGATAATCCATAAAGAAATCAACTAGCTCCCCCCTAAGATCTTCAACACAACACAGTATATAACATTCGTAATAAACAGGGATCTCCCAAACACGTCCTTGATCACCCATGTGCCACAGTAACGAAGACGGTTCCAACCTGGTTATACTAGCCAAGGCAAGCCTGTTTAGCCTGAACGTCACTGCAACCCGATAGCCGGGTGGATGCTTTTCACTTGATTAACAAATAATAGTTCTGATACTTGCAATAAGGTGCTCCCTTTCCAATGACCAAGAAGACTATATGTAGGTTTGAATTGGCCACAGCCAATTCCCAAACAAAGGGTTTCCCAATCCATTCAAAGGAAGAAATCTTGAAATGTATAACCATCAACCAACTGCAGAACTTCGCGATAACTAGCAATCCAACCCAACATTGTAGCCCATAATAGCTGGCAACAATAAATACATAAACTTGTTAATCTTCAACTCGGACCATCACTACACCCAAAACTGCAGAGTCCTGTACCGGGATCTGCTAGCTATTGATCCGTGTACTGCAATAAACCATCCTTCATATGGGTCCATTTATTTACAGACAAAGAGACAGAGTGCTTGAACCCACTGTGCTACCACATGGGACCTGATCCACTGACTTCAAGTTATGTGCCCAGCCGCTGGAGATCACTGCATTAGTCCAGTACTGCAGGCATGTTTGACTGTGAAGACTCTGCCCCATACCTACAAGAGAACTGCAATGCTATGTTATCCATCAATGGATAGAGCGGTTGGGCCAATTGCTTTCCTCTTGCATTTGACAGGAATAGTAAACCATTCAAGCTTATAATTGTTGCTCTTAATCATTGTCAATTACCCCACCAAAGCGCACTCAATATTATGGGGAGCAAAGAAACTACATGGGACCATCGCCCATCCTAACCTTGCAAGATCTAATTATATAACTGCAATCTGAGCTGCTACCACTTATACTAACGTCACATGTGGTATTGTCACCTCTTAAAGGATAAAACGTTGAATGCGGCTGACAGGAGTCCCATTATTCACAGCCAATACAGATTTTATTCCTCAAGCTGACCAGTTGGGAAAATACAGGCAACCCCCTCTCAGTGAATAAGTAGCATCCCCATTGGTGGAATTACTCCACCGGAACACAGTACTAAAGCATAATGAAAAGGACAGTTTATAAAGCCGCAAGTCATATCTAGATCTTGAGATTTCCCTAGGAAATGATAGTGCCAGCAAATTAACTAAATAGTCAATTTGTTTGATAAAGTAACTTAAAACCACACAATGAATAGATGGAATGGCCAACGCAATCTGCAACATCCTTGTGTAGGCTGCAACAATATGTGTTCAAAACTGCGCACTCACTTATCACATGCCTTCAATGAATGCTCTGCTGACCTGGGCATGCAAAACATACACTTCAATGTGCTGTTGCGTTTGGTAAATCGTAGAGGTAGGCCCATCATCACCAAAATTGGACAGTCAGCAAATGCTGATCACTGCCTGGAAACCTGATCTCCCTGATGCCACGCGCCCCACTGAGAGTGCCACCCCTAACACGACCAACAACCCACGGCTACCATGCTCGCCATCATCAACCAAGCCTAATGCATCCCGAGCAGACTTACCAAAACCCTTTTGTTGTGTCCTGCTCCACATTTGTGACCTGCAGAGCAAGTTTGCTAGACCTTAAAATCAGTTTCCACATGATCTAGAGACTATTGACCTCATACTTTTTCAATCCACCCAGTAGTCGATGGCTGTGTGCAAGTGTGGCAGGGCACATATATAACAGCAAGCATATAACGCTCTTCCTGTTTCTGCACCAGTAAAATCATGTATAATCCAAAACCATGTGCAGATAACCAGCATACACGTCAATGCTGAATACAGTATGTGGCACTCCATGTTACATGAACACTGTGTCCATAATGTCATTAATAATTGTCCATGCAGTCTTCTTCAACACATAGTTTTTCCTGTTTAAAGTAGGGGTTCAGATGCCATCACAATGTCACACATGGTCCTTTTTTATTTACTGGGCAAAGATCATCTCCTCCCTTCGGGTGTATCATTTCTTTGACAATGACACACAAACCCACCTGGCAAGATTTCTACCAATGTAAGACAGCCACCTCATGTGAAATAATTTTAGTAAATAATCGTATGTCAAGAAAATAGGAAGATCCTCACCTAAATTACAAAAAGTATGTTTAGACAAACACGTTTCATTAGCAAAATTGACTTGATTTGTTTACATTTTTCTATTTATCATTGATGTGATCTGATAGATTTGAAAGCTGCTTATATTGATGACAATTTTATGTGCTCTTTTGAAACAGATATAAGTAATAACATTTGCCCCTTTTGGGACATAGGTATCATTTATTTGCAAAAGGCTCTGCGATGAAGTTGACTAATTGTTAGTCTTAGCAGTGCATGGTGGTTGCACGAGTTATATTTGCTTAGCTTACCATAACCAGCGCATTTCTGAGGTTTGTCGGTTTTACCTGTAACATAACGTCCCTTTAACAACATTTTATCATTGAATATATATAAAATACAGTGTTGTCCCAAGACAACAAGAAGTCAATAACGTAATTAGGCTAACAAAGTCATTTGTTTGCCAGCTTTCATGGTTTTCACCACTTTAAAAGACAGGGATGAAGTTAAGTCTTTCACAAACAATATACAACATTATGGCACCAATAGCACCTTGTGGTTTTTCTTTTTTCTTAATCTGTGCCTGTCAGCATACATGATTTGTAGTTTGGCGATCTCATCCTCATACCAGGCTTGTGCCTCTAGAAGGCCATAAGGGATGAGGCACAGTCAGTCATGTGTTAGGCCTTTCACTCCTGAATCCCAGTGTGGTAGGTTTGTGTGCAATACCGCATTGGGATTGTGTTTGTAATCATGAAGAAAGAGCAGGATTTGACTTGAGGCAGAGGCCCTCACAGGTCTCGGAGAAGTGTTTGAGTATGGTCTTCTTGAGGTCGGGTAGGGCTTAGCCGGCTTGAGTCTAGCAATTAGCCATTGGCTTAGAGAGATTGGTGGTGCGTTTGCAGTGTACGTCACATGCTTGTGACTGGCTTTTGGAACATTGATGGACATGGTCACGTCTTAACATTGCGATGCCTGGATCTCTATGCATGGAAAGAGTGAGAACATGTTAGTAAGTATAGCGACTCTCGAAAATGTGTTATATGTTCAAGTCCCCTGTCAGTTTAGTGAAAATGTGCATTTATCTGACTTCATAGGTCTTACTGACTTTGCGAGTCCAGAGTACATCACTTTTAAGATCATCAAAGATTCAAGGGTATGATTTGCTTCGGAAGACTGTGCATCAACTGGCCTCTTTTTTGTGTATATTTATTTTATTTTATTTTAATGTGGTATAGTTTATAAATAAACTTTACACATACAATATACACATTAACTACTTAAATACAACATAATAAATACAACATAATAATAACTCAGCTTCTTTTTTGTGTATAGCTTCACACTCTGACAGTTAAGTTTCTTGCATTTATGTGGGGATTGACCAGTTTCCCCTACACAGTAGCCTTTCCTTGGGCATTTTCATGCACATAATCAAGTGCTCAATGTTGTTGGATGCACATGTAAAATTTCCTATTATTTTGAATTCCTGCCCCTTGTGGGATACCTTGATTTTATGCAAAATGATGATATGTGGGCAAGTTAGGCACTGCATGGTTCAATTTGCTGTGTTATCTGCATTCAGTTTGCGTCTTACTCTCATTCCCTTTAGATTGTCTGGTTTCCTGAAATCAAGGAGGGGTTTCTCAGAGAAAACCTCTCTCGGACGTTAATCTTATTGCAGCATTTCTGTGTGTATCTTGTGGAGGGCTTTCAATTCTGGACTGTGATTACCAATTTCATGTGTGTCTGGGTCTCTTTTGATGTGTATTCTATGAGATTGATTTAAGAGATCCATGTTGCACTGTGAATCTGTCTGTCCATATTTGTGTCCATGGTTTTTGAAGTCTGATATAAGATCCTATAAATTTATATCCCAGCCCCTTGTGTCTGAGCATATTTGGTTGTGTCTTAATGCTTTTTTTGAATATTGTAGCATTTTGTGCACGCACTAAATCAAAGTTGTCGCTCTACAGAATGTTGACCAAGTTGGTTGGTGATATACTATGGTTGTAAGAATTAACACATTAAACACTCCAATAATCTGACACCTCCAGAACAGAGGGCAATACAATCTTCAAACTAACCAAACTGGGTTCCATGAGTCAAAGGCCTAACACATGACTATTTATGCCTCATCCCTATCAGCCTTATGGAGGCACAAGTCTGACATTTGGATGATTTTGCCACCTATGATCTTGCAACACAATTTACCAGACACACAGATTTTAAACATAACTGCTGAAACCATATGCATGCATTAGTAATGGCCGAACCCCAAACCCTCACCCATAATGATAGGCTCACAACTTGTTTCAAGTGTTGGCAATAAAAAGGCTGTAGGATTTTATTGTACAGATATGGGTTATGACAATAACAATATCAAATATCATGATGGTATCATACTTTTGGGCACCGGGTCCTGAGGTTACCCCCTCAGACCCGTGCCGCCTTCTTGTGTCCCACGACTTGTTGCGGGCACTGTACAGTGCCTTGTACTTCTTTTTGTTTTTCTCCCCTTTTGTAGGGTGGGTGGGTTCTGTGGTAAAGAAGCAAGAAGATTTGGAAGACACTGGACCTCCTGTTTGCTTGCGTCCCCGTTCAGGGTCCACAAACAGATTGTGTTTACTCTGAGCATGCTGCTCTCATTTATAGGACCCAGGGAGGCCCTGGGTCTTTGTTGTGTATGTGATGGGGGCCGCTGTTGTCGCAGCTCCCGGCCGGATAGCCGACTGTCTGACCCCCTGTTGGGGGCAGATCTTTGAACCTGGGCCCCGCCTGATGGTTGTTTCCTTGTGGCGCTTTAGCACCTTGCTGTTTGGAGGAAGGGTGCGATGACTGTTTGCAGCTTACCCTTCCGTGGCTTTTGTGCTGCCGAGACTGCGTGTCTCCATAGCTGGGGTGGAGGAGAGGAGCAGGTGCGGGGGGTTGGGACTGCCCCTCTCCTAGCTGCCGATGGTAACAGCAGTTACTCTGTCTCGCTTGTGGGATGCCCATGCAGCATTGCCCAGGACTGCACCTACCATGACCAACACACCCCATCATCTACTGTCTTCTTGAGAGCACACTATAAGGGTGGGATGTATGTTTTTTTTCATTATTTTTCTCCTTCCCTCCACTTCTGAAGCTTGCCTGATTTGCCTTGTCTGATTTAAAATAGTGTACAATTCAAAACTCGAAGACAGAAGTGTCTGGAGGGTTTAAAATCTAATGCATCCTTTTCTGAGCAAACTACCAGCCAGGTGTTGACAGAGACATATATGAAAAACAAGAATTCCAGGAGGGGCTATTCATACTGTAATGTTGTAATGTTTGTCAAATGCTTTAGGTCATCCCTGCCTGAGGAAGTGGCAACAACCACAAAACATTGCTTTGTTAACCCATTAATGCATTGGCGTGTTCTTTTATTTTTGGAATGGTACTTGCATATTTAGACAACAAACTTTGTTAAAGAGACATTATGGTTACGTTACTTGAATAAAAACATTTGAAACTCAGTGAAAGCATTTTTGTTAAAGAGACATTATGGTTGCAGTGTAAAATAAAAATAAAAGAAATTTCCCAGTTCAGGTAACCTATGCAAACCTCCACCATGCACTGCTCACTCTAACTACCTGATCATCAAAGATCAAAGCTCGCCCTGTGCTCTGTGCCCCATCCATCCTTGCAAAGACTGCATTTGCTGGGTTTCCAAAGTCATTAATCCAAGTAGTTTATTTCTACTTCTCGGTCTTTTATCAAAATGCAGCTCAGCAAATTACGCCTCAGACAAATTCTTGCCTTCCTAGTGAATGAGTACTATGTTAATTTCTCCAGGTATTTTGGGCTGCAGACTTATTACAAATGCAGAAACCATGGCTTGTGCAGCTGTTACTGCATTGCGGATTCCTAAATCTGATTAAAAAAAAACATTGTTTAAACCCCTCAATATAATCATCGGTGTTCTCCAACTTACTTTGCTTAAATAGTTTTATCTTGGTCCAATCTATTTTCTTGGGTCGAATCTCCAAAATGCCATTACATTATTGTAAGTGTATTTAGGGGTTTGTGAAGTGGATAGTTACTTCTTTCCTACTGTAATGTGAAGGTGTCAGAAGGAATGACAGATCTAAACAACTGATTGAGATCCACATGAGTTGGTTTACAACAGTCAATAACTACTTGCCACTCTTCTTGAAACCTTTCCAAGTATTCAGGTATTTTTGGATATCTTTGCAGAATGTTAAATGGACCAGTGGAGCTCCACGGTGCATGTACTGTTCCAATCATTTTACCTGCACCAGGAAATTGACTTCAAAAATATGCTGCAGCGTCAGCTTGAGGGAATTAGGAAACCGTTCAAAGTTTACAGATGTGTTAAATGCAACAGAGGTACAAACAAGATTAAAAATGAACCACTTATCACACAGTTCCTCAATATCTGAAATCTATCATGCTGAAGAGCCTCCTAATGATCATATCAGAGTATATTGACAATATGCCAGCAGTTCACTTACAGATGAATCTGGGCTATGAAATTGAATCTACCCACCCAGTGGACACAGTAGAGCAGATGCAGCTGCTTGGGATTGATCAGTTGCCATATATAGTACAGATGATTATCTGGGCCTAGCAGATTTTCTGAAGTTTTTTGTTTGCCTGGGGTAATGCTTGGAGTGCTGCATAGAGTCTAATGTGACTTTTCTGTTTCATGGATGGCTAAACTCACTCAACTTCCTTTCAATTTTTTTAACTACTCTTGGAGTTTCCCATGGAAACGTTCAGAGTGCAGGTCTTGTCTTTTAGTAGCCTTTTCCTACTAGTCAAAGAAGTAATGCCATTGCTGTTTGTGGTCCTTTGATCCCCGGGTATATAGAGCTTATCTTAGGTAAGCAATCTTATCTTATCCAGATCAAATATACCTTCCTTGGTTTCCTGTTTTGTGATGTTACTGTTTGTGAAATAGACCAAATAATCCAGCAATGTTTGCGTTTTGGGAAAACAATCTATTTGCATGTAATGAGCTACACTTCCATGTGCCCACTGTACATTGGTAATACAAAGATGTTTGTCCTGATATTTGCAATGCCTCACATTAAAGTGTTGAAATGCTGCTAGACCTCTTGTGGCTCATGGCTGCCACCATTTTTACGGTTTGCTAATGCACCAAAATAGTTACAACTCTGACACTACATACTTCCAACATTAATTTTGCCATGTACTAGTGTATCAATATTATAAATTCCTCAGAGTTATGAAAATGCCAGAAGCATCATTTTGATCATTTAACTTAAGTTACTTACATCACAAAAATGTTGTTATTACATGGTCCCAACTGGCTTTGTATCCCCTTTAAAATGAACCCGGGTGGGCTTGATAGGACACTCAATGTTCTATTTTAGGGAAATGTGCTCATTGTTTATTCAATGACACTGCATGATTTGAGAGGTAGTTTCATTTTTCCTCCAAGTTTCGATTTCTCCGTATGCATGTGACCAGCCACCTGCTCGGGCCAATGTTTATTCTACCCTCTTCTGCTGAGCGTCAAAGGTTCTTTGTTCAGAGCTAATTCACATTTTATGTGAAACCTGACCTTAAAGATAATATCTGTTGGTCATGTTATCTGTAAATCCCATAATTTCAATCCACTTCTTTGGATATTTTAGCATTTAAATTGACAACCAGGCCTGTTTCCTTAGTGGACCCAGCCCCAAAAGCCCTGGGTTCAAAGTTTCAGCTCAAAGAGAAAAACAAGTTGCAGTTCACAATTCTGAAAGGCTAGCATATGGCATTTACCCACTGTGTACAAGTTACCAGGCCTCCAGATCAGGTGCACACTTGTCCTTTTTACGAATGAAAATCTTGTAAATACGACAGCTTTATTATTTTCCTGCGCACACATACACACAAGTTTAGAGCAGAGGGAAGTGCAAAGGTCAGGTTACATGACAGAAACCAGAATTCTTCTTTTGATTTTTATCTACATGGATGTAATTCATGCCATGGATAAAAGCCTCTGAAACAGAATGTATTACTCCGAAGCCTTTCAAAAAAAGAAACTGCACACTGTGATAAAAGGAATGGTTTCTTTCGATTCAGCTTCTGCTGTGGTGTGTGTGAAGCAAACAGAAGTACTGTGCATATTTATTTTCCTAGCATTATAGGATTGTATAAATAATAAGATAGAAATCTAAGATGCAATTGAGAATGACTATTTTGTGGTGAAAGCAAGCCAGTATCGCACACTTTTATTTTTCGAGTTCTGTGCTGTGTTCATAATCATGCACAGGCAGACCATTTTTACACTAATAATTTAATTTACACTCTAATTATAAAAATAGTGTGTAAAAGGATGACTATGCACGGTCTAGTTCACATCCATTCAACCTTGAAATCAATGGACTACATTACTATAAATGGTTAGTGGCAGCAGAGTCTTTGCTCAAGGGTGAGTGTCATTAGACAATCCCAGGTGTTCTAGCCTCTCAAATCTTCAAGACTACAATTAAAGCATCAAAAACCTGACTCTCATGGAAGGGCAAGCTATGTTCAAAAATCAACAAATGAAAGTTACATTTGTAATTGAAATAGAAACTCAGCAAAACCTGTCCCTGTGATAATTCAGATAGGTATTTAACTTTATACAGCGCTTCATTCATGGTTCGTCCAACATCTAGGTACTGTGATTATGTCACGCTCACCTGGTCTCTGTGGGGGCGTTGGGGTACGGTTGGAGCCCTCCCTCGACTTGGCTCCTCTGGATAGCCTCCCTCTCCCGGTTGTTGCAGAGACTGCTGTTCTGGATTCTGGTATTGCCACTGAGAGAAGATGAGAGCTAATAAAAATGGTGTGGGGGTGTTGTGACTTCCCTCGACCCACTCATCCCAAAATGAAGTATGCAAGTGTTTTCCCATGCAAGCTCACCTGTTGTGTTGTAACGTTGAGCTATCCATCCTGCTTATCATAGCAGGGGGGCGTGGAGCAGACCGAGTTGCTTCACTGGTCCATGGAAGTGTTGATCCAGACCGGCTGCGACCAATCCACTTAGAAGGTAAGTCTTTTGGTTGTGATTATAGTTTATTGATTATAATGTCTTTTTCATGTTCAATAATAATTCTTGCAATGTCTATTCTCATCCCTATAGGTATAAAGAAGCAGATCGGAGTCGTGGAGCGAATCCGGGGAGTTCCTTGAGCCTGATGGAACTGCTAACATGGCCTTTATAAAGGAACTCTAAGCACTGGTATGGTGGCAGAGCGTTAGTTATTGTTATGACTTTTAACCTGTTGTCCTCTCTTTTCTCTTGCAGGAGAAGGCCGACGGTGAAGAACGAAGTCTGGTTGCTCGATGCAGCTCCGCGGTTGCAGGGTGAAGATGTCGTGAAGAAAAGGAAGGAAGTGGAGCTCCGGTTAGCTGGATGCCCGGATCAGGTAAGAAGAAGGCCCTGACTCCGGTAGAGATGGGATACAGGTAAGAGGCGCACACAGCGGTCGAGCGGCTGGGAGCAGGTAGGAGTGCCTTTGGCGATGGAGTAGCTGGATTCAGGTAAGTGACGCGCACAGGAATGGAGTAGCTGGATTCAGGTAAGGGGCGCTCACAGCGATGGAGTAGCTGGATTCAGGTAAGAGGCGCGTACAGCAATGGACCGGCTGAAAGCAGGTAAGAAGCGCCGTCAGCAGTGGAGATTCTGGAATCTGGTAAGATGTCTTCGGAGATGAAGCAGCTGGGATCAAGTGGATGCGCAGGTAAGAACATTGGTAAGCGTTACGCTGCAAAAGCAGAACAAATCGAAGCAGAGGCATGTGGATGGGTTGGCCTTATATAGGCTGGCCCTGCCCCTCCCTTTAGCCCCGCCTAGTGGCTCCACCTTGCCCCACCCAAGGACTCCTGCACGTGCCTTCTAATGTTGTTCTATAGCCACGCCCGGCCCTGCTGCATGTGACTTTGGCACAGAGTGTGCTAGGCACACTTTTACATGAGTCTGGAGGCGCCAGGACTGGGTCCATTTGGACCCTGGGGATGATCGAGGACTAGCCCTTAGTTCTGTAGACATGACAGATTATTATACCTCAGTCAATACTTACTTAACCGACCCCTGAAGGCTGTTAGCCAATAAGATGGCTCAGTCAGTTGAGCACTCATTGCTGCAATCTGCGTGATCTGTAGATTTGACCATGAGATTAGGTATAGAATTTAGCAGGGAGTCCTTGCCTCTCTGCACTGTTCTATCATAACATTGGCAAACCCTTAGGTAGTAATAGCTCCAGGAAATGAGTACTTTCATTAAACATCAAAAGACAATTTTGCTATCGAACCTCAAAACACACAATTCGTGCTTGTTTTACTGTGTAATTGGCTAGGTTTTTGAGTTTTCAACATTCAAATATGTAAAGGAGTGATCAAATGGCCATACCTTAGAAAAATAATGAAAGGTGCATTCTGTCACAATGCAGAAAACTGCTGCCTAGAATTGATTTCAATTTTTGCACAAGTCAGCATGATGTCACATGAATTTTACTCTCTTGCAAAGGAGAAAAGTCATTTTTACTCTTTTAAAATCACAGTTACTCTCAAAGTTTAAAAATAGGGAGCTAAATACTCCCACCTCAAAATCTTACCTGGAGCATGATGTTACTTTCTTTTTTTTAAAACTTTTATTTATTTAGCTTCACAAAACAGAGGAGAAACAAGTAGCAATTACAGTCAGACAATAATACGTACAGTGGATACAATTAAGAGTCAAGATTACATGCATGGATGATGGTGACAATCTAGAGGCAATAGCAGTATGACCAAAAACCATGGGCAGAATGCCAATTCAAGAAGTGGAAGGAATAGGAAAGGAGAGCAAGGGGGATATATCATCAGAATATGTAGATGAGGAGTTGATATAGGATTGAACAATTACCAAATATTCCTGGGTCTAGAATGCAGTGGCTGTGATTGGTCCAGGTCTCTTCAGTATCTGAGGCCCACCTTACAGCCCTGAGCCATTGTGTGTGTGAGGGAGCTCCAGGGCGAAGCCCGCATAATAAAATACAGCGTACAGCTAGGAGCATGCAAAGGCCAGCTAGTTTTTGGAGTCGTGGCCCAGACCAGGGATATCATGGAAAAGACACTGTAACGGTGACGGGACGATAGTATGGTCAAGAATAGTTGAAAGGGAGGAGCATACCTCCACCCAAAATTGAGACAGGTGGGGGCAGGACCAGATCATATGAATGTATGTTGCCCCATCGGAACTGCATCTGGGGCAGTGGCCCTGCGACATGTGATGCAGTCTGATTGGAGTGTAATGATATATGTGTAAGACTTTGAATTGGATTAGCTTAAATTGGGAGTTAAAGGACACATTGTGGATGCGCGCACACATAAGGTTCCAAAACTGGTCAGTCATTTCCACCTCCAGGTCATCTGCCCACGAACGCTTCAATCTGTCGAACAGGGGAATAGATCTAGCCTGCGCCAAAGTGTACAATCTGGACACCTTCCCTCTAAAAGTGTTGGAATCACACTGCTCGGCAATCACAGGGGCATCAGGGGGTACCGTAGGAAAATTAGGAAACCTAAGCTTAAGTCGTAGGGCAGAGTAATGGAGCAAAGTGGATGGTTTCCGTCATAGGGTGAGCGTAAGGTCTGGCCACTCGAGAAAGTTTCCCTGATCAAAAACGTTGCAGATCAATTCGTAGCCAGCATCGGCCCAGAGGTGTACAATGGGTAAGAGGATTTGCGGAACCCCAGGTAGGAAATTCCCAAGAGGCAGACTGCCATGTAAGAGGTGGGGCATGCTGGATAGCTTCCAGATTTTTAAAAGAGCAAGGGAGGTGTTGGCGTTAGGATCATGGAAGTTTTGCCCAAGTTGCAGGGAAGCGCAACCAGGGATCGGATATCTTGTCCTCTAACAGCCAGCCTTTCAAATCGAACATGTGGGGGAGGGTTCGAGGTGTTGAACCAGTGAGAGCCGACTTGGGACTGTGCAACCATCCAGTATCTGGAAAAATCGGGGGTGGCAAAGCCACCACTCTAAATGGGAGTGGACAACGTCCCAAGTTTGAGTCAGACAGCACCATAGTGCCACAGAAACGTAAGGGTCAGCGTTTGAAAAAAGCCATCGCCCGGCCAGAGAGGCAGGTTAATGAACTGATACAGTAATTGAGGTAGTATGATCATTTTCAGAATACCGATCCAGCCCGCCAGGGAGATAGGGAGTCTCGCCCAGCCTGAGGCCCACACGGCAAGTGTCGATAGATATTTTTGATAGTTCTCATCCAGCAGCACCTCAGAGTGACGGGCCACCTCCATGCCGACGTAAGTGAATTTTGATTGGGACCAGGTGAACCCCATTGGATCAGGAGAGGGGAGTGTCACCTCTGTGAGTGGGAACAGGCTGGACTTGGAACAGTTTACCCCGAGGCCAGAAACGTGTCCAAAGTGGGCAACATCTTCCAGTATTGGTGCAAGGTTAGTAGCAAGGGATCGAATAAAGAGTAACACATCATCGGCATAAAGAGAGATAATATCTGGCTTGGCGGCAGTATGCAACCCCCTGTGATCATGAGTCTGACGCATCATATCCGCGAATGGTCCACATTTTTGAGAACTCGCCAGAGGTACCTCCATGACACCTTTTGTATATCAAGGGTAGCTGCCACGGCCTGAATGTTCAGGTCAATTCTACTGATAATGTTAAACAGGCTCCTCAGTTACAAGGAGGTGGATTGTCCAGGAATAAATCCTGCTTTGTCTGGGTGAATAATATGTGGCATATATGGAGCCAAACGTAAGGCTAGTAATTTGGCATAAATGTTAATATTGAAGTTAATGAGCAAAAGGGGACGTAAAATCGACATTGGGTAGGGGTTTTGCCAGGTTTAAGTTGTACAGAGATAATGGCTTCACAAAGGGAGGGGGGTTGTCTGCCAACCTCGCAGGACTCATCCCATATTGCCATCAAGTGGGGGATTAGACAGGATTTATATTGTTTATAAAATTCAACCGGAAGGCCGTCCAAGCCTGGGGCCTTCCCCGATGCCAATGACTCAATAGCTTCCAAGAGCTCCTCAGCAGTGATTGGGATATCCAGGCAGCAGCTAGTTTCGGTGGAGAGGGTAGAGAGGGGAAGGCTGTCTAAAAAGGTGTCGATCTCAGCCGCAGGGACACTATCAGCGTTAAAATAAAGGCATTCATAGAAAGACAGGAATTCAGAGTTAATGTCCTGTGATAGTGTAGCTAAGGTGCCGTCAGGTCCCTCAATGGCCGGGACCCAAATTCCTGGTGGACAAGTCTGGCTAAAACTCGGCCCGGGTGTTCACCCTCCCCATATCTCTGGCCAAGGCAGTGATTGTCAGGAAATTTCCATTCACGTTCCGCATGCGAGCAAAACGTTTCTAGTTCGGCTTCTAAGGATGCCAGGGATTCAGGGGATTGTAGAAAAGCATATTGAGCTTCAAGGGTGGCGAGTACTAATTCACTTTTACAGATATCTATCTGAATCACTTTAAGGATACCACTCTCTTTGGAGATCCCAATGCCTCAAATGTAGGCCTTGAATGACTCCCATAGGGTGGCCTGTGAGGGCATCCAACCTGTCTTAAATTAAAAAAAGTCATCAATGGAAGTTTCCAGTTCAGATCGGGAAGGCTGAGTCAAGTAGGGACTGTGGTTTCATTTTCCACTGCTGAGTTTTGTTATAATCCAATCCCAAGCTGAGGGAGATGGTCACCGGGGATTGATCTGAGAGAGTCCTGGGGAGAACTGACAAGTGTGAGATGTTCCTGATCAGTATACCAGATATCATCCACCTGTCAATCCTCGAGTATAAATCATGTACCGAGAAGTAGAAAGAGTATGTAAGAGAGTCAGCGTATATCAGTCTCCATGCATCCGAGATTGCCAACCGGGGAAGTAATTCAAGAATAGAATTGGCTGCTTTAGAGAGTTGGCGTGGTCTGGAGCCCGATCTGTCAAGATTCACATCAAGCATTGAGTTAAAATCACCACCCCGAAGGATCGGGATCTAGAGGCAACCCCCTGAGGAGATAGGCCAGATGTGAGTAGAATTCAGGATTGTCGACAGTGGGCCCATAAATATTTAGTAGCACCACCTCTTTATTTTGCAAGGAACCATGGAGCAGTACATATCTGCCTAAGGGGTCAACCTGAGAGGATTTGCAGTGACATTTAAGATTCCTGTGGATCAGAATCATAACTCCCTGACTTCGGGTTGAGTTATCGGTGTAGTACCACTGGGGACCACACACTCTAGCAAATTTCTCACATTGCTCAGTGCGATCATGAGTCTTTTGCAAAAAAGGATTTGGATGCCATGCCGTTCAACGTACAGCTGTAAATATTGTCTTTTCTTATAGTTACACAACCACTGCACATTGCAACTCATGAAAGATAAATTGTCATCCCCATTAGGGTAAATATGTTGTATACACACCGACAGTAGAGGGGGTGGTAACCAAGGAACCGGAGCCTGAGCATCAAGGACATGATTCTGCCCAAGATATGTCAGTCCATTCATTGTACCATACTCAACTTTCTCCATGATTGCCAAGCATTTTTTAACGTAACACCCAACCAATCCCGCCCCTGCCCACATCCCTCCCCAATCAGAAGAACAACAACCCCATAACCCTTAAACCAAATCCAAAACAGTGGCATCAGCGCCTGGGGGTCTGCAAGCTGGCATGGCGGCAAAGCTCTGAACCGGAGGCCAATTATGGATAGACAAGGTGCTTAGAAGAAACAGTGTATGAAACAGGTAGGTCCTTATGACAGGGAAACCAAAACATCCACAAAGAACCACAAACTGCACATGTCTGAAAGGATTGGTCTCCCAACTGTGGGGGCCGGGGACCAGCCGGACCCAGTATATGGTCAACAACAATCAGATAACCTCAACAGAGCAGAGTGGCAAGAATTAGTCATCCGGGAAAATGCTTGTCTATGAAATTGGAGGCCTCCTCTGGGATCGTAAAGAAGAAAACTTGATTAGAATGTTCAATCCTCAGTTTGGCGAGATACAGCATGGAGTATTTGACCCCCAGGTCATGCAGCTTCTTCTTAACTGCCAGGAAGGTTTAGCGTTCCTGCTGGAAGGCCACAGAGAAATCAGGGTACAAGTGAATCCAGGAGGAACCCAGAAAGAGTTCTCCTTTGGCTCTCACTGCTCTGAGGATGGCATCATAATCACGAAAGTTGAGGACTCTAGTGATAATGGGATGCAGGGGTGCTTCGGGTCTAGGCTTTGTCATCAGAGCATGGTAGGCTCTTTCTATTGCAAATTGCAGCGAGATTTGGGGGAATCCAACAGCGTTAGTAGAGTGTGTTCAATATAGTATTCCATGGGTTCTATGATTCCGTCTTCCAGGACCCCAATTATGCGAAGATTATTGCGCCTGGAGCGCGATTCGAGATCCTCATTCTTTTTGGCAACCTCGAGGACTTGTCTAGAGAGTGAGGAGACTTCCATCCTGAGGGATCCCAAGTCGTCCTCTGTTTCACCCACCCTTGTTTCAATTTCAGCGACACGATTATCGGTCTTCTCTATGTGTGCCTTAATTGAGGATATAGTGCCATTCATATCATCCAGCTTGGAATGTAGCATGGTGAACCCCTCGCGAATACACTCCATCATCTTCTGTGACTCTACGGAGTCAGGGGTTGTTGAAGTGGTGGGTTCCGGCTCTAGCGCATTGTCTGCTAATATGGATGGCGTTTTAGTAAACATATTGATGGAGCTCTGTTTTTTCCCACCGCCTTTAGTAATGGTATACGGTGGTGCTGGTTCAGTAGACTCCGACAACAGAAGATGGCATAGAGCGATTCTGGATGTAATTAGACCGGCACCACCCACAGCCAACGTATAAGTGGGTGGTCGGTAGAAACTGGTGAGCCCCAAAAGGATCCCAAATGCAACAGGGAATATTGACATGATGGTTGACTGTAGGGCCCAAAAGCTATAAGCCGCCGACTCGTCCAGCTGCCAGAGGGTCGGAGCCAGGTGGTGAACTCTGCAGAGTATAATGAGAACCAGCATCAACGATCACCATCAGGAACAGAAACATCGAGTCACATGGGTTAAAGGCGAGGTTGAGAGCACTAGCCGGACAAATCCACTGCTGTGAGCAATTAGAATGTAGCATATCAGAGAACATGTGGCCCTACGAACACTGGAGTTAACCAGGGTGGAATACCCTGTGATTAGTAGTAGGGTGCAGAGTGAATAGATAGATCCAATGTTGGGTGTATGCCAAACAGTATTAAATGGAACCCAGACCAGAGAGCACAATGATAAAATTAACAAGTAGATATATCCAGTGCCCCACAATTTACACATGCGGGGAGCAGCTTCACTGCAACAGATAATGATGGCAAAGGTGAGATAATCAGCTGGCCAGCCTCCGTGCAGGAATATCAGGATCTGTTGCCATCCGCATTTCAAGGAGAGGGAGCCGGAGGTGATGCGTGTGCTGAGTCATGAAGCGGGCAGGAGGAGGAGCAGGCAGCCAGGCCACTGGAGTGGACACAGGGACTGGTGGCTGTGCATATAGAATAGAGGGCGGCCGGCCCGATCCCCTGAACATCCCGGGGGGCCTCCTAATGATAGTTTATATAACCCGTCGGGCTGCTGCATAGCGGGTCGCCGTGTTTAGCCACCCAACAAGTAGCGACCAGTGAGAGGCATGCCTCAGGGACTCACCATGTCGGTGCGGCAGCACAGTCGGGCAGGATCCGTAGGGCAGACGAGGAGCCATGGAGCGGCCCGAGCTAAAGGCGGTCACTGCAGGTAAACAGGAGAGTCAGGAGCATAGGCAGCAGGCGTTCCAACATCCTCACAGGGTGCCAGGGAGCCAGCGTCCAGCGAGGCAAGGATAGGTGAAAGGGACAGTGGACGAGGAGCGGGAGCGAGGGTAGACGGATAATACAGCCAGATGCCTGCTTCGGGCCACCGCTGGCAGTTCGAGCGAGCAGGGCATAGATGAATGGGAGGCCCCTCCCCCCATGCAGGCCAGGCCACCGCAGTGTCTGAAAAGAAATCAGACAGCTACGTTGGAAGCAAGGGTTGGGTCAAAGGGCCTGCCCGCACCCGTTCTGAAATCACTCCACTATATCTCCACTAGGGGTTGAGTCGCGCATCCAGAGTTGGATGAGGTGTGGAGGAGAAAGTAACTGTTGATCCACCTGAGTCTCAGTGATATCATTACCATTCAACAGATGCTGTGATCAAGGATGTGGCCTCTTATACGGAGCTAGCTCTTCAGGCAGCCATCACGAACAAAGCGCAACAGCGCCCCCCGTACATGTTACTTTCAATACTGTTCCAGGGCCTGTTCACAATACAATCTTTCTCTATATACTGTAAAGACAGATATCATTTCACTCTTGGTATTCTTCACACATATGTCACAGTTACATAAGAACCCAACATTGATTTATGCAAAAAGTAAATAAAAAACAAGGCCTTTCCTTATACATGTTGTCATTTTTATGTGCTGGAATTCTATCTCTTTATTCCCGAAACCACAGTCTGTCATTTGATTGTACTTTTCCAATGTAAGGCATCAATCCTTCTTTTTAGTTTCTAGAGGCACAATATTTCAAATATATATTTTTTTCCATGTGCACTTTACAGTTTTGAATATGGCAAAGTGGGCATTTACACAAAGTCAACATCTGAAATTCAACATGTATTTTGGAACACATTTGACACAGTTAACAATATTCCAGTTCTAAGTTGTACTTTCTTCCACTGAGTGCCTGTACATTGTAACAAAAGGGAGGGAGACCCATTCTCACTCATTCACTAGCCCTCATTTTGAAATTACTGTTTTGCACTGGCTTTTTATTTCAATGGAACTCCACACTGAGCCAGCTTCACTCTTACAATGGGGCCTAGCATGGCCTCTCCACCTCTGTCACTTTGACTTTTTACAAAATCATTGTATCTTCTTCTGTGTGCTCTGGGTCATCGCAGTTAAATTCAACTGTGCCTCCTCCTGGACACCACTTAGCCAATGAGAGGCTCAAGTCACCAAAAATTGCAGAGGAATCTTATGCAGGACTTGAATCTTCAGTGTTATTTTTATTTTGGTCCATTTTGAATAGCTTCAGTGCATAGTGAAAACAGGAATGACAGCAAACAATCCCTAAGCAGTGCCAACACAGTGTTACAGCACCCCCTTATCAGTACATTTTATAGGTTCTCATTAAACTTACTTAATGTCAACTAACAGAAGATTTTATGACCTTACTAAAGAGGATTTCAATTCAAGGACAATGTTCTTCTATCTGAAACTTGGCGGTTTTATATATACAAGGCCACATCTGTCTACAAGCAATACTAAAACAGATGGTGTCGCTTAATACAATGAACACTTAAATCCATATTTTTTTATATCATCATTTGTTAGAAGTAATTTATCTTTTTTTAAATTATTGTATTTGATTTAAAAGAAAAAAAAACCTTTACAAAACCTTTTAAATGTTTAAGAACACAATACTTAAAAGATTTACAGTGGTACATTAAGACAAGTTCGTGGAAAGATTTCCAATACAATCCTAATTAATTGCGTCTATTTCTTTTTCATACCTTTCTCACCCCAGCAATCTTTCCTCTAAAGCCAACTAACAGGATTTCCACATCCTTGAATGATTACTAATTATCACTTGTCCCAATTGTTCTAGTTTAGGAGGTTCAGGTCACTCAGTATTTCTTCCACCGCTGATGTAAGGAGCACTTCATGACCTGATATCGTTCTGTCCCAAAGGTGGCCTGATGTAATTCTTTCACCCCCTGGGATGAATCTTATTAGTTTGTCCAGTCTCAAAGGGCAGCTCCCTTCAGATTCCATTAATAAATGACAAAGGGAAGGGATAGCACAGTTTTTACAAAGCTTAACTGCTTGCTCACCTTGATGTTGTAGTTCTAGAATCTCCCCTATGGGCAGTAGGTTCATTCTTATTCTTAGAAAATTATTCCTAATCATATAATTGGGATATTTTTCCAGTTAGCGAGAGGTATGGCCTATATTTTTTTCTGCTGCCAAAAATGTATTACATGGGATTAAATTCCTCACTTTTGCTATTGTTTCAATCTAGTCCAACAGTTCAAGTTCCCATTTTACCATTAATGGATTAGTGATTAAAGTCTCTAAATCTAATGCAGTTTCGGCTACAATAGATTTCACTTTCTCTTCTATCCCCCCCAAGATTCTGGATTTCTAGAGGGTAAGATGCATTTTGATATCCTGATATAATGAGCCTGCCCTAGGATTTATAATCTCTCTATAAATTGAGACTAATTTCCACTCGGCTAAATACCCTAGCGATTTTAAGCCTAATTCAAACCGCTAATTCCAACCAGGGGTACTCAAGGGTAAATTCAGGGACTCCTTCCATACTCAGCCTTCTACTTTAGACCAATTTGTGCTCCAGAGTTGGGTTTTAGCCTCTAGGCTGTACAGCAGTACTGGAACTGTTTTAGCTATGTAATATTTGTATCATAGGCAGGATGGAGAATTTACAATACTTAGGGCCTCATTACACAGTAGGCGGTAAGAGTTTACCGGTACCGGTATTTTACCGTTACCGGTAAACCCTTGCCACCTTACTACGAGGTCCCTTTGCGGGTTGGAGACTTTAACGCCGCCTGCTTTTTGCAGGCGTTAAAAACCAACCCACAAAGGGACCAAGGTGCTAATTACGGTACCACAATTTGCGGTACCGTAATTAGCGCCTTCCCCATTCCCATAGAGCCCTATGGGGCAAAAATGGGAATGGGGAAGGGCAATGGAAGAAGGCAGAATTACCGCCTTCACAACCTCGGAATATGGTAATTCCCCTTTCTTCAAAGGTGGTGCCGGTAATTTACCGGCATGGACCAAGGTGCTAATAGCAGCTTGGTCCACCGCCTAACGTGAATTGAGGCCCATAGTAGTGATTTTAGTGTCTGAACTTTACTTAAGATATCACGCTCCGATTTATATACTGCCGTACTTGCATAGATGTTATAGCCTAGGTTTATTAGATCTTCCACCTGTGGTATGATCTGGCCATCCAGAGCCCAATTTTTGAAACAGATTATTTTCCTCGGATACTGGAAAACCAGGATTTTTGATTTTGTACGGTTAATACCAGCCAATTTAAGGTAGAATATTCTCCCAATTTGGTCAACAATTTGGTCAACAACCATTGCAGACCTATGGCCGTCTTTTCTAACAGAACAATGTCATCCGCATAGGCCAGCTGGAAGATCTTTTTCCCATTTAATTCTGGACTCGCCATTGCAGACAATTCTAGGTGGTCCCCCAGGTCTGCTAAGAATAGATTGAAGAACAGAGGTGCCCCAAGGCACCCCTGCCTTACTCCTCTCTCTACCTCCACAGATTCGTAGAGATGACATTGATCATCTAGACAAACCCTCACTGAGGTGCCTCTTTGCAGCTCCATCAGCATTGAGAGTAATGTTTCTGGTATGCCCTTAGTCCTAAACTTAATCCACAGCTTAGTTCTATCAATCTGTTTGAACGCCTTGGATAAGTCTATCCAGGCACCATATAATGGCATACCACCCTTTTATGTTGCAAGTTCACTTACCAGGTTCAGGGTTAAACCATTCAGTGAGGTAGAATGTCCTCGCCTAAAGCCTGTTTGAAAGCAGGATAGGGCCTCTGCCTGCTCCACCCAAATTATTGTCCTATCAGCCTCCTTGAAAAATGAAATGACCAGAGCTGTTTTCCATGAGGGAGGAAATTGTTTGACCCTTAGGATCTCCTCGTAAAGTTGCTTTAACAGCTTCAACCAGAGCTCTAGATCGCTTTTAAGTACTTGATATGTAAGGCCATTAGGGCCAGCAGCTTTAGATGGTGAGGATTTAGCGATTATTTCTGCGATCTCCTCCTACTCAATATTTGATGCTCTACTTCTTTGGTCACTTCGTGGCTCTTTAAAAATATTGGATAGATGTTCTACCCATTTTCTTCAGGGACTAGGTTACACAGAGAACTGTTTGACTACGAATCAATTTGGCCCATAACCTACCAGAAGCTTCTCGAGTTAGTCTCAGATAGAAGCTTTAACATTTACATTTAAACCTGCCATCTTTTTGCATCTGAAGCATCCTGTGATTTCTTGACCAGTACTTAGAATTGCTCGTTATTCCCCTAACTTCTTTTTTATAAGCCTCTTGGCTTAAGTTTAATGATTTTAACCTGCATATGTTTCTTCTTAATACACATTTTTTTAACCAGGTTTCTTCATCAAATGCATGTATATGTTTTTGTTTAGTGTCCATGGTGGGCATTTTTAGGGGAACCGTGGACCAAATAAAATTCACAAATTTGTCTGGCTGGAAATGTTCGTGCAATATGGAGCCTGGGATTTTTTTTTTTTAGTTCTCTATTTAGCTCAGTCCCTCTGTGTCCATATTTGACTAATCTAAGTTTTCCCTTGTTCCAAGTCAAATTCTGCTTATTTATCACTAGCGGGGCTGCTGACAGGTCTGCAAAAGACAGCTCAAGTCGAGAGTGATCAATGCCTCCCTCATGTTTCACTTCTAATATGGATGTGCGAGAGAAAAGGCCCTCATTGACAAAAATATAATCTAAAAAAGAGGATGATTTGCCTCATTGCCATGTCCTACAGGGGCCATTATCTCCCCCGGATCTTCCATTTAGTATTTATAAGTCCTAGGAACTCATAAAATGCACCCATTGTTGCCCTCATTTGGAGATTTTTCTTATTACTGATGGCTCTTTCTCTTTCCTTTGCTGAACACATTCAGAGTTGAAATCCCCAGCCACTATAATATTGGCACTTCCCATTTCTGATTTGACTTTTACCATTAGCTTTGCTAAAAAGGCCAGAAATGCTTGGAGATCGGAAGAGGCTGGGTTCCAGTAAATGTCTATTACTCACAACACTGGATTAACTATATCAAAGTTTGGATGGATTTTACACTCCAAAATTCCCAACTCATCTTTAAATATCAGAGTGACTGCTTTTAATGAGCTATTCTTAAATGCTAATAGAAGACCTCCAGCCAGTCTTCCCTTTGGTTTTTGGCTTGCTGGTAAACAATGTATTGTAAAGCCCTCAATCTCAATTGGATTTACTATCTAGGTTTCTTGGAATAAAAGAATGTCCATTTTACCAAAAAGATGGTCCCTTATTTTTTTTGTTATCTAAACGTACTGGAACCCCGCTTATTCTAGCTCGCCACATAAAGGCCTTTCTGACTAAAGCTGCTGCGAGCCCATCTTCATGAGGACTTGGGATAATATATCCGGCAAAGCGGCTAGCACATTTTCTTGAACTGTACTTGCTTGTTCTTTCATAATTCCCACGTTTCATGGCCTTTGAGGACCTCTTCTTTGTCGCTCTATACAGTCCCTTAAGGCTTTGTGGGTCTGAATGTGAACAGAAGGAGATGTCTTGAATAGTTCACTGGCCACTTTAAGATCTTGTTGTTCTAAGGCTCTTTCAGCCTTAAGGATTGCTAAATGGGCATTTTTTTTTAGCTTAACCCTTTTTCACCATGAATGATACTTTGCGGTCTGGATATCTAACATATTCTATATCCGTGGCTGAAAATAGAAAGAAACTTCTGACTTTCTTGAATATAGACAAGATCACAAATCAACTAAGGGAATTATACTGCTTAGTCTTTAGTGTAGATTTTAGCCAAACTCTCAGCGCTTCAAAGCCAGTAATGTCCTCTTCTTGAATACTCAATGTCTCTCATAGTCCATCTTGGGGATCTAAGTTCTGGTCCTGGTCATTTTCGGCCACCCTCGATTTTCCTGAGCCATTCCAGGTGCCCGGAATAGTGTGATGTTTGCCTTCTCCCAGATTCATAGACACTAAAGATGGGGTGATTGACTGATCAGCCTGTGAAAATGTTGTTTCTCTTTTTTTCTCAGTTAGGAATATTGCTGCCAATTTTATGTTTACTCCTTGCGAGTGGCTGTCAGTGTTGTTAATCAATTTGCTTGACTTTGTTGGAGGTATTTTCTTCTGCATATATTTTGGGGCCAGTTTCAGGTTTTGACCTGATTAGCCAACAGTGGTTAAGGGTACACTTGGTGCAAGATGACCAAAAAGTATTGACTCAACCTCTCTCAACATTGGTTTCCCCATGTTGCCTTTTGAGCTTTTAGATGCTTTATCTTGTGGTTCGGTCTCAAGGCCCACACACACACTCACAATCTCTGGCTGATCTTGGATTGTTTTTTTCATTGATTTTTTCATTGATCTTCCCTGACATTGTGCAGAGCTTGATGGCTTGTTGTCTCCTTGTGGACCTGGGACCACAATGTCATACTTTCCAGGACATTTAGTGTTCCAGTGTTTTTAACATTTTGATTTTTTTTTCTCTTTTTTCTTTTTTGTCTGTAGAAGGGCGTTTTTCATTCCCTTTTTCCCTTCATATCTCTTTTTCGTTTTTCTCCTCCTGTAGTTTTGGTTACTCACCGCTTTCCAGGATGAATCTACACCCTCTCGAGTTACTGTTGGGCCTTTGTCGTGTGCGTTCAGATCCTCACTTACTGCATCTGGTTGTTCTTCCACCACCTGAGCTAACCTTCTGAATTCTTCAAGTGTGGATTCTGAGAGAGGGGTTTGTCAAAGATTCTTGATTTTTTGATAATCTCTGAACCCACTTTCTCCTGAGGCGATGATTGTATTTGCATGGATCGCAGTAACTCACACAACTGCCTTCTTATTGTTTCATCTTCGTTCTTGTTGGATATCAAGAACCAGCGAATAGATGAGATATCAAGGCCAGGCAAAACCACTTTGATTCTGGCTTCTTTTACAGATGGGACGATGATAGAGTTGATTACGTTACTGAGTCCTACCATTGAAGAGTCGCATTTAGCCATTTTGTTTGTAAGCTCTAAAATTATCCCTGCTTGGGACTGAACTTCACCTTTTAGTAACTCAAAAACTGAGAGCAGGGAGTTCAATATGAAGTTTAACGCCATCAGGGTGGTTTCGTTTGAATGAGGGTCTTTGATGTTGTCTTCCCCCCTCAGTGGCAGATTTCTTTGCTCTTGTGATTCCCTTCTGTCTCCAAGGACACCTACAGTGCCCTGTAGTTCAAATGTGTGTTTTTCCACTATATCTTGAACTATTGGTGAGATTATTTGTGTTCGAAATGTCCTTGGTGACTCAGGACTCCCCCCCCCAGAATTGTGGGTATTTGCAGTCACCAGACTTGTATTCCTCTTTTTCCCAAAATGCTCCTTGATTTTCTTTTGAATGTTTTTTATGGTAATTGTATACTCCAGACCACGACCTCCACTGATTTACCAGTCCAGTTTCACTATCTTTTTCTCCTTACTCTTTATCAAACTGGTGGCTGGTACCGTGAATTTGGGCTTTGGTTGTTAGTGGTGTGGCTCTTGATGTGGATAGTGTCTCCCTCACTGATGGTGATTGAGAAGATTTTGACTGTGCCACTGGTTCCAGATACGAGCCGTCCCATTCAGGCACTTTTGTCATTTCCAAAAGAGCCGTGCTCCGCAACTTCATTTCACAGGTGCTGTTTGCATATCCTTTTATGTACCTAGAAGATATAGGATAGGAGTAAGTCAGAGTCTTATAGGTTGTAAGTTCATCCATGTTCTCCTTTCAGCCCACTTTGTTGGCCGAATTTCCCAGAAGCAAGTAAAGGATTGAGGGATCAAAGGACGCTATGTAACTTGCTACCTTTTGGGATTTCAGTGGCTTGTCGGTGCCAGATGTAATTTCGGCCGAGGAGATACTAAAGCTACTGCAAAGTTCTTAGAGTGCTCCCCACGATCGTGGTTTGCAGCTCTACAAAATGTATTGCCGTGAAGCTAGTGCCCAAAGACACACTTGGTGATCAATATAGATATTTACAAAACAGTGACAGGTAAAAGCTAACTTGCAACATTTTCCGGCCGGCTTACACGCATCTATGGCTGCAAACCCCAGCTACTATTGTTAACAGTTTCTTACCTTCTTGTTTTGCCTTGGGGCTTAATTCATGCTCCAGGTGCTTGAAAGCTTAATATCTGAATGTGTTTGCCGGCGCCCCCCGGCCTCTCACAGCAGTTATATTTTCCTAAGCCGTTTGATGGCCCTCACAGTGAGAGGATTAAATCCTTTCTGGTGGCTCGAAATGGGTACACACAGAGTCTTAATGTCTTAAAAAAACTTGGCAGACTGCTCTCAACCACACGGACACAGGGACCCAAGGTCCTGAAAACCAGAAGACTCTGCCGTCGACTGTGCTCCTACTCCGTTGCCGCTCCACGCTGGTGGAGATTTTTCAGGAAGTGCTGATGCTACTAACAATAGCAGTGGAAAGAGGACTGTCAAAGCAGCTGAACGCTGAGCAGGTATCGAGTCCACCGGAAGACTCTGCTGCCGATTCCGCAGCCACTCCGTGCCTGGAGGAGGTTTTTCAGGAAGTGCTGATGCTACTAACAGTAGCAGTGGAAAGAGGACTGTCAAACAAGCGAATCGCTGAGCAGGCACCAGGTACTGAGTCCACCAGAAGACTCTGCTGCCGACTCCACAGCGACTACACGGTTGGGGGCAGTTTTGAGGAAGTGCTGATGCTACTAACAGTAGCAGTGGAAAAAGGACTGTCAAACCAGCTGAACGCTGAGCAGGCACCAGGTACTGAGTCCACCGGAAGACACTGCCACTGACTTATCTTTGTGGTGAATATACTTTCAGCAGTGCAAGCAGAGCTATGAATGATTGTGGTATGGCATCAGACCACAAGCATGCAAGTAAATACGGCATTGTTGTGCCAAGTTTATTTTCCCCACCCTATCTGCAAGTGTGTAATTCACAAAGGAGTTGTAGCTAAGCTACTATAGGCCTGGTGCTGCATATGAAGGCAATGTACTTCTCGAATCAACCTACTCTTCTTGTTTGCATTTAAATTCACATGCAATAACATTGTAATTATTTTTAGGGGAATCACTTACATAATTCCTTTTTTTTCCCCTACACCTACAACCCAAGTACATACTTATGAGTAATCACAAAAGATATAACACCAGCAGAGTGACTAATAAGAGAGCAGTTGTATCGTAAGGGAATCCTGCTGAGAGCATGTTTGTCATACACTTTGCATTCCATATATCAAAAGAAATTGCAGGATTATATTAATGGCCACAACCTAGAAACAGCATGACTGTACACCAGTGCCAGATCCACAAAGGGGGAATGCTTCTGGAAGAATTGCCAAGCTTCCAGTTTAACTATCTTGCATGCCGACTTCCTGGAATATCTTGGTTTCGGGCATTTGCTCAATTTCAAGTTTTTATCGGCAGTATGCATACATGTGGGTGGAGGGCTTTGCCAGAACCCTTTCTTTTAAGGGTGCAAGATAAGCATTGCAAGTGATGAACTGTGACTTAAAATACAGGCTTTACATTTCCATCTCTACATCTTACAAGACCCTCACTCTGTATACCTTGCTTGCACACAGCAACAATAGGAGTGCATCTGGTGCTTAACAAGTGGTGTATGCATTTTATAATAAATAATGTGCCATAGGATGTGCTTCTCCCTTCCCTGTGTACTCCTCACATATGCATATATTGTATGACATCTAAAACTAAATGTACAGAGGGATTTCCATATGTATTGTATGTTTGGGAATATGCCTTCAAGCAAGACTTTTTTGGGCAGGGCAGCTAAAATAATATTCAAGCCTAGCTAAACAATGGGGGTTCGAATTGGCTTGAAAGGGTCAATCCATTTGTATCTAAACCTATAAATGGGTTAAATGTTTCAAACTGGAATATGAGCTGCTCATATAAATATTAGTACTTGTCGCTTGACTCAGCTCGAATAATACTCTGTGGCGATATTGCTTTTCTTGTTTAAATATTTTTATTAAGATCAGTAAGCATACAAGGTTCATACAGAACAAAAAAGTAAATAAAAGCCACATACTTGCTAGAAGAAGAAGTTCATCCACAACATATTTAAGCAATATAAGAACCTCATATAATGTATACAAATGCTATATCCTAATGCATGAAATGCAATTCAAAATTAACTCATAGTTATATGAAGCATTTATGATAAACCTTAAATATGAGCAAAGACACACAGGACTAACACGAACAAAAGGAGGGGAGGGGATGGGAGATTATTTATCAAGGTGTGTAGTAACAATGAAATATGATATTTTCCATTAACTAGGCATTGAATTTTCCCAAAAAATCCAGAAATGACTGCCATATTAATTCATGCTTATAATGCAAGAGTGGAGACATAGCATTGCATTTTTCAATTCTATGGATGTTGCATACTGAATTCCACCATCATTTAAAATGTACACCCTTGAGATCTTTCCAATTGGAAGTAATAGTCTAGATTGCTATGGCAATGAAGAGGTCAAACAACTAACATGCATTGTTGTCAATAGCAGGTTGTATAACTTTGCTACCATGAAGCAGAACAGTAAAGGAGAAATCCAATTGTACCTGAAGAAATGTGCTGAAATGTTTTCCAAATCCTTTCCCAGAATACTTTGACACGAATAGAGTCAAAAACAATATGTTTGAAAGAACCCTGAGTACAAAGACAACTCCAGCATTTGTCATTTTGAGAGAATCTACCTTTGAAGAGCATTAGTGGAGTGATGAAAGCCCTATGGTGGAAAAAGTACAGAGTTTGAAGTAAACTTGCTGAGATAATCGCTTTAAATATATTAGGCCACATAAACATAGAAGGTCATACCAGTTGGGAGTCATTTCGGGAGCAATCCTGGCTCCAAACCTCTTGGCATTTGAGTAGGGATCTGTCAGTTGACATGGAAGAACAGACTTTGTAGAACATAGATGCTGTAACATTAGGGTGAGATAGATGATGTAGTCTTTGAGCTTGATAACCGTTCTCATTACAGATTACCACATCATAATTTTCCATAATAGCATCTATTAAACTTACATATTGCTGCACAAAAGACATTGACACATGGAATTAAGTGATTAACTCATCAAAAGTAAGAGGAATCATTTATTTAATGCCAAGAGATAGTCATGGTCTCCAAATTATAATACTCTTGTTAACCTATATCAGAGGATTCATCCAAATATACTGTGATATAAACCGGGGTCTTTTTGTACTCAACGAGAATAAGTATGATCAAAGGTACATAGTAGATACATTAATACTAGTACTATTGAAGCATGGGTTGTTATTTTAAAAGTAGGGGCAGTCAATAAGAACATGGGGAAGACCATCACTTTCTCCATTAAAAAAAAAAACTGTTATTTAATCCACAGTTCTGAGCTTCTTGAGTTTACACAATTACATTCTATGTTTCTCTTTCCCCCAGAGAAATCTGAGAATACAGGATTCCAATGATTTTTAAAAAAAGAGGCAGGAATAGGAATTGGGAGCATATATAGAAAGTAGAGTATAATAGGTGAGATCATCATTTTAATAGCTTCTAGTCTACCACAACAAGATAGGAAAAGGGGGGACCAGGTATTCTTGAGTTCCTTCACCCTGATTATGATATTGGTTGTATTTTGTTTAATAATATTATTGGCTGAGGACATTATATGAATACCTAGATACTTAATACCTGTTGGGCACCATCTCATTCCAGATCATGTGGTGTTTGATGTAATGTAAATTAAGTGATAGAATGTCAGACTTGTCTGTGTTAAGCTTTTACCCTGATGAGAGGGGGAATTGTGTCAGATGGTGTAAACAAGTGTCTGTTACATTCAATAAAAGTAGTACATCATCTGCATAAGCAGACATTTTGATCTTAATATCTTAATACCTTTACACCGAATACCAGGTTTATTGTCATCCTGTCCTATTGCTTCTAGAAAGGGTTCTAATGCAAGGATTAACAGAAAGGGGAGAGAGGACAGCCATGGTGAGTACGTCTATGGAGAGGAAATAAGGAGGACATGTGATTATTTATAAAAACTTATGTTGTGGGATTAGAATACAGTACTCTGACCAGAGATATAAATGGATCGGGAATTCCATGCCAAGTAAGAGCTTCAAATATAAAGTTCCATTCAACTCTGTCAAAGGCCTTTTCAGCATCTAGTGCTATCACTGCATATGGATTAGGAGAATTTTGAATGATGCTGAGAATATTTGTAAAGAGTCTCATATTGGCTGAAGACAGTATGCCTTTGAGATAACCCACGTGGTCATTTTTGATTAAATTTGGTATGAAGTGGGTATGTCTATTTGCTAACATGTTGGCACAACATTCACATTCAGTACTAATTAAGGACATGGGTCTGTATTTTTTAGCAATCAGGGTCTTTGTTAGGTTTAGCAAATACAATAAACATTGCTTCAGAGAAAGATCCAGTGGCTCTTTCATTAGTAATGAAGGAAGTATATGATTCATTAAAGTTAGGAACCAGTATATCCTTGAAGTGGGCAAGATAATCAATTGAGAAACCATCAGGGCCTGGGGCTTTACCCTTTTTGAGGTCTGTAATTGCTCTATACATTTCACTGGAAGATATGGGAGTATTTAACGGTTGGAAGTTGGAAGTTGGAATTTACATATGAGTTGTGATCTATATGCTTAAGGAAGTCTGATGCATGAGTACTATTAGGCAAAGCTTCAGACAAGTATAACTTTTGATAAACATTTGAGAAGACTTGTAAAATGTCCTTGTCAGTAAGCACTCTATTGCCATCATGATCTTTAATAACAGTAATCTTTGCTATATCTTTTTTTGACTTGAGATATGATGCTATTGCTTTGTCAGATTTTTTTTTTTTTCCCAACTGTCTCTTCAGGTCACTTCTAATGATATATAGATTTACAGGCCGATTCATGGAATAATTAGCGCCGCGCAAGTGGCCAAAAACGTGCGAATCGCAGTGGAATAGCGAAAATCGCAGTGCAAGTGCGAAATTCGCACGAAAAGCAGCGCACATCGATTCATGGAAGGCTGTGCGCGAGAAAACCATCGGATGTGCGATAAAAAAGTGCACGGCGCACGTTGGCGCACAGGCCATCTAACGGCGTGCGCCAGGTTACAGCGAAAATCGCACAGGCCACAGCGAAAATCGCACATAGCGCAGCGCACGCAACAAAAGTAGGCGGAACACGGGGCGTACCACTCGGAATGGGGAACAACTTGCCAAAATGTGGGCGTCACGGGGGAAGTACAGGGTACAAGTGCGCGGAACGCCCACACGCTCGCCTACAACATGTATTCATGGAATAGAATAGGGCAAAAAAGCGCACGCTCAAACCAGCGCACAGGCACAAACACGACCGCCACAAGAAAGCAGGCGGTAGCATCTCTGCGGCTGTAAGAAATGTGCGCCAAAAGGTGCGCCAACAAATAGCACCCATATACTGCCATGATGAATGTCCTATACTGTGGCCCTCCAGGACAAATGACGTGCAAAGGGGTACCCACAAACACGGACACGCTGACAAAAAATACGTGTGCGTGTATACCGGGGTGCGCGGGAAGTCTCACACGCGATTCCATCAGGGTACGTGGATTTCAGGGGTGCGCGGCAAGGTCCACACGCGATACCATCAGGGTACGTGTATTTCAGGGGTGCGCGAGAAGTTCCACACGCAAATACAGCAGGGTACGTGTATTTCAGGGGTGCGCGGGAAGTCCCACACGCGATTACAGCAGGGTATGTGTATTTCAGGGGTGCGCGGGAACTTCCACACGCGAATAGCCTGGGCGCGTGTATTTCAGGGGTGCGCGGGAAGGTCCACACGCGAATACAGCAGGGTACGTGTATTTCAGGGGTGCGCGGGAAGTCCCACACGCGATTACAGCAGGGTATGTGTATTTCAGGGGTGCGCGGGAACTTCCACACGCGAATAGCCTGGGCGCGTGTATTTCAGGGGTGCGCGGGAAGGTCCACACGCGAATACAGCAGGGTACGTGTATTTCAGGGGTGCGCGGGAAGTCCCACACGCGATTACAGCAGGGTACGTGTATTTCAGGGGTGCGCGGGAAGTCCCACACGCGATTACAGCAGGTTACGTGTATTTCAGGGGTGCGCGGGAAGTCCCACACGCGATTACAGCAGGTTACGTGTATTTCAGGGGTGCGCGGGAAGTTCCACACGCGAATAGCCAGTGCGCGTGTATTTCAGGGGTGCGCGGGAAGTTCCACACGCGAATAGCCTGGGCACGTGTATTTCAGGGGTGCGCGGGAAGGTCCACACGCGATTCCATCAGGGTACGTGTATTTCAGGGGTGCGCGTGAAGTCCCACACGCGATTACAGCAGGGTACGTGTATTTCAGGGGTGCGCGGGAACTTCCACACGCGAATAGCCCGTGCGCGTGTATTTCAGGGGTGCGCGGGAACTTCCACACGCGAATCGCCTGGGCGCGTGTATTTCAGGGGTGCGCGGGAAGGTCCACACGCGATTCCATCAGGGTACGTGTATTTCAGGGGTGCGCGGGAAGTCCGACACGCGATTACAGCAGGGTACGTGTATTTCAGGGGTGCGCGGGAACTTCCACACGCGAATAGCCTGTGCGCGTGTATTTCAGGGGTGCGCGGGAACTTCCACACGCGAATAGCATGTGCGCGTGTATTTCAGGGGTGCGCGGGAACTTCCACACGCGATTAGGCTGGGTGGGTCCTCACAGGTGTTCCCTGTACACCCTCCACGGCCCCTGCAGGCAGCCCACAAAACAGGGGACTACCCTGCACACCTGCTCATGTCTCCCACCACCCCCACCCCCCTGCCACCATGGGCACCCTCCACCAGGCCCCCACTCATGTCTCCCACCACCCCCACCCCCCAGCAGTGCAGGGGCAGCCTCCACCAGGCCCCCACTCATGTCTCCCACCACCCCCACCCCCCACCATCCAGGGGCAGCCTCCACCAGGCCCCCACTCATGTCTCCCACCACCCCCACCCCCCCAGTCACCAGGGGCAGCCTCCACCAGGCCCCCACTCATGTCTCCCACCACCCCCACCCCCCACCATCCAGGGGCACCCTCCACCAGGCCCCCACTCATGTCTCCCACCACCCCCACCCCCCTGCCACCATGGGCACCCTCCACCAGGCCCCCACTCATGTCTCCCACCACCCCCACCCCCCAGCCACCAGGGGCACCCTCCACCAGGCCCCCATCCATGTCTCCCACCACCCCCACCCCCCAGCAGTGCAGGGGCAGCCTCCACCAGGCCCCCACCCATGTCTCCCACCACCCCCACCCCCCAGCAGTGCAGGGGCAGCCTCCACCAGGCCCCCACCCATGTCTCCCACCACCCCCACCCCCCAGCAGTGCAGGGGCAGCCTCCACCAGGCCCCCACTCATGTCCCCTATCACCCCCACCCCCGCCACCAGGGGCACCCTCCACCAGGCCCCCACTCATGTCTCCCACCACCCCCACCCCCCCAGTCTCCAGGGACAGCCTCCACCAGGCCCCCACTCATGTCTCCCACCACCCCCACCCCCCACCATCCAGGGGCAGCCTCCACCAGGCCCCCACTCATGTCTCCCACCACCCCCACCCCCCAGCAGTGCAGGGGCAGCCTCCACCAGGCCCCCACCCATGTCTCCCACCACCCCCACCCCCCACCATCCAGGGGCAGCCTCCACCAGGCCCCCACTCATGTCTCCCACCACCCCCACCCCCCACCATCCAGGGGCAGCCTCCACCAGGCCCCCACTCATGTCTCCCACCACCCCCACCCCCAGCAGTGCAGGGGCAGCCTCCACCAGGCCCCCACCCATGTCTCCCACCACCCCCACCCCCCACCATCCAGGGGCAGCCTCCACCAGGCCCCCAGCCATGTCTCCCACCACCCCCACCCCCCAGCAGTGCAGGGTCAGCCTCCACCAGGTCCCCACTCATGTCTCCCACCACCCCCACCCCCCACCATCCAGGGGCACCCTCCACCAGGCCCCCACTCATATCTCCCACCACCCCCACCCCCCACCATCCAGGGGCACCCTCCACCAGGCCCCCACTCATGTCTCCCACCACCCCCACCCCCCAGCAGTGCAGGGGCAGCCTCCACCAGGCCCCCACTCATGTCCCCTATCACCCCCACCCCCCGCCACCAGGGGCACCCTCCACCAGGCCCCCACTCATGTCTCCCACCACCCCCACCCCCCACCATCCAGGGGCACCCTCCACCAGGCCCCCACTCATGTCTCCCACCACCCCCACCCCCCTGCCACCATGGGCACCCTCCACCAGGCCCCCACTCATGTCTCCCACCACCCCCACCCCCCAGCCACCAGGGGCACCCTCCACCAGGCCCCCATCCATGTCTCCCACCACCCCCACACCCCAGCAGTGCAGGGGCAGCCTCCACCAGGCCCCCACCCATGTCTCCCACCACCTCCACCCCCCAGCAGTGCAGGGGCAGCCTCCACCAGGCCCCCACTCATGTCTCCCACCACCCCCACCCCCAAGCCACCAGGGGCACCCTCCACCAGGCCCCCATCCATGTCTCCCACCACCCCCACCCCCCAGCAATGCAGGGGCACCCTCCACCAGGCCCCCACTCATGTCTCCCACCACCCCCACCCCCTCAGTCACCAGGGGCAGCCTCCACCAGGCCCCCACTCATGTCTCCCACCACCCCCACCCCCCACCATCCAGGGGCAGCCTCCACCAGGCCCCCACTCATGTCTCCCACCACCCCCACCCCCCCAGTCACCAGGGGAAGCCTCCACCAGGCCCCCACTCATGTCTCCCACCACCCCCACCCCCCACCATCCAGGGGCACCCTCCACCAGGCCCCCACTCATGTCTCCCACCACCCCCACCCCCCTGCCACCATGGGCACCCTCCACCAGGCCCCCACTCATGTCTCCCACCACCCCCACCCCCCAGCCACCAGGGGCACCCTCCACCAGGCCCCCATCCATGTCTCCCACCACCCCCACACCCCAGCAGTGCAGGGGCAGCCTCCACCAGGCCCCCACCCATGTCTCCCACCACCCCCACCCCCCAGCAGTGCAGGGGCAGCCTCCACCAGGCCCCCACTCATGTCCCCTTTCACCCCCACCCCCCAGCATCCAGGGGCAGCCTCCACCAGGCCCCCACTCATGTCCCCTTGCACCCCCACCCCCCAGCCACCAGGGGCACCCTCCACCAGGCCCCCACCCATGTCTCCCACCACCCCCACCCCCCAGCAGTGCAGGGGCAGCCTCCACCAGGCCCCCACCCATGTCTCCCACCACCCCCACCCCCCACCATCCAGGGGCACCCTCCACCAAGCCCCCACTCATGTCTCCCACCACCCCCACCCCCCAGCAGTGCAGGGGCAGCCTCCACCAGGCCCCCACTCATGTCTCCCACCACCCCCATCCCCCACCATCCAGGGGCACCCTCCACCAGGCCTCCACCCATGTCCCCCTGCCCCCAGGTCCTGACGATACACAATCATGGCAGTAATGGGCAGCATACCCAGCACAAACACCCAGGCAAGGATTGCATCCACCCACATAGTGAATGCAATTACATGACACAACCCCAATGGCAAGTATGTAAATGAACACATGTCCGTCACTCACACATACACAATGGCTGCAAGTGAATGTCAAAACCCATATCATGACATGTATGAAACCAATGAGAAAATAACACAAGTGGAAGTAAAAATAAAAAATGTATTAAAGATGAAAAAGAAGTAAACAAATCAAACATACAACTATGTGGATAACAAAATAAATGGTCCATGTCGGAGAACAAAAGTAAAAATAAAAAAAAAGAAAGGAATACAAAAACAAATGTTGACCAAAGCAATATCAAGTAGAAGGAAAAGAATGAAAAACCATTTCCACATGGTGAACACAATAAGGAAAAAAAGAAAATGTTCCTTCAAAAAACAAACTATATACAGGAATGTACCAGGGTCCATGAGCCCAACACCATAAAGGAAAAATATATACAAAAAAGTGGCCATTGTCCGAGCGGTCCAAAATAATACAAACAAATAAAGGAAACCTAACACTAACTAACTATATAACTATATACAAAGGCAGCGGGCAAGTCCTGCGGCTCACTTGGTGATGTTGCTGGCCAGGGCATCATCGAACTCCATGTCGATGTCCTGGAGGCGGGACTCTGTCCTGGCCCCGAGGTCTCGCAGAGACAACCCCATGTCCACCTCAAACTCCCTGCGAGCTTCCTCGAGGCACTCAGCCCGCCTCAATGCCCGACGCATGGAGAACTCCGCCCTGACCATGGCGAGCCGCTCCTCTTCCGCCCGCTGCTGCTCCGCACCTATCCGCTGGCCAAACTCCTCCCACACGGAACACACCACCATCCCAGGGTTGCCCTGCCCTCCGGCCGATGCCTGCCCCTCTGATCTTGTTGGCCCCGAGCCATGATGCCTCCCACGTCGAGCCCGCTGCTGCCTCCGACGCCACTGCCTCTGCCAGCACGACGGCATCCAGGCTGATGGAAACCACCGACGCCGTCGTGCACGTGCCCTGCCCGATGATGCCGTCACATCTTCCATCTGCTGGGGTCCACTTGCTGTGTTGTCCACCCCTGCTGGACCTCCGACTCCCAACTGTGGCAGGGATGGGATCCCCACCGAGCTGGCTGCATTGGTCAGGGCAGGTCCACAGGGGGCCCTGGTGGCATCTGGGCCGGAAGACGGCAAGGAGAACGACCGGTGGATAGCCTGCACAGAGAAGGAGAGGGCCGTCAGATTGGCCAACACATGCAGGAAACCCCCAAACATGGGCGATCCCAATTGGGCCACGTCGGCACGGTGCACTTCGTGATGACGTGCGTGCTCCTCCCGGGAAGCACGCACGTCATCACGAATCACAGCCGTGCGCATCGCGACCCCAATCAGGACCTTCTCCACGTGGCCAGGGGTTCCCACATCCGCAGGTGGAGGGGAGTCAGGTGACATGGACATCCCCTCTACCTGCGGACGGGCCTGTGACGGGGCATCCCTGCTGGTGCATGGTGGTGCACTCACAGGGTCAGGGACAGTGACATGCACAGGCCCCTCCACGGTGACCTGTGCTGCCTCCTGCCCCTGGCCCTGGACTGCAGCACTTGCACCAGCAGGGATGCTCCCACCAGGCCCCATGTGTGCACCAGTGTCGGCCTCCTCCTCCTCTGTGCAAACCACCAACCTGGATGGCTCCTCACCGTCTCCCGCCGTAGCAGGCCCCTGTGGGGGCTCACCCACCCCTTCCGCTGCAGCCGTGGGGGCATCCCCGCCGCCTTGCTCCACAGCGCCGTCTCTGCCCTCTTCTTCACTAGCCGCTGCATAGAGGGAGACAAAGGACACAAGCATCAGGCAACTGTATAATGGTCCCCTAGACAGGAAGCAATAGCAGATGAGCACCACTGTCAAAGTACACTTCCATCATGTCCCTCCACAACACATGGGTCAGTCCAGGCAAAACACACACAGTAACAGGCATGGTGCATGCCATGGACATTTCCATGCATGTCCAATGGACTCTTGAAACATTCAATGATATGTAACTCACATGCATCATGGCTCATGCATATCACATGCACACACTTCACCTCAGTCACATCCATCTGGCCCCAAACACACCGAACACAGGCGAAACAAGGGTAAGTTGGGTGCGTCACTGAATCTGTGCATTGTCACACACATGTGTCATGCATCCATGGCATGCACAAGTCACAGACACGCAGGTCAGGCACACAGACATGGCTACCATATATGTACCTGGCATCAGCACCCATCCTTCACCCCCATCCATGTCCAGGTACAGAGACTGGCATGCTCTCATGTCCAAAATCTGCATAGGGCTCCCCATGCCGCATTTCAACACATGCAACAACCATGTGGGTCACACATCACTGGTCGCACATGCATTACCATGATGTCCCTGCACACATACATGCATACATGGCCCATGGCACACATACAGGCAAGTAACATAGAACCAGCACACCGCAACATGCCCTGTCTCACACAGTAATGCTTGGACACTTACCGCTCAACTCCAGACGGGCCTCCCTCTCAAGGACCTGGGCGTGGAGCGCTGGGCGTATGCGTTCCAGGACCCTCTTCTGGATGGAACTCATGCGGCCCCGGCCCCCCTCCACGAGGCGCCGGGCCTTCACAAGGGTCCTGGACCTCAAGTCCTCCCAGCGCTTCTTGATCTTCTGGACGTTGTGGGTTGCCACCCCCTCCGCGTTGATGGCAACCACACAGTCGGCCCAGATCCTCTCCCGTCCTTCTTTGCTGGCGCGGGACGATCCAAAGAGGGCATCATACTGCCCCAGGACATGCTCCACCAGGACACCAACTTCGGTGGCAGTGAAGCTGGTGCCCCTCTGCCCCTCTGGCCTGGGGTTGCCACTGGTGCCAGATGTGGAAGTGCCCGACATGGCAACCCCAGAGGCAGGTGTGGGTGGGCAACTGGATCCTGGGGCTGGGCTGTGGAGCGATGTAATCCCAGTTGGGAGTCTTCAGTTCCAGCAGGGGTGGACACAGCAACTGGACCCCTGCAGATGGCTGATGTGCAGGCACCAAATGGCAGGGCACGGTGGCAGCAGGCAGGCAGGCAGGCAGGCAGGCAGGCAGCAGCAGATAGCACGTGGGAGGCTGCTCGGGGCACTGGGGGGCAGTAACTCGGCCTTCTGGGCAGGAGCGTGGTGTTCCGTGTGTTTTCGGGTGGCCAGCTTGATACGGAGTGATTTGGCACGTGAAAATCCTGCACGTCAGCGTGAAATCCGAGGAAAGGCCCTTAGCGCGTAAGCGCGTCAGCACGCATACGCGATTCTATTGGACCAGAGTCCCTCAGCGCGTAAGCGCGTCTGACGTGACCCGCACGGGCGTTCCCCACTCAGCACGTGATGACGGAGCACACGTGGAAATACTGCACGTCAGAGTGTCATCGCGTGTAATTGGACAAAAGTGCACGTACATGCGATTGGCCTATGTACGTGTATTTCATCGCTTGTAATTGGACAAAAGTGCGCGTACACGCGATTGGCCTATGTACGTGTATTTCAGGGGTGCGCGGGCACTTACACACGCAAGTACGTCAGCGCACCTGTATCCCGTGGTGCGTGGGAATTTCCACACGCTATTGGACTGGGAACTAGATTCCAGGGGTGCGCGGGTCACACGCTCGCCTAGTACACGCGCAAAGCATTAATTAGCGCACTTTTCAAATGAAAAGCCAGATGCCAGGATGAACATACCGTTCCTAGCAGCAGTGGCAGTGGGCTACCAAAGGAGGAGGAGGAGGAGAGTCAGGGCCAGAATATTCACACCCAGAACCAGCCTGTTCGGGATGCCTGATGACCAGGTGTATGGAAGGTACAGGTTTCCACCACACATAATACTGGACCTGGTGAGTGAGTGGGAGGATGACCTCACATCACCCACCCTGTGCTCCCAAGCACTCAGCCCCCTGGAGAAGGTCCTCAATGTACTGCACTTCTTAGCCACTGGATCATTTCAGCGGACAAGTGCCATAGTGGGTGGGGTGTCACAGGCCACCCAGTCACGCTGCCTACACCAGGTCCTGGACATCATCACTGCACGCCCATCAGTCCGCAGGCACATATACCTGCCCAGAACACCTGCAGAAAGGCATGCTGCGGCCCTGGATTTTTACGGTGTGGCACGAATCCCCAAAGTGCTAGGTGCCATTGACTGCACCCATGTGGCTCTACGTCCCCCCAGGGCATCTGAGCACATCTATAGGAACCGCAAGCACTGGCATTCCATCAACGTGCAGGTAGTATGTAATGCCAAGGGAATCATCACCTCAGTATATGCCAACTATCCCGGGTCCACCCACGACAGCTTCATTTACCGAATGTCCACCCTATGCCGGGACATAGATGCTGGCCGGCATGGTGATACATGGCTGCTTGGTGAGTATGTATGCCACTGCACATGCATGCATGTTGGATACTGAGCAAGGTCACAACCCCACCAATGATACCAATCACCACCTCCACAGGGGACAGTGCCTACCCTCTCAGCCCCCACATGATGACGCCAATTCGGAACCCCACCATGCCACCCGAGGTAAGATTTAACACAGCCCACATTACGACCCGGGGCATAGTGGAGCGCACATTCGGAGTGCTAAAGTCACGCTTTCGCTACCTTGACCGTTCTGGCGGGCAGCTGTTATACGCTCCCCCAGTAGTGTGCAGGATCATAGTGGCAGCATGTGTCCTGCACAACGTTGCAACACGCTGGGGCCTGCCCGTGGACATGGTGGTGGCCCCACATCCCCAACCACATGCACAGCCGCTGCGCATGGGAGGGGAAAGGGCACGGGGGGAGGCAGCCTGTACACAGCTAGTGGCTAATTACTTCACATAGTATTCACTCCCCTGTGGAGTGCACACTGGCCTGGCACATTCCATCTGACAGTCAATGATGACTCAACCTGACACTGATCCTGGATGTCTGGAGATTCAACCGTGAAATGCATATCAGCCTGAGATTGTTCACCTGGAAGTGTTACAATGTGTGCATCCCTACCCACACACAACACCAATGCAGTTTTGTGAAGAAACACATTCAAGCAGCCAAAATGAATACCCACTTGCTAAATGCAACAAGAGGACACTGCCATGTCACCCAACCCATCCCCAGCACCGCCACACAACACACCGTGCCATTCATGCTATGTGCAGGTAAACAAAGTAATCCCCACAACATGACAAGTGTTGCAATGTACAGTGTCCCCAATTGAAACTTCCTACACCTGAAATGCTCACTGTAATGCAGGACCAACAACTAACTTGAGCAGGTACTACCATTAACATGACTACAGTAATGTAATGAATCAGTTGTCTCACCACCTGGATATGCCTGCACTCCCACCATTTCCAACTGAACAGTGTTGGCGCCATGTAGAGTTGTAGGTGCACTGCTGCCAACAAGGACCCCATCTCCAGACTAGAGGGCCTTGTGTAGACATGAGGAAGGGACCTGCAAATTGGGAGGCAGACACAGATGATGAGTTACACATCAATGCAACATGCAGTGCACAACACAACAGCAATATGCACTAGGAATGTATACACAGTATTGACTAGACTACCCACACATGTAGTGGGAGTCCAATGTCACCATGTACTTCAATGTCACTTGGGCACACCCTTTGCAAGCCCATGGAAACGGGAAGCAGGAGGAGTGTGTGTGACTCAAACCCAGGCATCTGAACCTAATACATGACAAGCCTGCATGTGCCCAGCCACAATGCAGCGTATGCCCACAGGAACCACGGAAGCCAACAAATTGTCCCAAAAAATTGAAAAAAATAAAATAAAATAAATAAATAAATAAAAAATAAAAATAAAAAAGAAATGGCCATTAAAGGGCCCGGGGGGGTTGGGGAGGCCACCCAGGAGGTCCGAGGTCAGGGTGCACACCAGAAACCACCTGAGTATCACTGCTGTCGCTATTATCACCCTGTGCAGCTGCATCCGGAGGTGGTTGCACTATGGGAGGCAGCCCACGCAAGGCCCTACTCTGTTCCTCCATGGCTGCAAGCATGCGGGTGTGGTAGGTCTCGTTCTGGAGGATGAGGGTGCGGAGGTCCCCATGCAACAACTCACGGGATGCCCGGACCTCTGCCCTCGTTGCTTGCATCTCAGCTGAGAGCGTACGGGTGAGACGCTCCAGCTGCTGTTCTGTCCTTTGGTGTGTTGAAGCCTCTAGCTCAACAAGAGTCGTCCTGAGTTGATGTAGCTCCTGCCTCAGGGCTTCCCTGTGGCCCTGGGACTCTATGGAGATGGCCTCCTGCAGAGTCGCCAGTGCCGCCCGCCTGTCCCTGTTGGACGCCAACATGTCCTCCCTGTGTGACTGGCAGATGGAGTCGGTTGCCTGCTCTAGTCGCTCCATCAGCCTTTCAGGGGGGACAATGGAAGTGGCCACCCTATCCATGGCCTGAGCCATCATCTCGGATGATGCTGCCTGTTGGGTGGCCATACCGTAAATGGATTGCTCCCATACGGTATTGCCAGGTGGCGTACGGCCACCACGTCGGCGGGCACCACACCTGTCTGGGGCAAGGCGGACTGCGCCTTGCTGTGCCGGCACTGCCTGAGGCTGCAGGACTGCATTCCCCCTCTGATCTGCTGGCCCAGGAACAGGATCAGATGTCGCGGAGTGTGACCCTGCATCCGTAACCACCAAAGGCCTAGCTGCCAATACTGACATCCCCATTGAGGGTTCTGACCCTGGTGCAGGTGGGTGGGACAGAACAGATTCCCTCCCTGGAACACTCACCTGCGACGGCACGTAGGTCTCATCATCCGAGTCAACAGCTGAGTACAGCTCGGGGGAGGTGCAGCCAGAGACACCCCTTGAGAGCACGACCTGCAGCACTTGTGGGTTTTCACCCACCAGCACACCACGTCCCTCACTGGTGGTTGGTCGGCCCTCGGAATCCTCCTGGCTCTGCACCATCTCCACAACCCCAGCAGTATCAGGTGCGTCTTCCCCTGCAATGACATAATGACAAAGAAATGGAAACCCGCATTAGCACCATGGCACACAATGAGGGCTGAGAAGCAAGAGAACCAGTACTTGATTGACACATGTCCCACATGACTAAGACCCTCCCATGCATGCACCCTCACTGCGTATGAAGGGCAGGCAAATGGCACACACTCATTACACAAAGATGGAAGATGAACACATTTCATGCATGCTGCCTGGCAGTGGCATCACACATTGCCCTGTGATTGCCAGGTGACACACACATGCCATCACACTGATGGCATGTGCCATTGCTATTGAGTGTAGATGGAGAGGAGGGCAGCACTTATTCATTCTGTCCAGTTCCCACATGCTATAGCTTTTCTAATTCAAACAGGTCTGCTTTATCACCTGGAGCTGCCAGTCCAATATGGTCCAATTGCACAGGGACATGTGTGAACATATGATATCCAGGTAACAAAGTCACTCCACTTTACCATGGCCATGCCAGACATGTGACTAGAGGACTGAGGAATGCCTAGTATAAGTGGTGGAATGCATACAATCTGTCTGATTGAACATAGGATAATAATCAACAATGTTGTGGCAAGGTGACACTTCAAGGGCAACTGGGGTGCTGTTGGGCTAGATGTCTACTGTTGGCAGAATGGATACTGCAATGGCCAGATGCAGCTGTGCAGGATGTATTGCATGAAGCACATGGCTGACCCATTCGACTCAGGCGCACACACTCTCACCTGGCACACAAACAGATGCCCTCACACACACACCATGCACATGGATGACACACACATGCATGTGCACTCACCGGACAATGCCTCGTAATCAGGCAGATCTCCCACGCCTTGGATCTGTTCCTCCGTGACGTAGGTCCCAGCGACTGACTCATGTGGAGTGAGTTCCATGTCTTCTACTGGAGACCCACCTCCAGTCACTAGAGTTGCGGCATGACTTGAGGCCAGCTTCTTCTTTGCCCTGCGCTTTAGGTCATTCCAGCGCTTGTAGCAATCATTGGCTGTGCGCCTCACGATTCCAAGGGCACTTACGATGTCCGCAACGGTCTGCCAGTGTGCCTGGCGTTGTGCAGGTGTGGTCTTGGATCCTGCAACAATGACCATCTCGTTATCATGTCCGGACACATACTGGACAAGTGCATTCAGTTCGTCATCCGTGAAGCTGGGCTTCCTCGACGGACCGGACTGTGTAGCCGTGTCTGGGGCATCAGCCTGTGCCGGACGAGCACTCTTCCTCTTTCGCTTGGAAGGTGGTGGTGATCCTGAGTGTCCTGCGCCGCTCTGGACACTAGGGGCAGGAGCCCTGGTGGGCTCTGTATCAGGTGTGTGGGATTGCACACTCAGCATGGGAGTTGGTGCAGGCATTGGCTCAAGTGTAATGGTGTCATGGGGAATCTCAGCAGAATGGACTAGGACGGACACTGTCCTGGCTGGGTGTGTGAGAGCTGGGGTGGATGGAGCCGCAGCTGCCCCTGCAGCCTCTCTGCCCTGTCTACTTGGGGCAGCAGATGACCTTGCTGCCCCAGATCCACGTGGCATGATAGCATCAACGTGCACCAGCGCACGTGTTGTAACCCTGCTGACCTGGAAGTCAGCCATGGAGTCAGCCAGGTCTGGTGCCACAATGGGCTGGTCCAACAAGGGCTGAGCATGGATGGTGTCAGCCACATCAGCCTCAACGGGAGGGGGGGAGGGAGGGAGAGGGGGGGGATGATGGGTGCCCTTGACTGGTCCTACACACATGGGGGGACAGGCTCACCCTGCAAGTTACGACCACGTCCCCTACCGGATCCACCACGGCCACCACTTGTGGCTCTTCCACCTTTGCCACCCTTACGGAGTCCTCGCCTCCCAGCCATGGCACTGATATTAATGTGCGTATGGGAGTGGCTGTAGACAATTGTCCTGGGCAATTGGGGGTCAAAGGGGTTGGGTACCAGATGGTAATTGTACCCTAGTGCTCTAGCACGGCTGATTGTAACCCCTGGGGAAAGATGACGGGTCACGCAACGCACAGGAGGCCCAAAAAAGGGAGATGACGTGCACGCAACCCCTCCTAGACCACGTGTGCAGAAAGAAAAACCTGCACTACGCTGTGGCACCCAGTAACACAAGAATGAACGTATGCGTGTCACACGCAGCCTAGAATGACCTCTGAAGGGGTAGGCTACACACGGGGCAAGCACAGAAGTTAGATACGTGCGTGACTCACCGTCTGCCAGGTAAAGGAGCGTGAAAAATGAGCGCGTTTGGTTGGCAACACCCCCGCCAAAAGAAGATGTGTACGCTGTCTGAGGAGACAGGACAACAGTAGAAGGGGACACTGTTTGAGGGAACAGGCCCAGGTAAACCAGTACAAGAGAAATAAGAGAAAAAGCTGTCAGAGGTAACAGGGAGTACGAACTGGAAACGCTGTGAAGTAAATCGCGTGTGAAACGACAAGAAGTACAGAATTCACCCACTCGCTCTCCACGAAAAGCACGTACAAGGAAATGTTGTTCTACACGTACCTTATATACAGGCCCACACGTACAGCGTCACTTACGCGGCGTGTACGTGCTTGGCCCATGTTCACCAATCACACGCTTTGTCACTTCTGCGTGTAGATCCATTTTCACCAATCACACGCTTTGTCACTCCTGCGTGTAGATCCATTTTCACCAATCACACGCTTTGTCACTCCTGCGTGTAGATCCATTTTCACCAATCACACGCTTTGTCACTCCTGCGTGTAGATCCATTTTCACCAATCACACGCTTTGACACTGGGACGTGTCACGCAACATTTTCCTGCACGTGCAGGTCACTATAGACGCGCATATGCTGGTGACAGGTTTACGCGCTAAGGGCCTTTCCTCGATTCACATGCTGACGTGTGGAATTTTCACGTGCAAAATAACTCCCTATCAGGCTGTCCACGCGTTCACACACGTAAGACCACGCTCCTGGCCAGGAGGCCAAATTACTGCCCCCCAGAGCCCTGAGCACGCTCCCACCTGCCATCTGCTGCTGCCTGACTGCCTGCTGGCCACGTGCCCCACAGTGCTGGTGGGTGGGGGTGGTGGGAGTCATGGCTGTGGGCCTGGTGGTGGGTGCCCCTGGTGGCTGGTGGGTGGGGGTGTTGGGAGACATGGGTGGGGGCCTGGTGGAGGGTGCCCCTGGTGGCTGGGGCGTGGGGGTGGTGGGAGACATGGGTGGGGGACTGGTGGTGGGTGCCCCTGCAATGCTGGGGGGTGGGGTGGTGGGAGTCATGGCTGTGGGCCTGGTGGTGGGTGCCCCTGGTGGCTGGTGGGTGGGGGTGTTGGGAGACATGGGTGGGGGCCTGGTGGAGGGTGCCCCTGGTGGCTGGGGGGTGGGGGTGGTGGGAGACATGGGTGGGGGCCTGGTGGAGGGTGCCCCTGCACTGCTGGGGGGTGGGGGTGTTGGGAGACATGGGTGGGGGACTGGTGGAGGGTGCCCCTGGTGGCTGGTGGGTGGGGGCCTGGTGGAGGGTGCCCCTGGATGGTGGGGGGTGGGGGTGGTGGGTGACATGAGTGGGGGCCTGGTGGAGGGTGCCCCTGGATGGTGGGGGGTGGGGGTGGTGGGTGACATGAGTGGGGGCCTGGTGGAGGCTGGCCCTGGATGGTGGGGGGTGGGGGTGGTGGGAGACATGGGTGTGGGCCTGGTGGAGGGTGCACCTGCACTGCTGGGGGGTGGGGGTGGTGGGAGACATGGGTGGGGGCCTGGTGGAGGGTGCCCCTGGATGGTGGGGGGTGGGGGTGATAGGAGACATGGGTGGGGGCCTGGTGGAGGGTGCCCCTGGATGGTGGGGGGTGGGGGTGATAGGGGACATGGGTGGGGGCCTGGTGGAGTGTGCCCCTGGATGGTGGGGGGTGGGAGTGGTGGGAGTCATGGCTGTGGGCCTGGTGGTGGGTGCCCCTGGTGGCTGGTGGGCGGGGGTGTTGGGAGACATGGGTGGGGGCCTGGTGGAGGGTGCCCCTGGTGGCTGGGGGGTGGGGGTGGTGGGAGACATGGGTGGGGGCCTGGTGGAGGGTGCCCCTGCACTGCTGGGGGGTGGGGTGGTGGGAGACATGGGTGGGGGCCTGGTGGAGGGTGCCCCTGCACTTCTGGGGGGTCGGGGTGGTGGGAGACATGGGTTGGACATGGGTGGGGGCCTGCTGGCAGGTTCCCCACAGTGCTGGGTGTTGGGGGTGGTGGGAGACATGGGTGGGGGCCTGGTGGAGGGTGCCCCTGGTGGCGGGGGAGTGGGGGTGATAGGGGACATGAGTGGGGGCCTGGTGGAGGCTGACCCTGCACTGCTGGGGTGTGGGGGTGGTGGGAGACATGGGTGGGGGCCTGGTGGAGGGTGCCCCTGGTGGCTGGTGGGTGGGGGTGGTGGGAGACATGGGTGGGGGACTGGTGGTGGGTGCCCCTGCACTGCTGGTGGGTGGGGGTGTTGGGAGACATGGGTGGGGGACTGGTGGAGGGTGCCCCTGCACTGCTGGGGGGTGGGGGTGTTGGGAGACATGGGTGGGGGACTGGTGGAGGGTGCCCCTGCACTGCTGGGGGGTGGGGGTGGTGGGAGACATGGGTGGGGGACTGGTGGTGGGTGCCCCTGCAATGCTGGGGGGTGGGGGTGGTGGGAGTCATGGCTGTGTGCCTGGTGGAGGGTGCCCCTGGTGGCTGGTGGGTGGGGGTGTTGGGAGACATGGGTGGGGGACTGGTGGTGGGTGCCCCTGCAATGCTGGGGGGTGGGGTTGGTGGGAGTCATGGCTGTGGGCCTGGTGGTGGGTGCCCCTGGTGGCTGGTGGGTGGGGGTGTTGGGAGACATGGGTGGGGGCCTGGTGGAGGGTGCCCCTGGTGGCTGGGGGGTGGGGGTGGTGGGAGACATGGGTGGGGGCCTGGTGGAGGGTGCCCCTGCACTGCTGGGGGGTGGGGGTGGTGGGAGACATGGGTGGGGGCCTGGTGGAGGGTGCCCCTGGTGGCTGGTGGGTGGGGGTGTTGGGAGACATGGGTGGGGGACTGGTGGTGGGTGCCCCTGCAATGCTGGGGGGTGGGGGTGGTGGGAGTCATGGCTGTGGGCCTGGTGGTGGGTGCCCCTGGTGGCTGGTGGGTGGGGGTGTTGGGAGACATGGGTGGGGGCCTGGTGGCGGGTGCCCCTGGTGGCTGGTGGGTGGGGGTGGTGGGAGACATGGGTGGGGGCCTGGTGGAGGGTGCCCCTGCACTGCTGGGGGGTGGGGGTGGTGGGAGACATGGGTGGGGGCCTGGTGGAGGGTGCCCCTGGTGGCTGGTGGGTGGGGGTGTTGGGAGACATGGGTGGGGGACTGGTGGTGGGTGCCCCTGCAATGCTGGGGGGTGGGGGTGGTGGGAGTCATGGCTGTGGGCCTGGTGGAGGGTGCCCCTGGTGGCTGGTGGGTGGGGGTGTTGGGAGACATGGGTGGGGGCCTGGTGGAGGGTGCCCCTGGTGGCTGGGGGGTGGGGGTGGTGGGAGTCATGGCTGTGGGCCTGGTGGTGGGTGCCCCTGGTGGCTGGTGGGTGGGGGTGTTGGGAGACATGGGTGGGGGCCTGGTGGAAGGTGCCCCTGGTGGCTGGGGGGTGGGGGTGGTGGGAGACATGGGTGGGGGCCTGGTGGAGGGTGCCCCTGCACTGCTGGGGGGTGGGGGTGGTGGGAGACATGGGTGGGGGCCTGGTGGAGGGTGCCCCTGGTGGCTGGTGGGTGGGGGTGTTGGGAGACATGGGTGGGGGACTGGTGGTGGGTGCCCCTGCAATGCTGGGGGGTGGGGGTGGTGGGAGTCATGGCTGTGGGCCTGGTGGAGGGTGCCCCTGGTGGCTGGTGGGTGGGGGTGTTGGGAGACATGGGTGGGGGCCTGGTGGAGGGTGCCCCTGGTGGCTGGGGGTTGGGGGTGGTGGGAGTCATGGCTGTGGGCCTGGTGGTGGGTGCCCCTGGTGGCTGGTGGGTGGGGGTGTTGGGAGACATGGGTGGGGGCCTGGTGGAGGGTGCCCCTGGTGGCTGGGGGGTGGGGGTGGTGGGAGTCATGGCTGTGGGCCTGGTGGAGGTTGCCCCTGGTGGCTGGTGGGTGGGGGTGTTGGGAGACATGGGTGGGGGACTGGTGGTGAGTGCCCCTGGTGGCTGGGGGGTGGGGGTGGTGGGAGCCATGAGCAGGTGTGCAGGGTAGTCCCCGGTTTTGTGGGTTGCCTGCAGGGGCCGTGGAGGGTGTACAGGGAACACCTGTGAGGGCCCGCCCAGCCTAATCGCGTGTGATAATTCCCACGCACCCCTGTAATACACGTTCCCTGCCCTATCGCGTGTTGTACTTCACGCGTACCCCTGTAATACACGTTCCCTGCCCTATCGCGTGTTGTACTTCACGCGTACCCCTGTAATACACGTTCCCTGGGCAATCGCGTGTTGTACTTCACGCGCACCCCTGTAATTCACGTACCTGCCAAATCGCGTGTGATAATTCCCGCGTACCCCTGTAATACACGTTCCCTGGCCTATCGCGTGTTGTACTTCACGCGTACCCCTGTAATACACGTTCCCTGGGCAATCGCGTGTTGTACTTCACGCGTACCCCTGTAATACACGTACCCTGCCTAATCGCGTGTAAAACTTCCCGCGTGCTCCTGATTTGAAGGTTGCCCGCTTTGCTTTCCTTGTTTGCCTGCCCTGTGAACTGGTCCAGGGTTAGCGCAGCCCTTTGCGATGATTTAGCGATTTTGATGGCTTTTCCTTGCGCGAGGGCGTTCTTGGGGGCGTTACTGGCGCTGCTGCAGGCTCGCTGCGATACTCTGCGCCACGGCTGGTTTGGGAGCATGAAATCCATGAATACGCTGTGCGCGGAAATCGGTTTTAGCGCACGTGCCTGGCGCAGACAATCGCACGCGGACACTCTGCGCCAGCCGCTTGCGACACTTTTCTGCGAAATTCTATGAATTACCCTGTAAATGTGCTGCCGACAGGAGAAATACTGCAAAGTAGAAACATCTTGAGTAGAAACACAGGATGTAGGCTGTGTGAACTTCGGGGAGAGAAATAATCCCTCAAACATCTAACCCTTTGCTGTCAGGGCCTTAGGGAAGAATGTGAGAACTGCTTAGGTGAGGTGTTCAGAACGTACCCGACCAGAAGCACAAACGATTGGTGGAGAACACTGATTGAAGGAGGAAACACCAAAATTACCATAGCGCTTGTAAAACTGGTAATTACAATGCCAAAGAAATTACAACCCTGGGGTGAAGAAGGATTGAGGAAGAAGTAACAGAGTATGGGATGACCGTTTCCTTAGAAGCTGATATGAGACTGTGATAATCGGGTGGAAGGGTTAAAGGTTTTCAAAGTGTAAACCAAATTACCTTGAATAAATAAAAACAAATAAAAAGATTTATTACAAAAATTATCAATCATGGATTTATACTTTAAAAGTTTGGCACATGAGTATTCTCAAGCTAATTTGTTGTACTGTATTCTAAGTTTCATGATTTTTTGAAGAGTAGAGGCAGAATGAATCCCTATGTATTCTGATTCTAAAGATTTGAAAGAATATCTTCTGTTTCTTTTTTGATTATTTTATTATTTTAGTGGCAGTGTAGGTTATAATGTGTCCTCTTAATTTCACTTTATAACAATCCCATTTATTATGTACAGAGAATCAGCAGGAGAGTTTTCTGTGAAAAAATGGGTATGCGGTTGATGGATCATTTGCACAAATTGTTCATCTTTTAAAAGAGCCGAATTAAATCTCCATCTATTATGTTGATGTTTATTTTGTGCATTGGATAGTTTGATATGAATAGAAGCATGATCTGACAGGGTAGTACATTCTATCTTGGCATCTAATAAATGGTTAGCCTAGGATTTAGATACAAAGATATAATCAATTCTTGAGAAGGAGGTATAAGGAGGGGGATAGAAGGTATAGTTCAAATCGGAGGGATGGGTGATACGCCATGCATCAATGAGGCTAATTCAGAGACAAATTTGGCAAATTGTAGATGGGATTTAGTGGTTTTAAAAAGTACATTAGACTTCTTATTGAGAAGGAGGTCCATGATCTCATTATAATCTCCACATACAATGAGGTTATTAGGACACAATTTGAAAATATAATTTCTTAAATGGGTCCAGAAGGCAGGGGCAGCATTTGTGGGGCCACACATTTAAAGTAGAGTATTCTATTGAATAAATAAGAAGTTTAACCAAAACCCATCTCCCTACATCATCTGACTCTGTGGATAAGACCTTGCATTGAAGATGTTTATTAATAAGTGTGATAACTCCATTCTTCTTTCCATCTGCCACATTCGAAAAAACTTGACCCACCCATAAGCATTTCAATTTGACAGCTTCTGCCTGTGAGATGTGAGATTCCTGTAGGCATGCAATGATTGGTTTATCCCTTTGGGTAACAGTGAGTGTAGTATATACACACTTGTAGTATATAGTGATGGACTGGTGAGTTGGAACATGTACGAGAATGAGACATCAGGGAGAGGGAAAGACAAACAAAAAGAACATGCAATGTCCATACAAACCAACAAGTGTAGAAAGGAGTAGTGGCTAACGGGAAACAGCCACTCCAAACAATGCCTAAGTGAAGTCAATAAGTAGTAGGGGTGGAGAGCCAGATCTGGATGGGTTCACCTGTGCCCCACTCCAGCGAGAAAGTCATGTTATGGAAGATCATCTTGTGCACATATTCTAATTCATATAGGTGGTCTGGTCGTGTCCATCTCATCTCTTCTGTGGCTGTGGATACAATTTCATAAGTCTATTGGATTCTGAAAGGTGAACATATGATCATTGAGAGTGACCATTAAGGATGCTGGATGGATGATGCCATATCTGACATTGAGCTACCTTAGCACTGGCCTAAACGGCAAAAACTATTTTCCTCTTGCCACAGTGGTGTTGGAGACATCCTGAGATAAAAAGATGTTGGTGCCTTCCCATGTAAGAATCTTTTTTTGTTTTTCCTTGTCCATGATAAGTAGGACGTGACTCTAATCAAGGAAGGCAACACTTAGAGTGCTTGGTGCATTCCGGGATGGATTTTTAGGTCCCACATGATGAGCCCTTTGGATGTTAAGTTGCAAGGGTGTAGGAAGATCCAGAAACAGAGGGAGCATGTAGTATAAAACTTAGATAGGATTGTCCTTTTCAATACTCTCAGGAATACCAACGTCTTCAGCATCACCAACCCTTCTTCCCACTTCATTTATTCTCGATTCGAATGTGGATCACTTGTCATCTAGCATTTGCAGTTTAGCTGTGGCTTCCATAAAGGGCTTAAGGAATTTAATTTCTGTCATAATAGCTTTCATAACCGGATCTTGCATCTCATCCTTAGGTGTGGGAGAGTCACTTTTCTGTATTTTGGGAACATTACTGGTTGACGTTGATGGCATATCCTTAGGTTGCCCCTTCTTTGAAGCCATACTGAGACAGGGTATGTAACACTGGGTGTATACTAAGCTTCTGCCTCCAGTTAAGTTAATAATAACAAAGTCACTTAAAAGATGCTCCTTATAGAAAAGTGACGGATGCCAAATATTTAAAGAAATGTCCCTTAAATGGCTGATAAGGGCACAAAAAAATGCTTTAATTGCAGTAACAAAGCTTTTCTCTGCAGAGTTCTATGTGCTATATGCAAAAAGGACCTTTATTTTAAGTGTCCATATTAGAATGTCATCAGCGCACCTTAATATAAAAGAGGCTGCATCACCCAATTGCAAATCGGGCAGCCACAAATCAGGTTTGACAGTTATTTTTGCAATATTATTATGAAGGGACAGAATAACATTCTTTTATGTGTACATTCCAGGCAGTATGTGTCCAATTTTGAGTAACATATGCCAAAAGAACCTTGTTCGCCTCAGGGCCTCTCAACTGTTATATGCTGTAATTATAAATAAAACATGCTTTTGTTTAAAATATCCTGGCAGCCATGTGCCAAAAAGTACCTTTCAGTTAAATTGTAAGTTACAAATGCCAAACGAACCTTGTTCTCCTCAGAGCCTCTCAACAACGGTGTTAAGTTTTAATTATAGAGAACACAAGTTCTTATTTCAAATTTCTTCTTGGCATCTGTGTGCCAAAAGTACCTTTCTTTATGAGGCTTTGCTTGTATTGTGAAGCCTGGCTCTTGTTGTGAAGACAAGTGCTTCCCTGTGCCTAGCAGAGCCTCCTTGCCACGTCAGCAGTGCAGCTGACAGACCATGACAGCTTTCTCTCAGCGTGAGCTCGCTGCTATCAGGCCGCACCTCTAGATACACGAAGCATTCTTACATCTCCTACCTCGGAAGAAGGAAACCCTTCGACGCACCACGCAATCCTCTGCAGGGAACATTCATAGGGAGCCAGTGAGTTTTATGTCTGTTTTCACTATTAATAATGCATAAATCTAAATAAAATTGTGACACCAGGTCCGCACTGGTGCTTGGGCACGCCCCCGTGATATTGCTTTTCTGGGTGTGCTGATATAAGCCTGAATTGAATAATTGGTAATACTGAATTCTGGCCTACTGACAACTCTGGAAATGATGTAGGGGCATTCTTTCAAGCTGGGATCCATCCTTGTTCAGTAGAAAGAAAGACCTCTAAGCATCATGTAATTCATTTGAAGCCATCCCTACAAATCCCTACTTTGTTGAAAAACTGTACATTGCTTTCATAGTTTAATCCTTTTTACTTTACGAAAAAACAAATAGTCTTTGTTTACTTTTGGTTTTAATTTATTTCATGTAAATAAAATGAATACACTCCGGGTTCTTCGAGCCAATGCGCAATCAGTATGCTGCTGTCCCAGCATTTTTTTTCCAGTTGTAATATACCTAATTTCAAAACAGTGTTCTCAGTATCCATTTTTCTGCTTTCATTTAATTTATTTTTCATCTCATTTAAAAGTAAAGAACATGTTATCATCTTTTCCATCAAGCTGTGTGCTGTTCTATTGTTTTCTCCAAATAGATTTGTATTTTACATTTAACATATTTTGTTTGATTATTTTGTTATCTTTTTTTAAAATGTTATATTTTGCAAAAAGACTTGTTCATATCATTCTCTTTTCAGTCAAACGTTTCTTCATTTCTTGGACTGAAATGAGATTTCTTGTACAAATGTATCATTTTGTCAGAAAGCAGCTTGTAGAGAAGGAGCTAAGTACCCCCCACCTCTACCATCTTGCCCACAGCACCTGTATGTATCTTGGATGCTGGAGTGTGAAACACGTGCGGTACCAGTGAAAATACTGATACCAAGGAGAATCTTGGAAGCAAGGTTCCCATTGAGGAAACCATACCTGCATACGAGACAATATGATGGTCATCTGAAAACGGTTGAATGATGAAGCTGAATGGTGATGTCATGCAGAGCAAAGCTGACATATAGGTTAAGAGATGCAGAGACTAGAGGATGTAGACAATTCTATAAGGCATCAAGAAAGTATTGAGATAAATGATATCTTGGGATCAAGATGAAGAAACTCATGCCGCAGACAGAATGAAGAGATCAAGTTTTTATACACGTATACACATGCAAAGAAATGCAAGCAGATGAAGTATTGTTAAAGGCTAGCTCAATGGTGAATAGATTGCAGCATACGCCAACATGAACATATATATATATATATATATATATATATATATATATATATATATATATATATATATATATATATATATATATATATATATATATATTCAATGAAAAAACTTTGTTAAAGGGACGTTATGGTTAAGTTGCGCTACTAAAAACCTATGAAATTCAGGGAAAAAACATTGTTAAAGGGACGTTATGGTAAAGTTGCGCTACTAAAAACCTATGAAATTCAGTGAAAAAACTTTGTCAAAGGAACGTTATGGTTCCAAGTAAAACCGAAAAACCCTTGAAATTCACCAGTTATGGTAAGCTAAGCAACCATAACTCGCGCCACCACCGTGCACTGCTAAGACTAACACCCAGGACATCAAAGATGACATCACAAATGTCATTGATGACATCACTGATGACATCACATGTGTATGTACTTTTCATGAAATATGTGTACAAGGGATTCTTATTATAATGTTGCGAAACAAGTGTCAAGGATCATTGCAATAAATATACCCTAATTAGTACATTGAACGATGCATTGATATAAATAGCATTCTATTATTGAGTTCTATCTAGTATACTAAGCTACTGATACAGAAACATAACATGGTGTGCAGTGTACAAGATGAAGTTATAATATTCGTAATGTTAATATGTTGAATAATGAAATGATAATTGTTTTCTTAATAGATTTTTGTGTTCTGTGAAATATGTAATACGTAGCTAATAAAACATTACTATAGACAAAACACAAAGACACAAGAACACATACCAATATGGGTATATACAGGGAAAGTGAAGTTAGCAAAAAAACACAAGTAGTAGCAGAAACAATTCATAACTTAACTGATTATTTTCATGCAAATAAATGATTGCTCTGTTTCAAAGCTGCTATTTACCCTATGTATATGTATCACTTGATGTGATTGGACCCACAGGGAAAGTACAGCCATAAAAAAAAAAAAAACAGAACTATCAGAAAGTGCTCATAAGTCTATTGATTATCTTTATGCACAAAAAGGATTGCTGTCTTTCAAGCTTGTGTCTTCCCGTATGTATATGTTTCATATGATGTGACTGGACTCTAAAAGAATTACTGTAAGAACCTACTTGAAGGATACATCTACAAATAAAATAATTTTTTTAGTTTCTGACTGTTACTGAAGAAAACCATGTGGCCTAGATATGTCAGCAAAAGAAAAAAGAGTGAGCCAGACATGTGATGTCATCAGTGATGTCATCAATGACATTTGTGATGTCATCTTTGATGTCCTGGGTGTTAGTCTTAGCAGTGCACGGTGGTGGCGCGAGTTATGGTTGCTTAGTTTACCATAACTGGCGAATTTCAAGGGTTTTTCGGTTTTACTTGGAACCATAACGTTCCTTTGACAACGTTTTTTCACTGAATTTCACAGGTTTTTAGTAGCGCACCTTTACCATAACAGCCCTTTAACAACGTTTTTCCCTGAATTTCATAGGTTTCTAGTAGCGCAACTTAACCATAACGTCCCTTTAACAAAGTTTTTTCATTGAATTTCATAGGTTTTTATTAGTGCAACTTAACCATAACGTCCCTGTAACATTTTTTTTTAAACTAAATTTTAAAGGTTTTTATTAGTACAACGTGACCCTAACATCCTTTTCAATAGATGAAGACCACTAACATCTTATGTCCTCAAAGTGGGAATGCCGGGTGGTAAAAAAAACTAAAAGATTTTCCTTCCTACGCCGGGACGCCTGCGGCGTCTCGGTGTAGGAAGGAAAATCTTTTACCAAGATGGCCACCATGGAAAGGGAAGGCGGGGTGTATAAAGAACACAACGGCGCATGAGCGGGGTTGGGGGGACACAGGGGAGACACATGGGCATGAGCGGGGGGTGAGAGGGAACAGGGTACAAACGGGGCATGAGCAGGGGGTGGGGGGGAAAAGGAAGGAAACACAGGGCATGAGCGGTGGTGGGGGGAACACGAGAGAGACACGGGGCATGAGCAGTGGGTGGGGAGGAACATGAGGGAGACACGGGGTATGAGCAGGGGGTGGGGAGGAACACGAGGGAGACACAGGGCATGAGCGGGTGGGTACAGGGCACATACGGGACATGAGCGGGGGTTGGGAGGAAAGGAGAGAGACAAGGGGCATGAGCAGGGGGTGGGGGGAACACGAGGGAGACACGGAGCATGAGCGGGGGGCGGGGGGTAACACGAGGGAAACACGGGGCATGAGCGGGGTGGGGGGAACACGAGGAAGACACGGGGCATGAGCGGGGGGTGGGGGGCAACAGGAGACAGACACGGGGCATGAGCAGGGGGTGGGGGGCAACAGGAAACAGACACAGGGCATGGGTGGGAGCAAGAGGAGAAAGACACGGGGCATGAGCGGGGGGTGGGGGGAACATGAGACAGACACGGGGCATGAGCGGGGGGTGGGGGGTACAGAAGACAGACACGGGGCATGAGCGGGGTAGTGGGGGGCAACAGGAGAGAGACATGGGGCATGAGCGGGGGGTGGGGGGGGTACAGGAGACAGACACGGGGCATGAGCAAGGGGTGGGGGGAAACAGAAGAGAGACACAGGGCATGAGCGGGTGAGGGGAACAGGAGACAGACACGGGGCATGAGCAGGGGGGGCAACAGGAGACAGACATGGGGCAAGAGCGGGGGGGTGGGGGGTACAGGAGACAGACACGACCATGAGCGGGGGTGGGGGATGCAGGAGACAGACACGGGGCATGAGCAGGGGGTGGGGGGCAACAGGAGAGAGACACGGGGCATGAGCAGGGGGTGGGGGGAACAGGAGACAGACACAGGGCATGAGCGGGGGGTGGGGGGAACAAAAGAGACAGACACGGGGATGAGCAGGGGGTGGGGGGCAACAGGAGAGAGACACAGGGCAGGAGCGGGGGGTGGGGGGCAACAGGAGATAGACATGGGGCATGAGCGGGGGGTGAGGGCAACAGGAGACAGACACGGGGCATGAGCAGGGGGTGGGGGGAACAGGAGACAGACACGGAGCATGAGCGGGGGGTGGGGAGAACAGGAGACAGACACGGGGCATGAGAGGGGGGTGGGGGTCAACAGGAGACAGACACGGGGCATGAGCGGGGGGTGGGGGGAAACAGGAGAGAGACACGGGACATGAGCGGGTGGGGGGAACCGGAGACAGACACGGGGCATGAGCGGGGGGGGGCAACAGGAGACAGACACAGGGCATGAGCGGGCGGTGGGGGGTACAGGAGACAGACATGGGGCATGAGCGGGGGGTGGGGGGCAACAGGAGAGAGACACGGGGCATGAGCGGGGGGTGGGGGGAACAGGAGACAGACATGGGGCATGAGCGGGGGGTGAGGGCAACAGGAGACAGACACGGGGCATGAGCGGGCGGTGGGGGGTACAGGAGACAGACATGGGGCATGAGCAGGGGGTGGGGGGCAACAGGAGAGAGACACAGGGCATGAGCGGGGGGTGGGGGGAACAGGAGAGAGACACGGGGCATGAGCGGGGGGTGGGGGGAACAACAGAGGCAGACACGGGGCAGTAGCGGGGGGTGGAGGGCAACAGGAGACAGACACGGGGCATGTGCGGGGGGTTGGGGGCAACAGGAGACAGACACGGGCCATGAGCGGGGGGTGAGGGGCAACAGGAGACAGACACGGGGCATGAGCGGGGGGTGGGGGGCAACAGGAGACAGACACGGGGCATGAGCGGGGGGTGGGGAGCAACAGGAGACAGACACAGGGCATGAGCGGGGGGTGGGGGCAACAGGAGAGACACGGGGCATGAGCGGGGGGTAAGGGGCAACAGGAGAAAGACACGGGGCATGAGCGGGGGTGGGGGGAACAGGAGACAGACACCGGGCATGAGCGAGGTGTGGGGGAACAGGAGACAGACACGGGGCATGAGCGGGGGGTGGGGAGAACAGACACGGGGCATGAGCGGGGCGGTGGGGGGCAACAGGAGACAGACACGGGGCATGAGCGGGGGGTGGGAGGAACAGGAAAAAGACACGGGGCATGAGCAGGGGGAGTGGGGGGCAACAAGAGAGAGACACGGGGCATGAGCGTGTGGGGGGAACAGGAGACAGACACGGGGCATGAGCGGGTGGGGGAACAGGAGACAGACACGGGGCATGAGCGGGAGGGTGGGGGGCAACAGGAGATAGACACGGGGCATGAGCGGGGGGTGGGGGGGAACAGGACACAGACATGGGGCATGAGCGGGGTGTGGAGAGAACAGGAGATAGACACGGGGCATGAGCAGGGGGAACAGAAGACAGACATGGGGCATGAGCGGGGGGTGGGGGAAGGGGAGAGACACACAGGGCATGAGCAGGGGTGGGCGGAGGGAGAGAGACACACGGGGGTCGGTGGGAGGGAGAGAGACACACGGGGCATGAGCGGTGGGCGGGAGGGGGAGAGACACAAGGGGCAAGAGCGGGGGTGGGCGGGAGGGGGGAAGACACAAGGGGCAAGAGCGGGGGTGGGTTGGAGGTAGGAAGACACAGGGCAAGAGCGGGGGTGGGCGGGAGGGGGGAAGACACAGGGCAAGAGTGGGGGTGGGCGGTTGGGGAAGACACGGGGCAAGAGCGGGGGTGGGCGGGAGGGGGCAAGAGCGGGGGTGGGCGGGAGGGGGCAAGAGACACGGGGGTGGGCAGGAAAGGGGCAAGAGACACGGGCCAGGAGCGGGGGTGGGCGGGAGGGGGAAAGAGACACGGGCCAAGAGCGGGGGTGGGCGGGAGGGAGAAAGAGACACAGGCCAAGAGCGGGGGTGGGTGGGAGGGGGAAAGAGACACGGGCCAAGAGCGGGGGTGGGCGGGAGGGGGAAAGAGACACGGGCCAAGAGCGGGGGTGGGCGTGAGGGGGACAGAGACACGGGGAGGGAGGGGGAGAGACACGGGGCAAGAGCGGGGGTGGGCAGGAGGGGGAAAGACACACGGGGCAAGAGCGGGGGTGGGTGGGAGGGGGAAAGACACACGGGGCAAGAGCAGGGGTGGGCGGGAGGGGGAAAGACACACAGGGCAAGAGCGGGGGTGGGCGGGAGGGGGAAAGACACACGGGGCAAGAGCGGGGGTGGGCGGGAGGGGGAAAGACACACGGGGCAAGAGCGGGGGTGGGCGGGAGGGGGAAAGACACACGGGGCAAGAGCGGGGGTGGGCGGGAGGGGGAAAGACACACGGGGCAAGAGCGGGGGTGGGCGGGAGGGGGAAAGACACACGGGGCAAGAGCGGGGTGGGCGGGAGGGAGACAGACACACAGGGCAAGAGCGGGGGTGGGCGGGAGGGAGACAGACACATGGGGCAAGAGCAGGGGTGGGGGGGTACAGGAGACAGACACAGGGCATGAGTGGGGGTGGGGGGAACAACAGAGACAGACACGGGGCATGAGCAGGGGGTGGGGGGCAACAGGAGACAGACACAGGGCATGAGCGGGGGGATGGGGGGCAACAGGAGACAGACACGGGGCATGAGCAGGGGGTGGGGGGCAACAGGAGACAGACACGGTGCATGAGCGGGGGGTGGGGGGCAACAGGAGAGAGACACAGGTCATGAGCGGGGGGTGGGGGGAACAGGAGACAGACACGGGGCATGAGCGGGGATGGGGGGAACAACAGAGACAGACACGGGGATTGAGCAGGGGGTGGGGGGCAACAGGAGACAGACACAGGGCATGAGCGGGGGGATGGGGGGCAACAGGAGACAGACACGGGGAATGAGCGGGGGGTGGGGGGCAACAGGAGACAGACACGGGGCATGAGCAGGGGTTGGGGGGCAACAGGAGACAGACACGGGGCATGAGCGGGGGGTGGGGGGCAACAAGAGACAGACACAGGGCATGAGCGGGGGTGGGAGGAACAGGAGACAGACACAGGGCATGAGCGGGGGGTGGGGGGCAACAAGAGACAGACACAGGGCATGAGCGGGGGTGGGAGGAACAGGAGAGAGACACAGGCATGAGCGCGGAGTGGGGGGTACAGGAGACAGACACGGGGCATGGGTGGGAGCAAGAGGAGACAGACATGGGGCATGAGCGGGGGGTGGGGGGAACAGGAGACAGACACGGGGCATGAGCGGGGGGTGGGGGGTACAGAAGACAGACACAGGGCATGAGCGGGTTAGTGGGGGGCAACAGGAGAGAGACGTGGGGCATGAGCGGGGGGGTGGGAGGGGGTACAGGAGAAAGACACGGGGCATGAGCAGGGGGTGGGGGCAACAGAAGAGAGACACAGGGCATGAGCGGGGGGTGGGGGGGTACAGGAGACAGACACGGGGCATGAGCGGGGGGTGGGGGGCAACAGGAGAGAGACACGGGACATGAGCGGGTGGGGGGAACAGGAGACAGACACGGGGCATGAGCAGTGGGGCAACAGGAGACAGACATGGGGCATGAGCAGGGGGGTGGGGGGTACAGGAGACAGAGACGGGGCATGAGCGGGGGGTGGGAGGGTACAGGAGACAGACACGGGGCATGAGCAGGGGGTGGGGGGAACAGGAGACAAACACAGGGCATGAGCGGGGGTTGGGGGAACAACAGAGACAGACACGGGGCAGGAGCGGGGGTGGAGGGCAACAGGAGACAGACACGGGGCATGAGCGGGGGGCAACAGGAGACAGACACGGGACATGAGCGGGGGGTGAGGGGCAACAGGAGACAGACACGGGGCATGAGCCGGGGGTGGGGGGCAACAGGAGACAGACACGGGGCATGAGCGGGGCTGGGGGGCAACAGGAGACAGACACAGGGCATGAGCGGGGGTGGGTGGCAACAGGAGAGACATGGACACGGGGCATGAGCGGGGGGTGAGGGGCAACAGGAGACAGACACAGGGCATGAGCGGTGGGTGGGGGGCAACAGGAGACAGACACGGGGCATGAGCGAGGGGTGGGGGGAACAGGAGACAGACACGGGGCATGACGGGGGTGGGGGGCAACAAGAGAGAGACACGGGGCATGAGCGGGGGTGGGGGGAGGGAGAGAGACACACGGGGGGTGGGCGGGAGGGAGAGAGACACACGGGGCATGAGCGGGGGGAGGGCGGGAGGGAGAGAGACCCGGGGCATGAGCAGGGGGCGGGCGGGAGGGAGAGACACATGGGGCATGAGCGGGGGGGGGGCGGGCGGGAGGGAGAGACACACGGGGCATGACCGGGGGGTGGGCGGGCGGTAGGGAGAGACACACGGGGAATGAGCGGGGGGGTGAAGGACACGGGGCAAGAGCGGGGGTGGGCGGGAGGGTTAAAGACACGGGGAAAGAGCGGGGGTGGGCGGGAGGGAGAAAGACACGGGGCAAGAGCGGGGGTGGCCGGGAGGGAGAAAGACACGGGGCAAGAGCAGGGGTGGGCGGGAGGGGGAAAGACACACGGGGCAAGAGCGGGGGTGGGCGGGAGGGGGAAAGACACACGGGGCAAAAGCGGGGGTGGGCGGGAGGGGGAAAGACACACGGGGCAAGAGCGGGGATGGGCGGGAGGGGGAAAGACACACGGGGCAAGAGCGGGGTGGGCGGGAGGGAGACAGACACACGGGGCAAGAGCGGGGGTGGGCGGGAGGGAGACAGACACACGGGGCAAGAGCGGGAGTAGGGGGGTACAGGAGACAGACACGGGGCATGAGCGGGGGGTGGGGGGCAACAGGATAGAGACACGGGGCATGAGCGGGGGGTGGGGGGAACAGGAGACAGACACGGGGCATGAGCGGGGGTGGGGGGAACAACAGAGACAGACACGGGGCATGAGCAGGGGGTGGGGGGCAACAGGAGACAGACACAGGGCATGAGCGTGGGGTGGGGAGCAACAGGAGACATACACAGGGCATGAGCGGGGGGTGGGGGTCAACAGGAGACAGACATGGGGCATGAGCGGGGGTGGGGGGCAACAGGAGACAGACACGGGGCATGAGCGAGGGGTGGGGGGAACAGGAGACAGACACGGGGCATGACGGGGGTGGGGGGCAACGAGAGAGACACGGGGCATGAGCGGGGGTGGGGGGAGGGAGAGAGACACACGGGGGGTGGGCGGGAGGGAGAGAGACACACGGGGCATGAGCGGGGGGAGGGCGGGAGGGAGAGAGACCCGGGGCATGAGCAGGGGGCGGGCGGGAGGGAGAGACACATGGGGCATGAGCGGGGGGGGGGCGGGCGGGAGGGAGAGACACACGGGGCATGACCGGGGGGTGGGCGGGCGGTAGGGAGAGACACACGGGGAATGAGCGGGGGGGTGAAGGACACGGGGCAAGAGCGGGGGTGGGTGGGAGGGGGAAAGACACACGGGGCAAGAGCAGGGGTGGGCGGGAGGGGGAAAGACACACAGGGCAAGAGCGGGGGTGGGCGGGAGGGGGAAAGACACACGGGGCAAGAGCGGGGGTGGGCGGGAGGGGGAAAGACACACGGGGCAAGAGCGGGGGTGGGCGGGAGGGGGAAAGACACACGGGGCAAGAGCGGGGGTGGGCGGGAGGGGGAAAGACACACGGGGCAAGAGCGGGGGTGGGCGGGAGGGGGAAAGACACACGGGGCAAGAGCGGGGTGGGCGGGAGGGAGACAGACACACAGGGCAAGAGCGGGGGTGGGCGGGAGGGAGACAGACACATGGGGCAAGAGCAGGGGTGGGGGGGTACAGGAGACAGACACAGGGCATGAGTGGGGGTGGGGGGAACAACAGAGACAGACACGGGGCATGAGCAGGGGGTGGGGGGCAACAGGAGACAGACACGGGGCATGAGCGGGGGTGGGGGGAACAACAGAGACAGACACGGGGCATGAGCAGGGGGTGGGGGGCAACAGGAGACAGACACAGGGCATGAGCGTGGGGTGGGGAGCAACAGGAGACATACACAGGGCATGAGCGGGGGGTGGGGGTCAACAGGAGACAGACATGGGGCATGAGCGGGGGTGGGGGGCAACAGGAGACAGACACGGGGGGAATGAGCGGGGGGTGGGGGGGAACAGGAGACAGACACGGAGCATGAGCGGGGGGTGGGGGGCAACAGGAGACAGACACGGGGCATGAGCGGGGGGTGGGGGGTAACAAGAGACAGACACAGGGCATGAGCGGGGGTGGGAGGAACAGGAGACAGACACAGGGCATGAGCGGGGGGTGGGGAGAACAGGAGACAGACACGGGGCATGAGCGAGGGGGTGGGGGGCAACAGGAGACAGACACGGGGCATGAGCGGGGGTGTGGGGGGCAACAGGAGAGAGACACGGGCATGAGCGCGGAGTGGGGGGTACAGGAGACAGACACGGGGCATGGGTGGGAGCAAGAGGAGACAGACATGGGGCATGAGCGGGGGGTGGGGGGAACAGGAGACAGACATGGGGCATGATCGTAGGGTGGGGGGTACATAAGGCAGACACGGGGCATGAGCGGGGTAGTGGGGGGCAACAGGAGAGAGACATGGGGCATGAGCGGGGGGTGGGAGGGGGTACAGGAGACAGACACGGGGCATGAGAAGGGAATGGGGGGCAACAGAAAAGAGACACAGGGCATGAGCAGGGGGGCGGGGGGGTAGAGGAGACAGACACGGGGCATGAGCGGGGGATGGGGGGCAACAGGAGAGAGACACGGGACATGAGCGGGTGGGGGGAACAGGAGACAGACACGGGGCATGAGCAGGGGGGGCAACAGGAGACAGACATGGGGCATGAGCGGGGGGGTGGGGGGGTACAGGAGACAGACACGGGGCATGAGCGGGGGGTGGGGGGTACAGGAGACAGACACGGGGCATGAGCAGGGGGTGGGGGGAACAGGAGACAGACACGGGGCATGAGTGGGGGGTGGGGGGAACAACAAAGACAGACACAGGGCAGGAGCGGGGGGTGGAGGGCAACAGGAAACAGACACAGGGCATGAGCGGGGGGTGGGGGGCAACAGGAGACAGACACGGGGCATGAGCGGGGGGTGGGGGGCAACAGGAGACAGACACGGGGCATTAGCGGGGGGTGGGGGGCAACAGGAGACAGACACGGGGCATGAGCAGGGGGTGGGGGGCAACAGGAGAGACACGGGGCATGAGCAGGGGGTGGGGGGCAACAGGAGAGACACGGGGCATGAGCGGGGGGTGAGGGGCAACAGGAGACAGACACTGGGCATGAGCAGGGGGTGGGGGGCAACAGGAGACAGACACGGGGCATGAGCGAGGGGTGGGGGGAACAGGAGACAGACACGGGGCATGAGCGGGGGGGTGGGGGGCAACAAGATATGATATGATATGATAGTTTATTTATATAGCGCCTATACACAACGTGTTTCAAAGCGCTTCAAGGAGGGAAGGGGACATAGAAAAAATACAGTTACATTCAGCAAAAGTCCTTGAAACAATACAGAATGTGAAAATAACTATCATAATAGGCCTGTCGACATTTCTGATAGTGCAAGTGCATAGGACAAGTAAGGCAAGGGGTGATGGAAAGGAAGGAAAACAGAGCAAGCAGTAATATTACTAAGTCTGACGACAATTTACGCAGTGCAGGTGGTAACAAGAGGTGGGGTGGGAGGGGGGGCAAGTGGACGGAGGGGGGAAGGAGAACAAGACACGCTACTGAGCAAAAAGTCAATGACAAATTGAAAAGTAGGGGAGGGGGGAGGGGGAGAACAAAAGGGGGAGGGGGACAGACAAGCTGCTATCAAGAGTCACGGAACAGATGATAGGAGTAAGTGCTAGGAGGCGGAAGTCTAAGAGGGGGGAGAAAGAGGGGGAGTAGGAGGGGAGTAGAAGAGGATGGAAATCAGGAGGGGGGGTGGAGCGCAGAGCAAGAAGGGGGGGCAAGCAGGGTGAGGGCACACAGATACTCACGGGGGGGCAATCAAACTCAGGGGGGGCAGGGGGCGCACACAGAGAATCACGGGGGGACAGGGGGGGCAAAACAGATACTCACAGGGGGCAGGGGGACAGGGGGGCACGCAGATACTCACGGGGGGCAGGGGGGGACAAGATACACACGGGGGCAGGAGGGGGGCAGCACAGATACTCACGGGGGGGTAGGGGGGGACAAAATACTCACGGGGGCAGGAGGGGGGCACACAGATACTCACGGGGGGCAGGAGGGGGCACACAGATACTCACGGGGGGGGCAGGGGGGGGAAAAATACTCACTCACGGGGGGCAGGAGGGGGGCACACAGATACTCACGGGGTGCAGGGGGGGGCACACAGATAATTACGGGGGCAGGGGGGGAAGGGGGGGCACACAGATACTAACGGGGTGAAGGTGGGGCACACAGATACTCACGGGGTGCAGGGGGGGGCAGGGGGGGCACACAGATACTAACGGGGTGCAGGGGGGGCACACAGATACTCACGGGGTGCAGGGGGGGGCAGGGGGGGCACACAGATACTAACGGGGTGCAGGGGGGGCACACCGATAATCAAGGGGGCTGGGGGGGGCAGGGGGGGCACACAGATAATCATGGGGTGCAGGGGGGCACACAGATAATCACGGGGAGAGACACGGGGCATGAGCGGGGGTGGGGGGAGGGGGAGAGACACACAGGGGGTGGGCGGGAGGGAGAGAGACACACAGGGCATGAGTTGGGGGTGGGCGGGAGGGAGAGAGACATGGGGCATGAGCGGGGGGTGGGAGGGCGGGAGTGAGAGACACACGGGGCCTGAGCGGGGGGTGGGCGGGCGGGAGGGAGAGACACACGGGGCATGAGCTGGGGGTGGGCGGGAAGGAGAGACAAATGGGGCATGAGCAGGGGGGTGAAAGACACGGGGCAAGAGCGGGGGTGGGCGGGAGGGTGAAACACACAAGGGGCAAGAGCATGGGTGGGCAGGAGGGTGAAAGACACGGGGCAAGAGCGGGGGTGGGGGGTAGGGGGAAAGAGACATGGGGCAAGAGCGGGGGTGGGGGGTAGGGGGAAAGAGACATGGGGCATGAGCGGGGGGTGGCCGGGAGGGGGAAAGAGACACGGGGCATGAGCGGGGGGAGGGTGGGAGGGGGAAAGAGACACGGGGCATGAGCGGGGGTGGGTGGGAGGGGGAAAGAGACACGGGGCAAGAGCGGGGGTGGGCGGGAGGGGGAAAGAGACATAGGGCAAGAGCGGGGGTGTGCGGGAGGGGGAAAGACACACGGGGCAAGAGCGGGGGTGGGCGGGAGGGGGAAAGACACACGGGGCAAGAGCGGGGGTGGGCGGGAGGGGAAAGACACACAGGGCAAGAGCGGGGTGGGCGGGAGGGGGAAAGACACACGGTTCAAGAGCGGGGGTGGGCGGGAGGGGGAAAGACACACGGGGCAAGAGCAGGGATGGGCGGGAGGGGGAAAGACACACGGGGCAAGAGCAGGGGTGGGCGGGAGGGGGAAAGACACACGGGGCAAGAGCGGGGGTGGGTGGGAGGGGGAAAGACACACGGGGCAAGAGCGGGGGTGGGCGGGAGGGGGAAAGACACACGGGTCAAGAGCGGGGGTGGGCGGGAGGGGGAAAGACACACGGGGCAAGAGCGGGGGTGGCCGGGAGGGGGCAAGAGCGGGGGTGGGCGGGAGGGGGAAAGACAAACGGGGCAAGAGCGGGGGTGGGCGAGAGGGGGAAAGACACATGGGGCAAGAGCAGGGGTGGGCGGAGGAAAGACACACGGGCAAGAGCGGGGGTGGGAGGGAGGGGGAAAGACACACGGGGCAAGAGCGGGGGTGGGCAGGAGGGGGAAAGACACACGGGGCAAGAGCAGGGATGGGCGGGAGGGGGAAAGACACACGGGGCAAGAGCGGGGGTGGGCAGGAGGGGGAAAGACACACGGGGCAAGAGCGGGGGTGGGCGGGAGTGGGAAAGACACACGGGGCAAGAGCGGGGGTGGGCGGGAGGGGGAAAGACACACGGGGCAAGAGCGGGGGTGGGTGGGAGGGGGAAAGACACACGGGGCAAGAGCGGGGGTGGGCGGGAGGGGGCAAGAGCAGGGGTGGGCGGGAGGGGGAAAGACACACGGGGCAAGAGCGGGGGTGGGGGGGAGGGGGACAGACACACAGGGCAAGAGCGGGGGTGGGGGGGAGGGAGACAGACACACGGGGCAAGAGCAGGGGTGGGGGGTAGGGAGACAGACACACGAGGCATGAGCGGGGGGTGGGGGAAGGGGAGAGACACGCGGGGCATGAGCGGGGGGTGGGCGGGTGGGGGAGAGAGACACGGGGCATGAGCGGGGGGTGGGCGGGAGGGGGAGAGACACACGGGGCATGGGTGGGGGGTAAGCGGGGGGTGGGAGGGAGAGAGACACATGGGGCATGAGCGGGGGGTGGGCGGGAGGGGGAGAGACACACGGACATGAGCTTGGGGTGGGCGGGAGGGGGAGAGACACACGGACATGAGCGGGGGTGGGCGGCAGGTGGTGAGAGACATACGGACATGAGCGGGGGTGGACGGCGGGTGGGGAGAGACATACGGACATGAGCGGGGGTGGGCGGCGGGTGGGGAGAGACACACGGGGCATGAGCAGGGGTGGGCGGCAGGTGGGGAGAGACATACGGACATGAGCGGGCGGCGGGTGGGGAGAGACACACAGACATGAGCGGGGGGTGGGCGGCAGGTGGGGATAGACATACGGACATGAGCGGGCGGCGGGTGGGGAGAGACACATGGACATGAGCGGGCGGCGGGTGGGGAGAGACACACGGACATGAGCGGGCGGCGGGTGGTGAGACACATACGGACATGAGCGGGGGGTGGGCGGCGGGTGGGGAGAGACATACGGACATGAGCGGGGGGTGGGCGGCGGGTGGGGAGAGACACACGGACATGAGTGGGCTGTGGGTGGGGAGAGACACACGGGGCAAGAGCGGGGGGGTGGGCGGCTGGGAGAGATGAGCGGGGCACGAGCGGGGGGTGGGCGTAAGGGAGAAAGACACACGGGGCAAGAGCGGGGGTGGGCGGGAGGGGGCAAGAGCAGGGGTGGGCGGGAGGGGGAAAGACACACGGGGGTGGGGGGGAGGGGGACAGACACACAGGGCAAGAGCGGGGGTGGGGGGGAGGGAGACAGACACACAGGGCAAGAGCAGGGGTGGGGGGTAGGGAGACAGACACACGAGGCATGAGCGGGGGGTGGGGGAAGGGGAGAGACACACGGGGCATGAGCAGGGGGTGGGGGAAAGACACACGGGGCATGAGCGGGGGGTGGGCGGGAGGGGGAGAGACACACGGGGCATGGGTGGGGGTGAGCGGGGCGTGGGAGGGAGAGAGACACACGGGGCATGAGTGGGGGGTGGGCGGTCGGGGGAGAGACACACGGACATGAGCTTGGGGTGGGCGGGAGGGGGAGAGACACACGGACATGAGCGGGGGTGGGCGGCAGGTGGTGAAAGACATACGGACATGAGCGGGGGTGGACGGCGGGTGGGGAGAGACATACGGACATGAGCAGGGGTGGGCGGCGGGTTGGGAGAGACACACGGGGCATGAGCGGGGGTGGGCGGCAGGTGGGGAGAGACATACGGACATGAGCGGGCGGCGGGTGGGGAGAGACACACGGACATGAGCGGGGGGTGGGCGGCGGGTGGGGAGAGACATACGGACATGAGCGGGCGGCGGGTGGGGAGAGACACATGGACATGAGCGGGCGGCGGGTGGGGAGAGACACACGGACATGAGCGGGCGGCGGGTGGTGAGAGACATACGGACATGAGCGGGGGTGGGCGGCGGGTGGGGAGAGACATACGGACATGAGCGGGGGGTGGGCGGCGGGTGGGGAGAGACACACTGACATGAGCGGGCTGTGGGTGGGGAGAGACACCGGGGCAAGAGCGGGGGGGTGGGCGGCTGGGAGAGATGAGCGGGGCACGAGCGGGGGGTGGGCGTAAGGGAGAAAGACACACGGACATGAGCGGGGGGTGGGAGGAACAGGAGACAGACACGGGCATGAGTGGGGGTGGGGGACTTACTGTGCAGGCGGGATACAAAGCCTCTCATGCGAGGAACAAAGATGGCGGGCGTCTCTGATGCCAGATGCACTGCACGCTTCCACGCATCCAATGAGAGAGCATGTCAGATGTCCGCGGACATCACGCAAGCTGCTGGCCCAATCACCGTCCTGTCGGCGGAGCGAACAGGGAAGTGTGTCCGTGAAGCGAACATAGATATCACAAATTTTTTTCACTTACATTTTTGTCATTTTTTTAAAAACTACTGGACGGATTTACACCTAATAAAGCAAAGCACGCTTTCGGGACCAAGCCGCCGCTCCTGCCGCTAATTTGGTGTAAATCCGTCCAGCGGTTTGGGCTGTAGGCGTGAGCAAAGTTTTTTCCCATTATGTCTATGGGAAAAACAAAAGTTTTGGGACCCCCCCTATAACTTTGCCCCCGCTGTACGAATCCTCACCAAACGTTGCAAAAAAATTCAGAGTGACCCAACTACTTTTTTTGCAAAGTTTGGTGAGGATCCGTCCAGGGAGAGCGAAGTTATAAGCCACCCAAAAAGTGCACTTCCTATGGAAACAGCAACTTAACCATAACTACATGGCCACTACCGTGCCATGTAATATATATACAATAGCAGGGAAGTATCATTAGAGATTAAACAAAACAACTGAATAGACAATAGTGTCTGTAAACATCTACAACAAACTATTTTGTAAAATAAAGAATATATAATAAAGAACTGTAAGGTTTTCAATAAGGGTGAAGAGAAATTGCCCTCCCCATGCCCCATGGCTTCAGAATGAGTAATAGTAACTTCAACTTAATAATAGATAATTGTATCAAACAACAAGATACAATTAATTCTGCAATTACTCAACTGTGAAGTATAAAACCTATATAAGAACATTACCCTTTTGGTAAATGCAAAGCATGTACAAACACCAAAAACGGATGGAAGTAGACATATGGGTTCCCATAAAAAATGGATTTTGAAAGGTGTTACCAACTGTGAATTCCTTAAAGTGATGTACATGATTACATGCACATGTGGCTTTTATTATGTGTGGGGAAAACAACAAAAGAATATCTAAAACAGGCATTACTGAAAATAAAAGCTGTGTAAAAACAGAGTAGAAGCCGCAGCCTTTGTGGAATTATTGCATAATTTGGTGGGTGGCAATAAATAATAGTTCAAAATATACAAGGTCAAACTCAATATGAGATTAACCATATACTCAGAACAGAAAGAAATCCTACTTAGAAATACTCAGTGAAAGGGGCTCATGGAACATATAGAGGGCTTGATTCATAGAACTATTTGCGTGTTACATCTGGTACTTGCTCGTAAAACCGCATGCAAAACACTGCTGGTCGATTCATGGAATCGAATGTGCAGTACTTTTCCACGACTTGTGTGGAGTTTGTGCAGGCTCGGAACATCTCCTTGAGCCATATAGCGACTTTGGCGTGATGCAACGCAGACCATGGGCGTGGCTTGCGCCGAGGGCTGGGAAGGGGGCGGTACAGAGAAAATGGGGAAGAACATGTGAAAAACTCTGCATTCTGAGGGACGGCCCGCAGGCAGTACCTCGCACGCCCACAATTGCATCAAACATCACGTATTCATGAAACCACCCAGGGAGCCGCTTGGCACATAAATGGCCACACGAATCTGACGATCTCTATGCCACCCAAAGGCAGGCATAAATGCACTTGTGCAAAGGAATTGCAGCAAGGAGGTGGTTTTGCTTGTCAGATTTCGGGGTGCGTGTATGCAACCAGGGTTCTGACCTGCCGTGCATTGTGGTGCAGGAATGGTTTAAGGGGTTCGAACACAGATTTTCTGAGTTTTAATTTAGGTACGAATGTTCATACACATGTTGTTGGGGTGCGGGCAACAGTTAAAGGGACCTTCCATAGGAACCCGAGATGCAGACCTGCTTGCTGGGGACCCCATGCACTGTTTGAAGGGTGCATGTATTTCCACCCAAGGGAGCACTCAAAGGTTGCTGTTCTGGCTCTTTCTGCTTTGCGTTGGGGCGTTCTGGGCGTGACTTGCAAATACGGTAACTTTGCTAATATTTTCATGAATACGCAAGGCACACATTATTTACTCTGCTCGCAGGTTTGTGCAGTGTCATTCTTGGCATGCAGCAATTGTGGGAGAAATATTCACTTTTCCATGAATCGTGTCCCGAGTGTCTCAATGAAATAACAATGAGATCAGTATTCAAATCATCTTCTGATTTCGATCAGATGAATACCTGTTAGAAAACTGCATTAAAAATCCATATACATGCTTCTTTGTTCATTTAAAAGGCTTTGATATATTGATTTAACGTTTGCACTATGCACACAATTCAAAATCAATTAAGCAATTGAACCCAGGGAAGGGGCATTACTGCTAGGGTAATGAACCAGGGGCGATAGTTACAAGCCTGAGCAAAGCAAAGCAAGGTCTTTAATTTAGGCTTGCACTTCCCTGGACCTCTGAGGGTTCTATTGCTATTAGAAACCTGACACATCGTGCCAGGGTACTAATAGCACTTTTTCTCAGAATCGAGGTTGAAACCGTTTCTCTGCTCGAGAAAAAAAGGAAATAAAATGGCCACTAGGGATTGAGGAGAAGGAACATCATGTAGTCCCTTCTCCCTTTCCATGGCGTCCAGGATGCAGATGCCACGGGCCCGACAAACTTTGTCGGGCTGGAAACGACCCTTGTTAGAAGCTTGCTTGTTAGAAGCTCATTGACCCTCGCTGGGTACTAATAAGTGAGAAGTGAAGGTTCTTCACATATGTATTGGGTGGTTCCAATTTTCTGTCTCCAAGTCTTGCTTCCATTATCATCTTCAGGATACCGGCCTGAACACAAACGCCCCCTGATAGTAGAATGGTGATCGGAGCAGCCAGAGAAGCCAGTACTCCATTTCGGCAACACCACAGACAAAGCAGTGGAAAATTGCGGGCAGGACTAAGAAGGGGTTTTAAAGATGTTGGATCCTGTACCTCTGGCATTGTAGGGAGATTTGCCTGAGAGTCCAAGTGATAGCGAGAGCCAATATGGAATGGGAGGAAATGGGCAGGTATAAACGACATGTGGCATAAAACACATGTTGGGCCACAAGTGGATGAAGGGTGTCCGGTTGAGGTCAGGAGGCGAGTGGGAGACCAAAAGACCAGCAGAGGATGGAAAGTGAAAAAGACTGCTGAAGATATGCTAAAATTATTGGAATAGAGTGCAGGTGAGGTATCGCTTGTAAAACAGAGTGGTACCAAGTGTGATAGAGGGGAGATATTGTGTATTGGAATGAGTGATAGAGTGAGGAGAGGAGAGCATAGGAAAGAGGGAGGGATAACAAAGAGGGTTCTGAAGGTGAGATGGGGTTAGTGAGTAGAACATGAGTAAAAAAAGGGATGTGAGGTGAGGGCGTATGGGTGTAGAAGACGGAGGTTGAAGAATAGCATAGAGGAATGATAGGACGGCGAGAGGGAGCCAGGAGTAGAGTGTTAAACATTGCAAGAACAGATAAGTACATGAAAGAGACAGGGAGTAAGAGTAGAAAGGAGGAGAGGAAGGCTCGAGGGGGGCAGGAGAGAAAGAATGAGAAGAGGTGATGAAATAAAGAAATAGAGCAGAAAGCAAATGTAAGGAAGAGGAGGGCAAGACAAGAGATGAAGTGGGAAGTGGTTCATAGTGAAAGAAGGGCAGAAGGGAGAAAGAGAAGTGGAAGAAGAGAGTGAGAGATAGAGAGTGGGATAAGGACGAAGAGAGCGAGAGAAAGAGCGAGAGAGAGAGAGAGAGAGGCCACCACTGTCTGTCTACTTTAGTTCTAGATAGTGCAGGCACCTGCTATTAGTACCGACTTTGAATCGATCTAAGGAGGAGGGAGCTCGCGGGAGGTTGAGGATTAGTCCAGGGACTCCCATTGGTCGGGCGCTCTTGCAGCTGTGACCATTAATAACACATTCTTGAACATCCTTGAACTTTCCTGAATGAGTTGTGCAATACTTGAGGCTATCTGTAAAACATAATATTGGCTATATTTATGGCAAAGGCAGGTTTGCGTGCTGAGGTTGTCAGAATAGGTCCTTTTCCAACTGGCTTCCCCTGTCTGGTCCAGTTAAGTATGCGGATGTTGACTAGATCAAGACGATCCTCGGTTATCAAGCCACATGCCTCCCTCATTTCAAGCAGCTACAGCATATTTTGCAATCCTTTGGGCTAAGAATGAGTGTATGGATGACAGCAGTATCATTACTTCTGCGTAGAAGTTCCTGGCTGAGTTTCTTCCTTATGACTGTACACATGATCTTTTACTTAATTGTTGTGTATGTCAGGCATCAACAGAGTCATTTCAAAAGAAGCATTTCAATGACATCAACTGTACATGTTCAGATCTCTGGGAAGGACATATTTCTTTTTGTGAACATACGGCCGAGCATTGCTACATTAGCTTGTTTAGCAAAACACCTCTTTTCGGGGTTGGTCACTGCTCAGAGGTATTGCTGTAGGCTGAAGGAAGCATTCAATTCATTTGTCCAGGATTGGTTAGATGTTTCCTTCCTCGTTGTGCAAAAACTCTTCACTCATGAACTTATTCTTAAAAATCAATAGGGCCTCATTATTAGTATGGTAGTAATGGTAAAACTGACAGTGGCCCTCATTCCAAGTCGGGCTGTCTGGTAAAAAAAAGTGCCAGTATCTGTGGATATGGGCACTTTACCGGACCGCCCGGCTATGGGTTTGCGGGTGGGGCACCTGGGTTCCTCCAAGCTGGCGGTAAACCAGGCACCCTACTGCTGGCGGCTGTGAACTAAGGCGCAGGGTCGTATCAGAGAACCAATAGGCTTGGGGTTATACATATTTTAATAGGGAATGGCCATTTTCAACTGTATCAAGTATCACAGAGGAGTTTTCTTCTTTTATTTTACTTATATGAATCTCTGGAGATTTCATTTGACATCAGGCACACACACAAGACTCAAATAAACTCACCACCGCCTCAAAGTTGGCAGCTGTGAGACAGGAGCCATAGTACTGCCCTAACTGCTGTAGTTCCTTCTGCCTTCCACTATCACAACTGTTAAACCTACACAAATTAAAAGTGGTCCTACGGATAAATGAGTACTTTTTCAAAATATGATAGCGAATGCATTTTATATCATACATAATGTCACTAATCCATCCACAAAAGTGCTCAATAACTCTGATGTGTATGTGATCCGACCCATGGTATAGAAAGAGACCGATGGGCATATTACCTGCTCATTACACCTTACCCTGCAGACAAGGACTGCATGTCCACAAATGCATCCTCCAACGAGGACTGTGTGTGTTATGTTAAAACAATATTAATCATATTAACTTAACTTTTAATGAACAAGCGTCAAGGAGTGCATTAAGCAGAATAAGTCGGACGTGCACTGAAGAATAATTGAACAGATGTTCAGACCTGCTGGGGTTTAGAAAGCAGCTGGTCTGGAGACATCCCTGCAGCACTGTAGATAATGACGCTGCCTGACATTTCCAAAGAAGATTAGGGAATCCAGTGGACTGCATGCACAGAAGTAGTTCCTCCAATTCTCTTTGCACAGATGCTTAACTGCACATTACTACATTCTGCTTTTTAATGGGTACATTGTCCTCACTTGTACTCTGTGATCTGGCTACTGTAATATTGTAGCCAGTGAATTCTCATGAACTGAAATATTGTTCTACCTACAGTTACAGATCAAATTAAATAATGTCAACTTCAATGGACATCCCACAAATTGCACATCTGTTACAATACATCCAACATCATATCGTATCTAATGCCCAGCAAATCTATTTCAGATTTGCATGCTAAACTCTTGGGGGACTATGCTCTATGCACCATGGGCATATGTCATTCCCTAAGCACAGCCCAGGGGCAACCGGTTGTCTCTATGTTAGGACAGGAAGTGTTGCAATGACACAGTTTAGTTTTAAAACCTCAACTTTATACGCCCCGCTGACATTTTTAAAGCCTACATTGTGGAAGTGCCCCTTTTTGTGGATTAGCATGTTGAGTGTTGCATGTGGTGCCTGCATGTGATAATGTTCATAGCATGCATGCTGTGCTGTAAAACCAAGGCTAATTTAAGTACTTTCCATTCCATTTTGAGTTAAATCCCTCCCCGGGGGCCACTTCTGCTTAAATCAATCGCACTGAGGAATCAATATGACGCTCTTTTAAATATTCCATAATTCTTGTCATTGAGGTTGCAGCCCCACACATCAATTCATCCTTTATAATATCGTTTCAAATGTATATATATCTATATATACAAGGAACAAACTTTAGTTGCAGGGACGTTAAGATGAGGACTTAATGCAACACAACCCTGGGAAGCCACCTTAACTTCACGCCCCCTGTTGCGCAGACTGTGACCACAATGATGACATCACAGATAACATCACTGCTGACATCACTAATAACATGTTGTATGGGAACTCTGATGACATTACAAATCTATCACTGATGTCATCACTGGTGACAACACTAATTGCATTGTATATAACTCATTACATCAATAATGGAACTAAACATAACATCATTTATAAGTTAGCTCATGAAAAATTTGATTAGCTTAATAACAATTTAGGCCGTGGACTTGGCTACGACAAATGCTGGGGTCACTGGAAAGCACCAAGGCCATAGCTAGTGGTCAGTTAGTGTTAAAAAATACCAATGTGCATGGTTAAAAGCCATGCCTGGTAGCCCGTCACAGTTTTAAAATAAACAGTGGGCAACATTGAAGCTGTAGTCTGTGGCCATGGCTAAAGGCCATAGTTAGTGCCCATTAATATGCCAGAATATACAGTCGGCACAGCCAAAGTCTGTTACCACTGCCTAGTATTGGGTTGAAAACCATGGCTAGCGGCTGGTTAGTGTATATAATTGTTAGGCGGAAACCTGTGCAGTTCCCTCTGGGACCACTGCAAAAGATTTAGGACTACAGGTGTTGCGATGAACCCACTTGGTAGCAGTCTGTACCACACAGATTCAATTGGTAGCTGTGGCTGAGCAGTCAGACTTCTCTCAAGAAAAGTTGGTCAGTATAGGGAGTATACAAGATAGGGCAATTCTTCACAGCACAACAAGTAAGCACGCAACAAGGCTTAGTATAAAGATAGTAAGTTATTTATTTATAACAGAACGTCTATGAAAAATACTAAGGCAAATCACGGCAAACAAATCAAAATGCAATTACTCTGCGGAATGGAATAAAGCTCGATCTCCTGAAACACAATATCGACAACTCTAGGTTCTAACGGCACCACTTATTTTCAGACAGAGGTGTATACCTCAACCTAGATGACACTCAATATTTTTGTGAGAAAGGGAGAAAAGAGATAGGCAGGTAATGAAGTCAACACGGTTCGTACTGAAGTGGGTAAAATGCAAGGCAGGAAGGCAATAATCACAATAGGTCATAAAGTTCAGCGGCCAGGCCCACTCGGTGAGAGGCAAGGCACGATGTCCTGGAAAGTCTCTACTGAAGATGCGCTCAAGTCTTTGTTAGCAAAATGTTAGCGACAGGTGGAACCAGTTCAGAACAAAGAGTGAATAAAGCTTGGAGGCAACCCAACGGAACGGAGAGGAATCAGATACCTCACTCGAACCGATCGAAAAGGGAAGCCAGGCGGTTACGGTACCTTGTTGTGGAGGGCAGCTCCGGCGGGGGCAGTTGTTCCTGGTGGTGGATGCACGATAGGTCTTGGCCAAGAGTAGAGATGATCTCGTCGTCGAAGGAAAGATGTCCGGTGCACCACCAGGGAAGAAACCAGCCGCGGAGTGCTCCGTCACAAGGCACCACCTTTCGGTCGCGGTACAGGGGTAGTGGCTATCCGGTTGCCGGGTGCCCTGCACGGGCAATTCGACCACTGCGTCCCGGGCGAACAAAAAGCACAAAGAAGAAGAAGACTGGTTGTTCCCACCAGCCAGGGGAAGAGACTCTCCGGCAGGGAGATCTCCTCTGTCGTCGGGAGATCGTGAGACGATTCCGCAGGGCTCCACCGGAGGTGTCGTCGTGCAGGTCGGCTCAGCGTTACCCTCGTCGGATTCTTTAGGTCCTGTGGCGACTTCTGAAGATCCAGTCCCAAAAGCCCTGCTTTTATGCAGACGCCCCCCCATTCATTCAGCCTAGCTGTCAATCAACACATGCTAAGTGGTGAGCGGGAAGGCTCACCACCTGGGCCAATCACTCCAGAGTGCGACCTGAGTTGGCAAGGCAACTCGGTCCAGGGTGTCTAAACCCCCTCCCACACCCCTGAGGTAACCCAGACAGAATGGCACCACTTTGGAGGGTCTCTGTCCAGAGGCCCGCCAAAAGTGGAACAAAGGGCTCAACCTTTGGTTTAGGAGTCACAGAGACGAACACAGACGCCATTTTACAAACCGAGTTCTGGCAGAAAATACCACTCGATAAACTTATTTAAGATAAGTAGATCGGTGGTACGTCGGAGATTAACGAGAAAAAGTATCAATCTCCAACAATGGGACGAATCCCATAGGGTTATGATCGGGGTCGACCATAACAAGTAGTTTCCACTGCCACCAGCCAAAACTCGACGATGTGGGACGGGACAGTGCCCCCTCGAGTAACAGATCCAGGAGTAATCGAATTACCCCTACTAGCACGTCCACAATAAGATGGTTGGTACTAGTTCTGTTAGCAAATTTAGGTCTAGTAAAGCCAATGGTGACTTTACATGCCCGGGGAGACAGTAGTCAGTCCCCGAGTATGGAGTCTATGGTGGGGGGACCTGCTAAGGCGCCCCCGTGTCACGACACGAAGGTGCAGTGCGACACACATAGAAAAACATATGAGACCCTATGGAGTAAAAGACCCCATAGCCCATCGAACACATTGACATTCAAAGGAATTACACACATACATGTCCAAGAGTGAGAGAAAAGGGTCACACTCTTGGCAGGATGGAAAAAAACAAACTCCAGAAATCCAGCAAAGCTGCTGGGGGACTCACTAGGTTAGGAAATTCAGCCTAAACAGAGAATTCTCCCTAACACTCGCCCCCCCCAGACTAAGGGACAGGAGGATTTAATCCACTCCTTGATGAATCTCATACCTCTAGTCGATGACATACATCCTAGAGAGACCATCAGCATTTTGGTGGTGACATCCTGACCTGTGCTCAATGGTGAAATCAAACCCTTGCAGGCAGATCGACCATCTCAGTAGTTTTGGGTTTTCCCCTTTCATTTGCATTAACCATCTCAAGGGTTGGTGGTCAGTCTGAATAACAAAAGTAGAACCATACAAGTACGGCCTAAACTTCTTCAGAGCCCACACGATAGCAAAGCACTCTCTTTCGATTGTTGCCCACCTTGTTTCAGGATCCTTCAGCTTGCGGCTGATGTAGCAAACGGGGTGCTCCCTACCTTTCCCATCCAGTTGACTGAGTACGGCACCTATCCCTACATTGGAAGCGTCTGTCTGCACAATGAAGTGTTGGCGGTAATCAGGAGCTCTGAGTACTGGGGCTTGGCAAAGAGCCTTTTTCAGGTTTTCAAAAGCCTGATTGCACTCCTCGTTCCATTTAACCTTTTTAGGGAATTTGGGCGAGGAGATGACATTCAGTGGAGAAGCTATGGTCCCATAGTTCTCTATGAAATTCCTGTAATACCCGGTGAGGCCTAGGAAGGCTCTCACCTGAGTCTGAGTAGTCGGTGTTGTCCAATTTTGCACAGCTTCAATCTTACTGAGCAAAGGCTTTATCTCTCCACCGCCTACCTCATGTCCAAGGTAGACTACCTTACTCTGTCCAATTTGGCATTTACTCGCCTTTATGGTCAGATTGGCTCGTCCTAGAGCCTGCAAAACATCTCTCAGGTGGGTTACATGTTCTTCCCAGGAATTGCTGAACACTGCTATGTCATCCAAGTATGCCATGCAGAAGTCCTCCATCCCATTCAGAACCTGGTTTACCATCCGTTGAAACGTAGCAGGTGCATTTTTTAGTCCGAAAGGCATTACCGTAAACTGGTATAAACCAACGGGGGTAGAAAATGCAGTTTTCTCCTTGGCATGGTTGGTCAGGGCTATTTGCCAATAGCCTGACGTCAAGTCAAATGTGCTGAGGAACTTGGCGGCGCCAAGCTTATCCACCAACTCATCTGTCCTTGGCAAAGGGTGGGCATCAGTCGTGGTGACTGCGTTAAGAGCTCGGTAATCCACGCAGAATCTAAGTTCTTTAGACCCGGCCTTTGGTACTAACACAACTGGGCTAGACCATGGACTAGTAGAGGGCTCTATTACCCCGAGATCAAGCATCTTGCTGACCTCACCTTTTATGTGGGTTCTTACGTTTTCTGACATGCGGTATCCTCTGCTTTTGACAGGCAGACAGTCACCAGTGAGTATCTCGTGCTGGCCCCAAGGGGTCAAGCCTGGTGAGAGCGAGAACAGAGAGGCAAACTGATTTAACATAGACTTGCACTCTTCTTGTTGCTCGGGTGTCAGATTGGAGGAGAGATTTACTCCTTCAATTTTTTCATCCAAAGGTAAGCCTCTGAGGAGATCCGGAAGAGCTTCACTCTCTTCTTCTTCCTCGGATGATGCTAGAAGCAACGCTCCTACATCAGGTCGTGAGACATACGCTTTGAGTCGGTTGGTGTGAAAGACTGTCGGAGCCTCCTTGGGGTTGCCCAAGTCCACCAGATAGTTAACCTCACCGAGCTTACCCACTACTCGGTAGGGTCCCATCCATTTATCTTGCAAGGCCCTCTGCCTTGTGGGGATCATAACAAGAACGAGCTGGTCTTGAGCGAACTCAACCATGTTAGCCTTTTGATCGTGCCAGTGCTTGACCAATGCTTGTCCAGCTTTCAAGTTATCGCTTGCTTCTGTCATCAGGTGCGACATTCTCCTCCGGAGACCTATCACGTAGTCAGTCACTCTGACTGGCTTGGGGGAAGGAGCACTCTCCAACCCCTCCTTAATCAGGGCCAATGGACCTCTGACGGGATGACCATAGAGCAGTTCGAAGGGAGAGTAACCTACTCCCTCCTGAGGGACTTCTCTATAAGCAAAAAGAAGGCATGGCAATAGAAGGTCCCACTTACGCTTAAGGGGTCCTTCTAGAGCACCTATCATGCTCTTCATGGTTCGGTTGAACCGTTCTACCAACCCATTGGTTTGTGGGTGGTAAGCCGTTGAGAACTTGTAAGTTACTCCGCAGGTTTTCCACATGGCTTTCATGTAGTGGGACATAAAATTTGACCCCCTGTCAGAGATTACTTCCTTAGGAAATCCGACCCTAGTAAAAATACCAAGGAGGGCCTTAGCCACAGCCGGAGCTGTAACAGTCCTCATAGGAATTGCCTCATGATACCTAGTAGCATGGTCTACTACAACAAGTATAAACCTGTTGCCTGAGGAGGTTGGAGGATCAAGGGGACCAACGATATCAATCCCTACTCTCTCAAATGGGACTCCCACAACGGGAAGAGGCACTAACGGTGCCACATTCTTGGACCCAACCTTACCAGAGATCTGGCAGGTATGGCAGCTTCTGCAGTGTTTTTCTACTTCGGCCCCCATCTTTGGCCAATAGAAGTAGAGTGAGAGCCTTTCCTTAGTCTTCTTGAAACTCAAGTGACCAGCCAAAGGAATCTCGTGGGCTAACTGCAAGAACTGTGGTCTGTTTGCTTGGGGTACTACAAGGCGTTTGTAGTCTCCAGGTGCAGACTCGGTCGGTTCACTATAGAAGAGGCCATCTTCCCAGTGCAACCTATGTTTCCCAGGCTCTTGCCCTTCAGCCTGAGCTTCTGCCTGATGGCGAAGACCTTCCAGAGTTGGACATTCTCTCTGTCCCTTACTGAAGCCTGCCCTGCTGGGTCCACCTTCTGCCAGTAACGACTGCAGCTCAGGATGGGTAACAGGATCCAGATCTCCAATGAGTTCTTGGCCTTCTATTAGCTCTTCCTCAGAGTCTAATTCCACCACACAGGGTTGTACCTCCCTCTCAGCCTCAGCTGGAGGTGGAGTTACGGGTGTGACATTGGACAACCGCGGGGAAGTCCGTGTCGGCTGCATTGGAATGCGGGCTGCTGGTTTCGGTTTAGAAGTTTTAGGTTTCCCTTTTGCTTCTGCGTTCTTAGAGACAGTGGCCGCCATTTCCAATGGAGCAGGAGTGATCTCTTTCTTCATCATCTCCTCGAGAGTTCCGCGCATGGTCCTCTCTCTTGCAGGTCTGGTTAGCTCCTGTAACCTTTTACTAGGAGGTCTGGGAGTATGCGATACAACTCCGAGAGTCTTCAAATCATTACCCAACAGTACGCGTCCTGGTACCTCACTCTGTATGCTGACAGGTATCTTTACAGTCATGTCGTTACACTGGATGAGAACTGGTAATTGGGGAAGCATCTGCACAGGCCCTCCAGCTAACTTGGTGAGGCGTTTGGGTGCCTTAGCAACATCCTCAGCCTGAAAAAATGATTTATCCACCACAGTTATGCTGGCCCCAGTGTCCCTAATGGCAGGCGTCTCCTGACCATTCACCTGGACACTGTCCTTATAATACTCTTTAGTATTATCGGGGATAGAATTATAGACATCTAAATTCTGTTGTTCTCACAACCCCAGAGATACTAAAGAAACGCTGGCTGAGACTCCAATGGGTTCGTCAGCTAGCAGTAGAAAGTTTCCACTTGCCATTTGGACTTCCTCCTCTGGAGCGAAGGCTAAGGAGACAAGTTGGACCCCTGAAGGTTTACCCTTACATCTGGGATCTCCTTTCACATGATCAGTCGAGCCGCAAACAAAGCATTTTCCGAATGCTTTCTGGAATGGTGGCTTGTTCTGACCTCCTTCCGGTTTGGCACCAGAAGTTACACTATTCTGCTGTGGTTTTCCCGGTGGCTTACCCTTCTGGTTTGGTTTGGGGCCCTCTTTGGAATGTGAGTTATTTGAATTCTCCTTTGAGTCTTTTTTAGGCTGTTTTCCCTCGTCCTTTTTCTGAGTTGCCCCAGAATCCTTGTGAGTAGCCCTGTTGGCAACCCACAAGTCAGCAGCCTTAGCTAGAGCCCTGGAATCTAATTCCTTTGAATCAGCCAAGTGCTGTCTGAGCTCAGGAGAACAGGCATCATAAATCGACTCCAACATAAAAAGATTTTGCATACCTTCGTAAGTGTTAACTTTGTAACCCTTAATCCATCCCTCTAAGTTTTTCAACCCTTCACTCACCCAGGTAGCCCAAGGGGTACCATCATGCTTTTTGAGGGTTCTAAACCTCTTAAGATACTGGGAAGGGGTCTTCCTGAATCTAGCTATCAAAGCTAGTTTCACACTTTCATAATCCGTCTTATCCACCTCCCCCAACTCCATTACCACATCAGTCGCAACAGGAGGAAGCCTAGAGAACAACCAGGGAAGCAGCGCGTTCCCGGTGATGTCCTGGAGCCCATGATTGTATTCAAACAGTTTCAACCAATCTAACACATCCAATCTCGGTTCGTACATACCCACTAATTCCTTCGGCATCCGGGGTCTTTTGGGACTGGAGCTCCTAGAGGAACCAGAGGAGAGAGAAGCATTTTCCATAGACAACTTTTTCATTTCTAACTCATGATTAAGCTCTATTTCTCTGAGTCTCAACTCAGCCTGTTTCTGCTCAGCCTGGGCATTCATCCGTCTGAACTCGAGTTCTTGGTTTCGTTCGGATTGAGCCAAAAATCGTTTATATTCTAATTCGAGCTTCATTTTTTCAAGTTCAAAATAAGCAGGGTTACTTGTGGGACCTGGTATGGGCCCCGTAGGCACAGTTGGTAAGGCAGATAGAGGAGCGGGAGAGACATTTTTGTTAGCCTCGCCGTCCTCGTCAGCCTCTTCATCGCTATCATCAGAATTACGATTCAGATCAACACCATCACTGTTATCTACAGTTGCTGGAGAGTTTGGTTCCTCTGAACCAGTACCCAGACTTTGGTTCGCCAGCAATCTCTCTATCAATTCTAACTTCTTGCCTTTTACAGGAAGATTCTCTTGTCTACAGAGAGCTCGCAGACTCTCAGCATTTTTATCCGACAAAGACTCTTGGCTGTAAATTTCCATCGTAGACATGTTTTTTGAAAGTTGCTTTCGTAAAGTTTTGTGGTTAGTTGTCCTATAGCGTCGAAAAGCACTCTAAACTGTATACTCGATACTAATCCCACCGCTGTACACCAGTGTTAGGCGGAAACCTGTGCAGTTCCCTCTGGGACCACTGCAAAAGATTTAGGACTACAGGTGTTGCGCTGAACCCACTTGGTAGCAGTCTGTACCACACAGATTCAATTGGTAGCTGTGGCTGAGCAGTCAGACTTCTCTCAAGAAAAGTTGGTCAGTATAGGGACTATACAAGATAGGGCAATTCTTCACAGCACAACAAGTAAGCACGCAACAAGGCTTAGTATAAAGATAGTAAGTTATTTATTTATAACAGAACGTCTATGAAAAATACTAAGGCAAATCACGGCAAACAAATCAAAATGCAATTACTCTGCGGAATGGAATAAAGCTTGATCTCCTGAAACACAATATCGACAACTCTAGGCTCTAACGGCACCACTTATTTTCAGACAGAGGTGTATACCTCAACCTAGATGACACTCAATATTTTTGTGAGAAAGGGAGAAAAGAGATAGGCAGGTAATGAAGTCAACACGGTTCGTACTGAAGCGGGTAAAATGCAAGGCAGGAAGGTAATAATCACAATAGGTCATAAAGTTCAGCGGCCAGGCCCACTCGGTGAGAGGCAAGGCACGATGTCCTGGAAAGTCTCTACTGAAGATGCGCTCAAGTCTTTGTTAGCAAAATGTTAGTGACAGGTGGAACCAGTTCAGAACAAAGAGTGAATAAAGCTTGGAGGCAACCCAACGGAACGGAGAGGAATCAGATACCTCACTCGAACCGATCGAAAAGGGAAGCCAGGCGGTTACGGTACCTTGTTGTGGAGGGCAGCTCCGGCGGGGGCAGTTGTTCCTGGTGGTGGATGCACGATAGGTCTTGGCCAAGAGTAGAGATGATCTCGTCGTCGAAGGAAAGATGTCCGGTGCACCACCAGGGAAGAAACCAGCCGCGGAGTGCTCCGTCACAAGGCACCACCTTTCGGTCGCGGTACAGGGGTAGTGGCTATCCGGTTGCCGGGTGCTCTGCACGGGCAATTCGACCACTGCGTCCCGGGCGAACAAAAAGCACAAAGAAGAAGAAGACTGGTTGTTCCCACCAGCCAGGGGAAGAGACTCTCCGGCAGGGAGATCTCCTCTGTCGTCGGGAGATCGTGAGACGATTCCGCAGGGCTCCACCGGAGGTGTCGTCGTGCAGGTCGGCTCAGCGTTACCCTCGTCGGATTCTTTAGGTCCTGTGGCGACTTCTGAAGATCCAGTCCCAAAAGCCCTGCTTTTATGCAGACGCCCCCCATTCATTCAGCCTAGCTGTCAATCAACACATGCTAAGTGGTGAGCGGGAAGGCTCACCACCTGGGCCAATCACTCCAGAGTGCGACCTGAGTTGGCAAGGCAACTCGGTCCAGGGTGTCTAAACCCCCTCCCACACCCCTGAGGTAACCCAGACAGAATGGCACCACTTTGGAGGGTCTCTGTCCAGAGGCCCGCCAAAAGTGGAACAAAGGGCTCAACCTTTGGTTTAGGAGTCACAGAGACGAACACAGGCGCCATTTTACAAACCGAGTTCTGGCAGAAAATACCACTCGATAAACTTATTTAAGATAAGTAGATCGGTGGTACGTCGGAGATTAACGAGAAAAAGTATCAATCTCCAACAATGGGACGAATCCCATAGGGTTATGATCGGGGTCGACCATAACAAGTAGTTTCCACTGCCACCAGCCAAAACTCGACGAGGGGGGACGGGACAGTGCCCCCTCGAGTAACAGATCCAGGAGTAATCGAATTACCCCTACTAGCACGTCCACAATAAGATGGTTGGTACTAGTTCTGTTAGCAAATTTAGGTCTAGTAAAGCCAATGGTGACTTTACATGCCCGGGGAGACAGTAGTCAGTCCCCGAGTATGGAGTCTATGGTGGGGGGACCTGCTAAGGCGCCCCCGTGTCACGACACGGAAGGTGCAGTGCGACACACATAGAAAAACATATGAGACCCTATGGAGTAAAAGACCCCATAGCCCATCGAACACATTGACATTCAAAGGAATTACACACATACATGTCCAAGAGTGAGAGAAAAGGGTCACACTCTTGGCAGGATGGAAAAAAACAAACTCCAGAAATCCAGCAAAGCTGCTGGGGGACTCACTAGGTTAGGAAATTCAGCCTAAACAGAGAATTCTCCCTAACAATAATATACAGTGGGCACATTCGAAGGGCATAGCTAATGGCTTGTTAGTGTTGTGTAATACATAGAGGGCATGGTCGAAGCCCATTGCCTATTGCATTCTGTTATTTTAAAATGTACAATGGACATGGCCAAAAGATGTACAAACTGATCAAGGTCAGAGGCCATGGCTAGTGGCCCATTTATAGGTTCGAATATACAGTGGGTACAGTCAAAGATTGTGCCACTGGCCAGTATTGTGCTAAAGGCCATGGCTAGTGCCTTTTCAGTGTATATAATATACAGTGGACACTGTTGAAAGCTGCATCCACTGTTAAAGGCCAAAATCTATGGTTAGTAGATTGTTAGTATTTTAAAATATTCAGTGCACATGGGTTAAAGTTGTGACCACTGTCCATAACTGAAGCCCATGACTAGTACCCATTCATGTGTTAAAATATATTTGGCCATCCACACTGACCATGACAGAAGGCCATGCTTAATGCCAGTTACTGTTGTAATGTAATCAGTGACGTAATCAGTGATGTGATCTATGATGTCATCATTGTGGTTATAGTCTGTGCAACAGGGGGCGTGAAGATAAGGTGGATTTAGTTGAATTTCCAGGGTTTTGTTGCATTAAGTTCTCGCCTTAATGTCCCTGTAACTAAAGATGTGTCTTTCAATTTGAAAGGTTTTGTTACAATGTTTTGCTCACCTTAACGTATTTGCAACTAAAGGTTTTTCCATGAATTTCAAAGGTTTTGCTGGAAAGTATTGCTCACCTTAAGGTCCCTGCAACTAAAGTGTTTTCCTTGAATTTCAAGGGTTTTGTTATTCCATAGATTTTAGAATGCTTCAAGAGCACTAGCATGGTCTACGGCCATGGTCAGTGGGCATGGCATTTCGCTGTGTAAGCTGTCCATTTTAAAACGCTACCAGACCACTAGCCATGGTCTTCGGATTGCAGGATTTGAGGACTCACAATGCTTTTAGGCAATATGCAGTGAGATTCAATTTTTTGCTCTGGAGCACACACTTTGGTTAAGCAGCGTTCTCCAATCGGTACACCCCCTTTCGGCACCATCATTATGGAGCAGGCCGATTTGGCATGATCATTCCGCCACAGCGCCCATTTCGGCATGCTCATTTTGGCGCGAAAATCATTCCAGCACTGTTATTTTGGTGCAAGGGATGTTTGGATGTGTCTCACATTGCAGCCACGTCTGCATGCCCTTGTGCTAAATAAGAGAGCAGGACTGCACTGCAACAAACCTCACCACCTCCCACTTGCATTGCTTTTCTTTTAATAAAATGTAATTAGTTACATTTTAAGAAAATGCAGCCTTGAACGCTGTTCTGCGATTGTTTGAAGCCCAGCATTTAAGCAGAAGGCCACAATGGCCTGGTGCTCCATAAGGCATACATTTCATACTTAGCCTATAATTTAATATGTTCAATGATAAAAGGCTAGGTATGAAACTTGTGAAAATCCAAACAATAACCTCATTGTAGCATAATGGCTAAGTGCTGTGCGTTGAACTCCTTAAGGTCAGGCTTCTCTCATAGCAGCGTTCAGCATAAATATGATTTTTTTAATTTCATTTTTTCTGTTTTATAATGTTGCCCAGAGGCGGTGCAGTCCCCTTTTTGTATATTTGTGCAGTGTAAGAGGGAATGCATGGTGTGAGGGTGCGCATTTCATCAGATAGTTTGTGCATGCAATGTGTGTGTGGTTGATGTGAGCTTGTGTGTGTCTGTGTGTGTACCTGATGTGAAGTTGTTTGTGAGGGATAATTGCATGCAGTTTATAAAGTTGCAGTAAATACATGTGTTTCATATTTAAAACATGTTCAATTCTGCAACAACGGTGTAATACATGTCACATGCTGTTTTATAATGTTGCAGTAAATAAATATTTTTCACGTTTAATCCATATAACAAACAAGAAAAGTGCTTGCAGATTCATGGCAATTGTGACCTCTCCTGCCCAAGCATCCTTGCGCGGTTAGGCACAAAATGCAATGCGCCTGCAGGTTCATGCTCCGCCAAGTGCGACCTCTCACACCAAAACATCATTGCACCGAGAGGTCCCTGCCCCAAGTATCTGCATCTAACTGGCCGCGCCCAAACAGAACCTGCAGCTAAATGGTCACGCCATAACAGTGTGCACCTAACTGGCCATGCTGAAAAGTCCTGTGCTGTGCTCGAAGCCACTTGTTTTAGGGCCGGTCTCTTGGTGAGTGTTGCGATACATTGCACAACCCCAACTAACCACATTTAAGCAGCACGGAAACAGGACAAAAATTACCAGCTGCAAGAATAACATATGCCCAGGTACTTTCTGCACCCATGGCAAAAATCCAAAGCGGCACCCATGAATATACGTGCAGTACTGCTTAGCTTCAAAGTGAGGAAGAGGACAGGCCCCCTCAAGCAATGTTTTTCTAGGTGGTCTTGTAACTTTGCCTTATTTATTATGCACCATGGCCTAAGGGGCTTGGCATTTTCTCAGTTTGAAGCTAACCAGGATCAACCCTGGTTACTGCATGGATGGGAGACCTGGGTCACACTCAATGTCACTGGAACTGTAAAAATATCTTTTTTTTAAATGATGTATAAAAGATTGCAGGCTTTGAGAACTACCATTGTTTTTAGTTAATGCCCTGAGCGATGAGATTATTTGCTGAGGATCACACACTTTGGTTAAGCAGCATGCTACAAGCCCAATCTTTTATGGCCCGTCTCTTGGTGACTGTGTGGATACACCACACAACCCCAACTACACGCATTTAAGCAGCACAGAAAAGGGTCAAACATGATCAGCTGCAATAATAACATATGCCCAGGTACTTTTGCCCCCATAGTGCAAATTAAAAGCTGTCACCATGAATATACGCACAGTAAGTGGCCACATATTTTAAAGCAAAATATACAATTGTAGTTCAGTTGACCTTCTCCTTAGAGGAACGTGTGTAAGACAAAATAGCATTGGTCGTTGAAAAAAAGTAATGAACACCAGAAAATGCTGGAAAAGTATAACAGGTGCTCACCTTTTAAACACAGCAATATGTAGTGAAGTATTCCATGCAAAACAAAATCCCAATATGAAACAAGTGCTTGTGGTCTTTTGGGTAAGCATCTGCACTGGGAACATGACAACCTGAGTAAAATCCTGGTATTCAAATACTTGAGCAACCTTACAAACCTCAAAAAACCCAAGTGGTTGATTCCGCCCTCTGAAAAAAAGTTACGCTGTCCACCAACATGTGCCCTTTACTGGTTCCCTAAAAATCAACCACAATCAGGGGAAAATAAGTGCACCAGTGTCCAGGATTGCAAACTTTCCTTGGCAAATACTCATGACTTACTGGCCCTCTCATCATTTCCCCTTCTCACCCCCATGTCTGTCTTTCAACAATGCTCTGCTTTATAAAGCTAACTTCAAAAGTACAAATACCATAGTGTCACTCAAATATATAACTCCTTATAGAACTATGTTAGGCAAAAGTGTACAATTGTGGCATTATTCCCTCCATCTTGACTGTGAGACTACAAATATCAGAATGCAATTCAGCAAAAGGCAAGTACATTGTCTCTGGGTGCAAAACTTTCAAGGACTGACAGTAGCACAGTTTTAAGAAAATGCAGATGCCGTATGTTATGAGAAATTTAAAACTTTGAAAACTCACAATGTTTCTAGGAAACGCGCAGTGAGATTAAATGATTTGCTTTGGAGCACACACTTTGGATAAGCAGCGTTCTCTAAGTGGTAAAGCCCTTTTCGGCGCCATCATTTTGGCATGGGCTGATTTGGTACAGGTGTTCCGCTGCAGCACCCATTTAGGCATGCCCATTTTGGTGCGAAAGCCATTTCAGCGCTGTTGTTTTGGCACAATGGATGTTTGAACGTGGCAGACGTTGTCAGCCACGTTTAAATGCCCTCATGCTAAATAAAATCACAGAACTGAACTGCAACAAACCTCGCCACCTCCCATTTCCATTGCTTCTGCCAGAGTTCAAGGCCCAGCATTTAACCACTAGGCCGCAATGGCTTGGCATTTCATGGGGCATACATTTCATAATTAGCCTATAATTTAATATGTTCAATGATAAAAGGCTAGGTATAAAACTTGTGAAAACCCAAACAATAACATCATTGTAGCATAATGGTTAAGTGCTGTGTCTCAAACTCCTTAATTCCAGGGTTCTTTGATAGCAGTGTTGGACATAAATGATTTTTTTAAATTTCATTTATTCTGTTTTATAAAAATGCGGGTGCCATTTGTTATGAGACATTTGAATCCAAGCAAACACATGGCATTCAGGACCGTGGACTGTCTGCCATCCATGCAGGTACCAGAACCTACCCTGCTTAGTTTTAGAGTGAGGAAGGATCCTGGCCCTTTAAGCCATGTTTCTCTATGTGTTCTCCTAAGGAAGGGCCCATCTATTAGGCAACATGGCCTTAATGCGCTAACCCCTTTCTCACTTTAAAGCTAAACAGCGTTTGTCCCAGTTCCTGTAGGGATAGGCAACACACTTTTGCTGTAAAAATACCTTTTTTAAAATGTGTTATTATTGACTGAGAGACAGACTACACATAGCGGAATGCAATTCAGCAAAAGATAACACGTTGTCTCTGAGTGCAAAACCTTCAAGGACTGACAGTAGCATGGCTTAGAAAAAGTAAATAATTCAATAATTCTCCAAGCAGAGATTTGGTGGGAGATCCTTATCCTCAGCATGTGCCACCCTCTGGAATAGTCTCCCTGCAACCCTACATCTTGAGACAGATCTCCTGAAATTCTGGAAACTCCTCAAGACCTCCCTCTTCTCTTCTTCCTTCTCTCTCCCGCTATCCTGCTTACCTAGTTCTCTGTTCTTTCCCTCTCTCCCTCCTATTCCTTACACCATGCTGACTGGCCACCTGGTGTACGTCAGGGTCTCACTTGTCCCAGTCACCCCCACCAGCACTGAGAAATGAACCCAAGAGAGTGGCTCTCTCTGCACTTACCCAAGTCTCAACCAAACCGGTTGCACTTGATCCTCCCCTCACTGTGACCCTATGCGCACTTGCATGATCCGTACACACCACACCTGAAGATCGAATGTCTGTTTCTCATCTGTCTTCACCAATAGTTGTATTGTTAAAATTGCAAGTCATCATCAGGCATATGCTATACCCCATACTGTTAAATGTATTTTATGCACTGTGCAGACTATTATCATCTCAGATTTTCAAGGGCTTTGTGTCATTCGCCGTCCTGTTTGGCGTTTATATCCGTGTTGGCGGTTACGCGCTGGAAGGGCGAGCGGAGGTTCCGCTACATGATTCCTCCTTTACGCACCCTACGGTCTAGTGGTTTTCCAACATGGCGCCGCTGGGAAGTATTTCTCTCCTCCTCTCCCAGTGATCGCCGCGTTGCACCCCCCTTCACTGCGCTAGCTCACTTCTTTGGGTTTACACGCTAGTTTTTCCAGCCTCGACCGCCACAGTCACTTCTCTGTACCTTCGGTCCACCTCCCTCGGACTACCTTTCCTTCTCTCTCCCTTTCCTTGCCTTGCCTCTTCTTCCCGCTTTCTCCTTACCTTCCGGCTTGTTTCCTCTTACGGTGCGCGGTCCTCCGCGTCCGCCTTCATTGCCTTACCTTCGGCTGCGCTGTCATTCAGCCGCCTTGGTTTCTGTTGCTCCGGAGTAGTTTTCTCTGCTGGTACTCTTACCGGTGGCTCTCTTTCTCTCCGGTTCCTTCTCTACTTTGGATGTCCGGCTTCGCCTGCTCCCATCAGCTACCTGCCTCAAGAACGCCACTACAACTGCTTGCTCCGGATCCTCTCAAGCCGCTTCACCCCTCGGAGGGTTTTTTCTGCCTGAACAGGCTTTTTCCCTTCGCACTGTCTGGTCTCGGGAAGGGGGCCCAAGGTTTGCTATACTTTAGCGCTCACTGTGGCTTCCTCTCGAGACAGATACGTTCTACACAATAAGGAGAAGGACTACCTCTCTCACAGGCAACTACAACCAGAGGATTTTGAATCAGGTGAGGAGAGTGGGGAGGAACGGGAGTTAGCGGAATCTTCCAGCTAGGACACTTTGAGCGACTGTTGTTTTTTCCCATTTTTCCACCCTCCTTGAGCGCTTTGAAACACTTGCCTGTGTATAGGCTCTATATAAATAAACAATACCATACCATACCACATGCCCATTCGGGCGCCCATCCATGCAGTAACCGGCACAGCCCCTGCTTAGCTTCAAAGCAAGAAAAGGGCTGGCCCATTCCTCTAAGTGGCCTTGTAAGTGTGGCTCATTTATCAAGAAACGTGGCGTGAGGAGGTTTCCACCTTCCTCACTTTAAAGCTAAGTAGAGTCTGTCCTGGTTACTGCATGAATGGGAGACCTGGATGGCAATTTAATCACTCGACATAGCCAATGATTTTTCACACTCAACAACAAAAATGTAACTGTGATAGTCTGTAGTTCTTTGTAACACCTCTGATATAGCAGCAGTGGCGTTGCTAGGAATCAAATTTAGGAGGGGCACAGAGGGGGCCAAACACAAAATTAGGGGGGCACAGACAACAGTAGGGGCAGAACATGGTCACTGCTCGTCTTAGGTAGTGGGGTACAAGGGGGACACAGGGTTTCACAGGGCGACGCGACTGTATAGCAGTGAATATCGGCAAAACATCAGGATGTCTTGTTCCAAGCCATCACCATGTGCCCCCTCATCTGTGTCAACTCCCCAGATGGCCTCCTCACATCCCTTGCCCTTTCCTTTTCCCCCCAGAGCAGATGCTGCTTCTGTGACATAGTTTGCTTTCAGATGTTGGCTATTTGCAGCTATAGCTGATGTTACTAACAACTTTGTTTTGGAAACTCAGTCCCTGGACCCCCTCCAATTCCCAGATTTCACTCAGTGCTTTCTAGCCATCCTCCCATCTCTACCCTGATGGCATTTGTATGTTTTTTTGACTGGCAAAAAGTTTTTACTGCGCTTCATTTTCCCATAACCTCGGCTATAGCCTCGAATATCTCACGCATCGAGAGAAAAACAAGATGGCAGTCATTTAATTTCTGAAAACCATGATCCGGCAATGCACTATGGGAGATATAACTACATATTTGGGGAAGGGGACTCCCCCTTCTCCGTCAAATGTTAAAATAACTACAGCATGGAATAACTCCAAACCATGCATAGATTGCGAGTCCATGCGATTCCCAAGTTGTTTCTAGCCTAGTCGAAATCTGTCCAGCAGTTTAGGCTGTGCACTTTGGCACAAATTGACCTTTTTTGTCTATGAGAAATTGAATGGGAAGTAGGTCGCACTTTTGACGCTTAATAACTTTTTGATTTTTTAATTAATCTTCATGAAACTTTTCAGTCTGGGAAATTTCAGCCAAGTTCGTTACTCAAATCAAAGGGTTATTAACAATAGAGTTTTTAGGGGTCCCTATGTGTCTCCGACTCACCTTAACTATAGGATTGCCGCCCTATAATATATATAGGTTTTATTTCTGCTCAAAACAGCAAAGGAACTATCAAGCACTGAAATGAGCACCCAGCAGCATTGAAATGTGTTTTTAATCTGTTCTATTTACAAGTACCTTTCAAACAAGTCAGCTAGGAGTTTCATGATGAAATAGAGGAACAATATATACGGCAGAGTTCCTTTATAAATTCACAGAACTCCAAATTGCAAAATCGTTTTTTCCTGGACAGTAGTGGGTAAGGTATTCTGCATATTACCTGGCTGTAATGTCATTACTATGCACAAGATTTTCCAGTTCCAGTATTAGAAACAGTTGCACCAATGAGCAGCTTTCAATGTGTTGCAAAACAGTTTTCAGCATGTTAGTAGACTGTGTTTAAAAGCTGCCCTGTAGGCTCACCAGGAGGCATGCTAGGGAATCCCTGTCTCTGTCTAGCTCTCTATGAAGCTCTGTTTGAAGGAACACACATTTCACTGCTTAAATATTAAAAACATGCATATCAGTGGATGTGGTACTTCCTGAACAGACAGGGATCCTCCACCTCAATTTAGAACACTGAATATTGCTGGTAGCCTAGTGTGTCCATTGTCCTGCATTGCTTGCACTTCCCCACTAAGATTACCTCTGCCCAGGGAGTATGCTCTAAAACCAGCAGAGGATCCCTGGAAGCTATCCAATGTTTGGACATGTGCCATGGCGATTAAGACATTTGGGATAGTGTGCTCTCTTTACAGCCGGTTCTCTGTTTGTCCAGTGATGCAAAAACTACAAGTCGTATAAACTGTGTAGGCATCATAAAGCTAGCTACACACACATGTTTCAAAGTTCAAACAAAACATGTTCATTAACGTAAATGTCAGGCTGGTGTAAGGCTTAACAAGGTGGGATTTCCCTACCTAAAGAAACTAAGGATAGTCTGAGTCAGTAAGTTTAACTTAAAAGTCTGTCTGTGTCCAAAACCTATACTTGCTCTCACAACGAATGCTAAACACTGTGTAAGGATGTCAACAACACAAGAAGTAGTAGTCCAAATAAAGTTCAGAGCTTCATCCAGCTCTTGGCTTACTTTCCATCACCCATTCCCCAAGTTTAAAACAGTTCTCAAAATCTCTTGGGGTTCCCTTCCCCAAGTAGACAAAGCAGTTCCAAAAATGGCTTCAGGGTTCCCTTCCCCATGAAAACATCAAATTTCCCAACGCTTTAGCTTTCCCCTCCCTAAGTTGTTACCTTGTACAACTTGCCAATTCACAATCAGCTCCAGTCTCGTAATACTCAAAACCATTTTCAGGTCAACTTTACACTCCTTCAGACTCTTCAATGGTCTGCACAGATTGCTATCTTTTGTATTCACTTCATCAATGTATTTAATATGTGAAGATGTGTTATCTGTATCTTCCTTGGCTTTTTCAGACAGGGTAGTCTCGATGTAGGCGCAGTTATCAGACCACACGGTGCCCCCATTACAGGTCACGCAACCGATAACCCTATGCGTTCTTGCCCACACAGATTCTCGGTCCCTAAACCTATGTTCTGGTTCACATTCACTTTGGTTTCTCTTTGCCAGTCTTTTGGCTTTGACACAATGTATTATCCTCTTTGCCAGTCTCTTGGTTTTGCCACAGTGTGCTCTTCCACACACTTCACTCCATGGTGCTCACTTTTATTCACCACCTTACCTTCACAATCTTTGGCAGTGTTCATCACTTGTTTCCCACTTTAATCAGTAAGGTTTGTTCTGTGTCTTTCAATGTTCCTTACATGTGTTTGACAAATCTTTGCATTCCATTTGTAGACTCATCAAAGCTTTCCTTTTAGTTCGATATTTAATAATGCTTAATGTACTTTCTTTCACTTATAGTTTATCTCGTATTATTCAATAATACCAAGTTCGTTACTCAAATCAAAGGGTTATTAACAATAGAGTTTTTAGGGGTCCCTATGTGTCTCCGACTCACCTTAACTATAGGATTGCCGCCCTATAATATATATAGGTTTTATTTCTGCTCAAAACAGCAAAGGAACTATCAAGCACTGAAATGAGCACCCAGCAGCATTGAAATGTGTTTTTAATCTGTTCTATTTACAAGTACCTTTCAAACAAGTCAGCTAGGAGTTTCATGATGAAATAGAGGAACAATATATACGGCAGAGTTCCTTTATAAATTCACAGAACTCCAAATTGCAAAATCGTTTTTTCCTGGACAGTAGTGGGTAAGGTATTCTGCATATTACCTGGCTGTAATGTCATTACTATGCACAAGATTTTCCAGTTCCAGTATTAGAAACAGTTGCACCAATGAGCAGCTTTCAATGTGTTGCAAAACAGTTTTCAGCATGTTAGTAGACTGTGTTTAAAAGCTGCCCTGTAGGCTCACCAGGAGGCATGCTAGGGAATCCCTGTCTCTGTCTAGCTCTCTATGAAGCTCTGTTTGAAGGAACACACATTTCACTGCTTAAATATTAAAAACATGCATATCAGTGGATGTGGTACTTCCTGAACAGACAGGGATCCTCCACCTCAATTTAGAAAACTGAATATTGCTGGTAGCCTAGTGTGTCCATTGTCCTGCATTGCTTGCACTTCCCCACTAAGATTACCTCTGCCCAGGGAGTATGCTCTAAAACCAGCAGAGGATCCCTGGAAGCTATCCAATGTTTGGACATGTGCCATGGCGATTAAGACATTTGGGATAGTGTGCTCTCTTTACAGCCGGTTCTCTGTTTGTCCAGTGATGCAAAAACTACAAGTCGTATAAACTGTGTAGGCATCATAAAGCTAGCTACACACACATGTTTCAAAGTTCAAACAAAACATGTTCATTAACGTAAATGTCAGGCTGGTGTAAGGCTTAACAAGGTGGGATTTCCCTACCTAAAGAAACTAAGGATAGTCTGAGTCAGTAAGTTTAACTTAAAAGTCTGTCTGTGTCCAAAACCTATACTTGCTCTCACAACGAATGCTAAACACTGTGTAAGGATGTCAACAACACAAGAAGTAGTAGTCCAAATAAAGTTCAGAGCTTCATCCAGCTCTTGGCTTACTTTCCATCACCCATTCCCCAAGTTTAAAACAGTTCTCAAAAGCTCTTGGGGTTCCCTTCCCCAAGTAGACAAAGCAGTTCCAAAAATGGCTTCAGGGTTCCCTTCCCCATGAAAACATCAAATTTCCCAATGCTTTAGCTTTCCCCTCCCTAAGTTGTTACCTTGTACAGCTTGCCAATTCACAATCAGCTCCAGTCTCGTAATACTCAAAACCATTTTCAGGTCAACTTTATACTCCTTCAGACTCTTCAATGGTCTGCACAGATTGCTATCTTTTGTATTCACTTCATCAATGTATTTAATATGTGAAGATGTGTTATCTGTATCTTCCTTGGCTTTTTCAGACAGGGTAGTCTCGATGTAGGCGCAGTTATCAGACCACACGGTGCCCCCATTACAGGTCACGCAACCGATAACCCTATGCGTTCTTGCCCACACAGATTCTCGGTCCCTAAACCTATGTTCTGGTTCACATTCACTTTGGTTTCTCTTTGCCAGTCTTTTGGCTTTGACACAATGTATTATCCTCTTTGCCAGTCTCTTGGTTTTGCCACAGTGTGCTCTTCCATACACTTCACTCCATGGTGCTCACTTTTATTCACCACCTTACCTTCACAATCTTTGGCAGTGTTCATCACTTGTTTCCCACTTTAATCAGTAAGGTTTGTTCTGTGTCTTTCAATGTTCCTTACATGTGTTTGACAAATCTTTGCATTCCATTTGTAGACTCATCAAAGCTTTCCTTTTAGTTCGATATTTAATAATGCTTAATGTACTTTCTTTCACTTATAGTTTATCTCGTATTATTCAATAATACCCCTCACTTTGGGTTCACTTTCAATTACACATATATTTCCGTTCATCCAGCAGTCACATCTGCCTTGTAGTAGTCCCAGGAGCGCCCGTCTGCTTCACTCACCGGACCTTGGCAGCTACTCCGGGTGGCTTCTCCCTTTGTTCTTGGCTCCATGCACATGGTTTTGGAGATTCACAAGCACCATTCGCTTTTCTGAAATCTTGCTGTGGGTTGCCGGTAGCTCTGCCCGTCACTTGTGCATGCTACCGGTGTATTGCAGCACTGGGGTCTCTTCTGTGCTTCACTGCTCTGGCTGTGAGCATCAGACCATGGAGTCTCTGACAGCTTTGACCCTCTCCTGGCCCACTCGGGCCCCGGCGTTGCAGTCTCTCCATCACAATTGCCAGCATCCTGGCCTCCAGACAGGACCCTCCTCGGCAGCCCCATTCTTAGCAGGATTTCTCCCCTCTCCATCCTGCAACACCTGGCCCGGCTTCTCTCCTGCTGGTATCCCCCTTTCAGCTTATGGCTCCACCTTTTATGCACCTGTGACCTGTTAAGAGGTTGCAGGTACATGCCCTCAAACTCGATTGCCTGACTCCAATTACTAATGTTAGTGGCACATGCCGAAAACTTACAATAGTCTCCAGGCCTCTGGCTCATCTTAGTACCAGAGTGGTGTGACTGAATGTTAGTGTGCACAACTACTAGTCATCTTTTCCTCATTGCAGGTGTGACTGAGGGGAAATAAGAGGGAAGGACTGGCAACATCCTATTGGAAAGGGAAGGGGGATATCATGCCTCGCTCAAAGACATTCTTTCCCCACTCCCCAACAACCCTCTACCCAGGTGGTCCTCTCTCACATCTCCACCACCATGTTCAGGATAGAAAAGTGATGGTCCTATCCCAGGCCAGCTAAGTAGATGATATCGGGGAGAAAGAACTGAGGACGGCCTCAGGTTCCTCACACAACCATCTGTCCAATAGAGCTCTCCATACTGTACAGTTTTTTTTTTTTTTGCACACAGTTCAGATTAGGTATAATATACAGTTTCACACAATCATATCAGAATTTCTACAAATGTATGCTACTCATTATTCTCCCCAGACACAGTATCCCAGGAATCCATAGTGTGCATAATGGGGCTGGTGCCTCGGAGATATAAAATACTGAGGACCCAAAATAATCATCTATCAATCATTTTCATCTGATTATCAGTCCCTTTGGAGTGTTGTTGATCATGGCAGATAATAGACTGTTGATTAAGTGTTTCACACACAGATACCATCCTGCCATTGTTATGCTGTAGAAAAAGAATAACAGTGCAGTGGATTGTCTGACACATCTGGTTGGCAGAATGAAACGTCATAATATACTTAAAGCCAAAATAAGCTTTGTATATACGCATCACAAACAATTCATCACACAATACATCAACATTTTAAGCTTCACCTAAAAATCAATAAATACCACCAAAATACATTCTAATTGGGATAAACAGCATTCCATCGATGTAAAATCCCCTGCAATGAGCAGCGTACCATTTCCATACATACACTGTACAATTTTACCATATGATACATACAATTTACGTCATTCCCTTCAAATAAGATTGCCCATAAAAAAATAGGATTATTACATTTCCTATTATTATAAATATTATAAATAGATAAATAAATGGATAAACACTTTTATTCGGTTTTCACCATTTCCATGAAATAAAATAAAATACTTTACAGTTGAAAATACAAAGAGGTCACCATTAACCCCAAGTAAAAATACAGTACAATTCATAGTTCAAAAGAAAGCATGTTAAAATGTGTAATACAAATGTATTAAAAGCTTAACATTTTCTAACCATATGTTTCAAAGCCTCAGTAAATCGTTGATGAAACAGGCATCGACACAGGACAAAACAAAATTCATAGCATCTGTAACATGTCTAATATTATTGATATGAAAATGTCTCCTCAGCCAATATGTTGACAGTTAAATTGAAAATGAATTAGATCCGCATTCAACTGACTTCCACAGATACAAAGCATTGTGCTAAACTGCCATGCCACCCGAGCCCTCAGTGGTAAAACATTTAGATGGATCATTGCAATGGTACATCTTTTCACCGGAGAGCGAATGACACTTACCAAGAAAATCTCACAGTAAATGCGACAAACTCTTGAGCATAGATTTTCCATGCCATTTATCACCAAGTCAAATTCTCTCATTCTGTCTTTCATAGACAAATACCGTTTTGTAATCCGGCCACCCATCAAATCATACAAAACAATACCCCATTTTCTGCACAAGACAAAACACTTCTTATACTAGAGGCTGTTAACATATGTTGCCACATTTGCTAATTGTTCCCTCACATTGACAATATTGGGGTTCATCACCGGGGCAAAATGCAATTTATGAAAATACTCTAAAAACCTGCATTCCGTCTGGACACCACTATTTGGAACCACGGACTCCAATTCTGGGGCAGATCCCAGTGTGCTGGATGACACGCCCAACTGCTTTCTCAGACAAATATGTGAGATCTGATCCATCGAGGTGGAACTCACATTCCCAAGATCTCACTGCTATACAATATGGCTGAGTAAATATTAGCCTCCAGAACCTGAATGCTTTAATCAAATCGGAACTCACCAACCCTTTGATTGAATCTCATAATCCCTCCCATACTTGTCCTAAGGCAATTTTCAACGGATTTTAGATGTGCGGACCACAAACGGTTGCTTAAGAACATAACTCCCAGGTACCAATATGAATCAGCCACAGTTAGATTCACATTATCTATGCACCAGTTGTAGCTGTTCTCTTTTTTCTAACCAAACACAACAATCTTAGTTTTCTTCAAATTTAATTTTAGATTGTTGTCTCTAAAATAATCTGATGTATAATTCAGACTACTAGCAAGTTCCTTTGGGGTGAGATCTAATAGTATAGCATCATCTTCGTAGAAAAAGCAGAGTATCTTGGCCCAGTCAAAGAGAGAGGACATAGGCCTGGCAAATGAGAGGCAGACAAAACTTCTGATAGAAAAATAATAAACAAAAGCAGAGCCAATGGGCAATGCCGGTGCACAACTTTATTGGTGTAAAACACGCTTGGATTGTCTCTTAAAGAGGCACTTGTGTCAGAGTGCAAATGGACAGTCAGTTGTAATAGAGAGGCAGGAACTCCAAATTTCTTGAATTTATTCCAGAGAAGACAGTGATCAATAGAATCAAATGCTTTGGTAAGATCCAAGAAACGTACATATAACACACCCTTTCTGATCTTCACATATTTGTTTATAATGGTTGAAAACACAAACACATGATTAGATGTAAAAACTCACAATCTAAATCCAGCCTGATAACTGGGAAGTATATTGTTCTCCTCAATCCAAGTCTCTAACCTGGCCAGCAGACAGTTAATATACATTTTTGAAATGCTGTTTAATAATGATATAGGGTGGTAGCAATGAGGATCCAGCTGCAAGCCCTTTTTGAAAATAGGTTTAATTAGATGCATAGACCAAGAAGGGGCATAGTCATTGACACAGCAATTGAGTTATAGAGTGCTAGTAGGACCGGTGACCACCATTCTGGAAACCACTTATATACTTCTGATCTAATACCCTCCAGACCTGGTGCCTTGTTGATCTTGGTTCCGGATATAGCACGCTCCACCTCTTCATATGATAACGTAAGGCCTGTGTCCACTTTTGCTGGCATAGTAGATTTTAAACTATCTTAGGACATCATGGCCCTAAAATGCTGGGTCCATTCATGGTCTGATATAGGACAAACCATATCCTGAATATCATTCTGGAATCCATTAGACACCAGATACCAAAAGCCCTTTATATCTTTATTATGTATAGATGCCCCCAGTCTTTCCCACTGAGCTTTGCAAAACAGTTTTCTCTTTGGCCTCAATAGTTTTCTGTAATCACACTTGGCCTTGTGCCTTGTCCCAGCTGTACCTTTTTTATTTAACTAGATTCTAACCACAAGGCGAACTTAGCCCTATGACAGTCAGCATCAAACCATGGAGTGTCATTATGTGGCCCTGTCTACCTCCCAACACTGTTAGCTAGCATGGATTTGCAGGAATGCCTACACCTTTTGAGGGATAAACATCACCAATTTCACACTTGCTATTACATTAGCCGCAGCATCCTCTGCTGATGCTTTAGACTGAACATTGCGTCTTGCGTACTGTGCACTATTCAAGATACCCAACTTTTCTTTTGACAGTTTTCTAGAATAATGGTCTAAGGACAAGTTATCACATGTGGAGATGGGATTTTGAACAGGAAGCCCTGACTCCATATTGCACACAAGAATTGTGATCGCTTTCTTCGTAGGGACAGACCTCAAATTGTTCCACCCTCCAAAAAGAATAGTAATCGACCAGACAATAGTCGATTTGAGAATTTCTTTTGGCTCGACAAAAGGTGAACTTCCATGAATCGTGAGCCACAGACCTCCCATTTAATTCTACCAAAAGCAGTGGCATTTAGAAAATAATCTAGTAAAATGCCACGTGGATGGCCATGTATCAGATTTTTATGCCTATGGGGATCCCCGGGCAGCTTCTAAATACAGCCTCTCAGCCATGATTCCCAGATCTGGCAGCTTGGCATTAAAGTTGCCCATCACGACCATGCTTGAATCACATTCACATAGTAAAAAATCTGCCAACCATCCGTTGGGAGATAGAATATTTTTTAAATCCTCGTTCGGGTGCAGGTAGATATTATTATAATAAGATTTCATATATTTGTATCTAATTGTTTCCAGGCTAGCACATTCAAACATCATGAGTTTTGTGGATTCGATATCCACCTCACCACATAGTCTACAGAGGCGTTCTTGCCTTGGTATACCCAGTTTTGCTCCCTCTATCTCCAAGGCAGAGGTCTTGTTAAATTTGATCAGAAGGTACAGCCTTATAATCGGTGTGTTAAGAAACGCCTCAATATATGTTGACAGGTGTCTCATCTCAAGCCTTTAGTGAATAAAGGTGCCACTGTTAAGATTTGATGCTAGTTTCACAATGTCAGTATCATACCTGAACTCTTTTAGCCTATACTTTACAGCTCTCTTCACTGATTGATTAGTAAGCCTAGTGGGATATAGTGCCTGATATCCCTGTCTTATGCCTCACCAACAGTTTCCCAAGGCTGCCAAACTGCTCATATTTGTGCATCCCATGGAAAGCCTGGAAAACATTTACCATTATTAATATGTTATCCAGTTTCATGAATTTGTCAGTAATTGCAACAGTAATTGCAAACCAAAAACACATGGTCGATGTGTAGATAACCCCTGTTTGAATACTCATCAGATCCAATTCTAACTGAATATACTCCAAAGCTAGCGTTTTGTGTATTCTTAACAGAGAACGTAAGATTGTACCCTCTACTTTTACCAGTTCCTTCTTATGGCTATTTCCCCACACTTCCGCACCATTAAGCATGCAGGTTACAGTTTTGGCTATATACAATAGCAGAACTGTCTTAATAGAGTATTCTCCCTGTTTATCAATGAATTGGCTCAACACTTTGGTATGCCTTATACCATTAGTGTATGTGTATTACCAATGCAGGGTCTATTTAATTTTATCAGTGATCATGACACCCACGTATTTATAACACTCAACTTGTTCAATTGGCTGAGAATGAAACATCAAATATGTTTGAATCAGAACTCTGTGCCAACGTGAATGCCATACTTTTAGTTGTTTTCAATGTTTATACATAGCCATATGTACCAGGAGCATCTATCAACAGTTGGAGCCCTCTCTGGGTATAGGCTGGAGAAGCAAATCATCTGCGCATATCAGCCATCCCATTTTAGGGCCCGACTTTAAACTGACAAGCTACCTGTATGTTTAAAATCTGCTAAATATCACAAAAAGAAGAAACAGATCACCCCTCTCTCCACCTATAAATATATGGTTGTGTGATAGTTTCTATTATACAATACAAAACATCATATTTCCTTCAACCACCAGACTGTATCACGAAAACACAGGGCATGCCAGGACATAGCTAATGGAACTGATAAACCACACTCCACTACTTAACTTTATCACAAAATACTTTTTTAATCAATCTTACAAAATGCATATTTCTACATAAAAACAGAATAATTATTCCCGAAACACATAATTAAACATAATTAAAACACAGAAACATCACTTTTTTTTTTTGTCACAAATACAACACATCACATACATTTGTAGCAGTTCGGATGAAAATGAAAAACTAGAGTTGTTTTTTAGTCTTTTACACAATAGTCGACATGTTTCGGCCCTTGGGTAAAGTTGAGCACAATCCCTAGTGCTTGTCGAACCCTTGATTTAATGGCCTTCTTCAGGACAAGTGTGTTTCTTTCAGGTAATGTTTTATGTCCCCATATACAAGAATAGCATATATCTAAAAAACATTTAAAAACAACAAAATATTATCTTGTGATAGTGGATTCACAACACCAAAACATAACCTTTAAATTCATTTTGTTTAGCAGTTCCTTAACTTTTCTAAAATACTGGCATACATATTTTATTTTATAGGAATGCTTAAATTCAGACAATCTTCGTGGAAATCTAAGACACAATCAAAGACAAACCATTTGCATACTATGTATGTCGACTATCGTGTAATTACTTATGCAGATCTTTAATACTACGTGTGTATTGTACACTCGTTTCCTTTGATGACAAAACACCCGTACTATGTATAATGAGTTCCCCGATATTGTACCTGCTTTGTGGTCAAGCACTGTAGGTTCCTTTCATTCTTTCACCTATCATGATTAATAAGAAAACACAGTAATTCATAAATGAGTCAAATATGTGCAGCCTCTTTGCATGGTTAACACTTGTAGGAATGATCCTTCATTCATATGTTACCAGCTGGGAACATTGGGTACTAACAGCCTTTATAAATATGATAACATGGAATGTGCAGGACATCATGTGCCTGGTTAAGTGCACCATATTGCAGCCTTAAATAGAGCGCCTGTATCACATAAATACACGAAGATGCACTTGAGTCTTGAAATCTACAGACAGATTGGATGGGCACTGACCATAGATCACATGCAGGTAGAATCTATTTGTATTTTAGAAAGCACTGACTGATTAGCTTCTCCAGTCTGATGTTGATCCTGTCGGGAGACACATATACGGCCTTATTAAAATGGGATAAGCAAGACATGGTTTAGTGAATTTTAATCGTCCTGCCACAGATGACCTGCTCACCTGGGAAACACTTCAAAAAGCATGGTATTTATATGCTACCTGTAAATTGACTGCGGCAGGAGACTTCAACATCCCTGTCCATCTGCATATTGACAGGACATCTTCTGCACCTAATGAAAAAGCGATAAAGTACTTGTGGCTACAATTATGTGAACATATTTCACAGTAGTGGACATGTATTTAGTGAAGATGTTATGTGAACGGGATGGTTTTGTAGCACAGAAACCCAGCATGAACTTGCAGAAGACTCCCATGTCTCATGTGATGATTCATTCTACAGTCAGGAGTGGTGGATCTTGTGATAAATTATGAGTTTATCTACCCGGTCAATCGGCAAATTAGAAGCCACACAACTTGTAAAAACTGTTAAAACACAGTTAAATCAAGTATTATAAAAAAAAGAAGCCACACATCTCCTAATCACCTACAAGAACTGAGTATTGCTAGACTGTAAGGACATGTGTTGTACGAGGAAAGCTCATGCCTGGTGGGTGTTCGTCAAAATGTGACTCTTTGAACAGTGTATTTAGGAAAATGAAGGAAAGGCAACTGTTGGTATTTTGTGCAGTCAATTGCTGTCAAGTGTGTTTTTGAATCAAAATGTGTTGCCCCTTTGTCTTACTATTTGCTCAGCACATGATGGTGATAATGTGGCTGCCGACTCTTAAGTGGGTATCTTCCCATAGAACAGGTAATTGGGCCATGTTTGTTCTTGCAGAGGGGCACACTTACCTCTTTTTCTATGTTTAAGGAACTTTGGGTTGGTCACCCTAAATTACCTAAGGTTATCCAGACGTGGACCCCTTGCTCACTGTACTCAGAGATGCACAGCTCCACCTCACTGTTGAGGCCCGACTAGGGAGAAACCTGTGTCTGGGGTTGCTATTGGTACTCTTGTTCAAAGGAGGTTTGCCTAGCATTTTGGTGCTGGACTGCTCAAGTGGGCGGGACAGAAACTGATATTCAAATGGATATTCCACCTTTGTGAAAGGAACAGTGAGCTTAAATGTGGCTGCGGATTCTCGAGCGGGTACTTTCACAAAGAACATGTCATTAGGCCATGTTTGTTCTCACAGAGGGGCACCTGTACCTCTTTTTCTAGGATAATGATTTGTGTTAGTTTCCCCAGATGCAAAAAAGAAAAAAAAATCCACCTTTTGTGTTCTGTTATGCAATTTAACAAAATAATCCCATACAAATTGCTGCCACTTTCCCTTTGATGTGTGCTGTTTTAAGTATAGTAGTAATCACAATGTATTAGTATGACTTTGTATCATAACATGGCTTGTGTACTAGCTTTAGCAGTAGGAATTTGTGTTGCCCTATTTGCTCTCTTGTTGTTGATCCTTGGGTTGTACTCTGGTTCTCTTGGGGCTGCAGGTATTTTGTGTTTCCCTGTTTTGGTTGCATTGATATTGAGGTTTTCACTGGACATATAAGTGTGTATCAAGCTGAGACAGGCCTTGAGCTGTTAGATATCTTTTATAGAAGTGATTTAGAAGTATAATTAAGTATTGTGTGCATATTGGTGGATGTTGAAGTTGTGGCTTGCAAGGAGGCATCACAGTGGCTCAATGTAGATTTTGAAGATCAGGGATGAGAAGTTGTATCATTGTGGGAAGTCACATGTGACAGGTAGGTAGGTGGCCAGGAGGTCTCCATCTTGATAAAACAATGCTGGTCTTCGAGGTCTGTGGTGAAACACTGAAGGACAGTCTTAACAGTTCCAATTGGTTGTATACTACGTCAGTAAAAGCTTGATAATCCACTCTATCAAAGACCACAGCAAGATCAAGGAGTAACAGGAGGCTACTCTCTGTGCTGCATCTGGGTCTTCCAGATGTGTAGGTCTGTAAGAGGCTGTTGGTGTATAAATGTGCTTGACGTCTGTTGGCTATGGCTGTTTGTTAAGATTTTAGGGGGTTTTACCAGCTCACCAATCATCTGACAAGGGTAACTCAGCACTATTCATGGTTGGGGACTGGACAATGATGTACAGAAAGTGAGACAGACACCTTGAGTTATATATTAAAAATATAGTTAAGAGCCTTGCTGGCAGGTGGTGTTCTCTTTGTAGTCTGCTTATGGTGTAGTCTGGCAGGTCGATATAAATGGCATTGTTAAAATCCAGATGAGAACAAATGACGGCATTACAAACTAGCACCTGGTGTGATTGTGCTAGGTAAGGAGATATTTACTTTTTTCCTTAGGATTTCATGGCATTATTTTTTAACTGCTGAAATGTAATCGTTCAATTAAAGAGACACATCAATAATAACTCAAAGTTCCTAATCTCTGCTCTTGCACTAGGGCATTGGCCAAAGGATTCAGGAGAATACATATATAACTTTTTAATTAATACCTCAGTTTTGTCAGGGTTAATTTTCCAAAACGTTCGGTATATCCAAGTTTTAATTGTAACTAGGCAGTTCCTTTCCCTGTTTGCTATTTGGTGATTGTTTTTTTCCCACATCTGCCAGTATCTGTATATCATCAGCATAATTGAAGTACATTACCTCAGCCTTCTGGAGAAAATACATTAGGGGTTGCAGAAACAAATTAAACAAAAAATGGGATAGGGTTAACCCCTTAGGATATTTAAAGGATCTTGTTATGGAAATGTCATCAGAGTCCAGTGTTGTCTTTTTTAGTAGTGGGAGCGTTTGTCTGGTTTTGAGGGTAGTGGGAAATGTTCCTTAGGTGAAGGATCTATTGACGATATCCAGGACAACATGGAGTGCTTCCTTGGTACCTCTTGTGGATGGAGGCTTGACGGATGTCATCAAAGAGGAGGTAGAATTAACATATGCTAGGCTTTTAGTAATGTACCCCATGGATTGAGTTTTGAAGGTGGCCACTCTTGACATGTTATGTGGTGAGACTGTATGTGTAATATGGTTGCATTAATGTTTTTGGTGGATCTTGCTAATGCTGTCAAGGAAAAAGGTTGTTTGGCAGTGGATGGCTTGATGGATTGTTGAGTCAGGGAGAGGTGTCATGCACTTTTTGACTGCCTTGAATTGAGCTTTACTTTCATTGTTAGCTTCCACTCCTATCACCTGGTGCTGGGTGATGTTGGCTGTGTTTATCCGTTTTCTGGGGCAGCGAGGAGTTCATTAAGTTGATTTAGGTAAAATGTGGATTCAGACTTGCACCATGTTGTCTCTTGTTTTTGGATTTGATTCAGTATTTGTACAGTGCATATCCTTCAGGAACCAAGCCAAAATCTGTATCTAGGCACTGATATTCAATTCCTTTCCCCACTGCTGGCTTAGTCAAGCAGCACTGAAACAGATGTGTTATCAAATGTTTTAAAAAAAGAGAAATAGAGTAGGTGTTTCGCAAGTCAACTGGACGCATCTTCGATAGACACGGGACCCTGTTAGAGAAGCAGTGGGCACCATGGGCGGTGGAATGAGAGAAGAGAACAACCAAAACTTTTAACCAAATGAGCACAGAGCTAGCAGAGGCTGATAAACCTTTATTTTCTACACCAAATACCTGGGTGCCAGTCCAAGAAGGCACTTGTGTATAAGACACATTAGTCTGAATTCAGTTCTCTTCCGGATAGGCAACCCGTTTAATATCCTCGGATAAGTGGAGATGTGAACAGATTTTGGCAGATTGTACATCAGCCTGACGGCGGCATTCTGGGCCATATGAAGCCTTTGAAGTTGACATTCTGGTGCACTCAGAAGCAATGTACTAAAACCGTCAAGTCTGGAGTTTACCATCGCCCCCACAACCACAGCATGGTTGGTTCTGAGATGAATGGCAGGATAGGTTTTAGAAGCCGGAGTTGATGAAAAACAGATTTAGCCACCTCAGACACATGAGCATTGCACTATAGCAGATTTCTACTGTGGATTTTTGTCCTCTTCACATGAGCATTGCAGCCCAAAGATGCTTGCCAGATGAAGCCAAGATGTTTCACCTTACACAGGAAGGATGTGGGTGCATCAGAAAGAGCCAGGCAGGGGCTGGATTCATAGTAATTCTCCATTTTAGTCGGACCTCTGTTTTAGTCGGATTAATATGCAGCTTACTTGCAATCATCCAACATCTGATTGCATTAGCAAAAGCTAAGTCACATCGGTACAGCTTTTAATCGGACAAAGCTTTGTGTATCATCTACATAAGAGTCATAATTCAATCCAAACCTTGAAAAAATGTCCATCAGATGTCTGAGGTAGATATTAAATAACTTTGGGGAGAATGATGACCCCTGGGGAACTCCACATAGAACCAGGAGAACCAGGAGAACCAGCAGATCTTCCGAGTAAGAGCCCCCAAGTTTAACTGCAGGTGTCCGGTTTTCTAAAAAGGAGGAAAACAAGTGCAGTGCACCCTCTGAGACCTGGGCGACCTCAGAGAGTCAGGTCAGCAGAATGCTGATGTCAACCGTGTCAAAGGCTGCTGATAAATCGAGCATAATCAAAATGCTCAAATCACCTTCATCAGTGGCTCTAAGAATATCATCCCACACACCCACCAGCGCTGTCTCCCTCCCATGCCCAGGCCTAAAGCTAGACTGGACGGTGTCAAGGATAGCATTTTCCTCCAGATAGCTCTGCATCTGTGCAGGGACAATCTTTTCTAGGATTTTAGCGGGCCATGGCAGACCAGCGATTGGACAGTAGTTTGCCAAGACCTGATGATCTGGTGTATTTTCTTTTAGTAAAGGCATAAGGAAATATTTCATTAATTCTAATGGTAGATTGTATTGTACCATGGATAAGTTTACACAGTCTTCATGAAACACTTAAGAGCAGGGGCATGCTTCACTGCGAGATAGGTTGGAATAGAGTCATATTCGAAATTTGTTGGCTTATGTTTTTGAATCATAGTTTCAATATCCCCCCAAATCACAGGGTAAAAATGATAAGCGAGATACTTGGAAAGTTGACATAATTTAAGGCTTTTCACCCTGGATAAAAGTAGGGCCAGGCATAGTTTGAAAGTCAATATTCATCCAAATAGAATTAACCTTATTGTAAGAAAAGCTTTGAACTAATTTGCTAGAGTGCAAGCAGGGGGCAATTTAAGTGATGCATGTGCTGGAAAGGTATTTTTTATTTTATTTCAAAAGATTTTATTGTAAGCAATCAACATGCATGACAATCAATAGTCATTAATAATTAAAATAAAATATATACCAACGATTATACATGAAACATCAACAGGATTGTTTAAGAAAGTGAACATGAGTTCATTCAGGCATGTATCAAAGAATGTGTCTAGTTAGGAACACACAGTTTTGAAAAAAGATAAAGGGAAGTGGGTGACATAACAGTAACAAACAAAACATATAACTAACGAGACAGACAGGACATAACACAAACACAGAGTGAGGAGGAAAGGGGGTGGAGGGAAACATTGTAATAACATTAATGATAATCTGCATTAGATAAAAAGTCAAGAAAAGGTTGCCATTTCAACGTATGTTTGCATAACAGAGCAGGAGAGGAGGCTATACAATTTTCTAACCTATGAATATTACAAATATTATTCCACCAACAATTATAATGAATGCAATGCACATTTTTCCATTTGGTAGTAATAGTTTGGAGTGCTACCAAGAGACAGAAATCAAAGAGCAATCTAATATGATCATTAGCTATTACAGTTTGTAACAGGGAGCTTCCGAAGCTGAAAATATCAAAGAAAAAATCTTGTTGTTTTCTGAAGATAAGTTTGATTGTTTGCCATACAGAGATCCAGAAAGGCTTAACATGTTTACATTCTAAAAAATATATACTTAAAAGAGCCTGATACTTGTGAGCCACTCCAGCAAAGGTCGTTAGGTAAAAGGCTACATTTGAAGAGGGAGACAGGGGTAGCAAAGGCCCTGTGGTGAAAGAAAAACAGGCTTTGGGTTAGGATGGATGATGAGGTAATTTTCAAGATGCATTCCCACTGTGGATGCCATATATATTGAAGGTTTGGCATTGTACAATTGTTCTTCCAGTCATTTTGTAGTACTCCAACTGCGAAAGTAGACATCATGGATTTGCAGAAAAAAGAAGTGGTATTATTGGACTTCAGTATGTAAAACAGTCTTAGCGCATCAGGCGTGCTGGAGTTATGAATAAGTAGATCATCATTTTCAAACAGAGTAGCATTAATGATCAAATATTGTTTCATGGCAGAGGCAGGCAGCTGGTATTTTATAGCAAAATCTCTAAACGCAATGGGATCATTGTGTGAAAAAAATAGGTTACATAAATTGGCGGATACAAGAATATTTCATAAGTTTATTCTTGTTCTTAATGAGGTAAATATCTGACAGGGGATTTGGTGGAAGCCATGGCTCTCTCCAGAAGCAACCAATTAGGTATGTATTCTAATTCATCAAGGACAAACCACATCTGTACTTGTTTAATGACAAAGGCCATGTGACATTTTCTGAGATCTGGAAAGTTGACACCACCCATAGGGCGTTTTTAAAAAAATGTGCTAAGCAATATTCTACGCCATCCTTTCCCCCATAGGAATCCAATTAGGGAGGAATGTAAGGATTTAAAAAAGTAAAGGGCAAGGGGAATAGTTAACATATAGAGCAGATATAGAATTACAGGGGAACTCATCATCTTGATGGACTCTAACCGGCCCCAGCAGGAGAGATAAAGGGGTGACCATGCATTCACAAGTTCTCTAATTGTAGTTAGTATAATTTCTATATTTTTTCCCGCATATCAACAACAGAGGTAGAGTCATGGATCCCAAGATATTTAAAACCTTGCAGGATCAATTTAATTTCTAAGGAAAGCGTGTGGTGTGCTGTATAATATATATTAAGGGGAAGGATTTCGATTTATCAATATTAAGCTTATCCCCAGAGGCTTTAAAAACATTTGAGATAACTTGTAATAGATACGGGCCGCTTTGCTCTGGGTTTTTCAGAAAGAGAAGAATATTATCCGCATAGGCTGCAGTTTTGATGTGTAGGTGCTCATATCGGATTCCTAATATATTATCATTTTGTCTGATAGTCTCTGAGAAAGGTACGAGAGCTAAAATAAAGAGGATTGGGGAAAGGGGGCAACCCTGGCGTGTCCCTCTAGAGAGAGGAAAAAAAGCAGCTAATTGACCATTGACATAAATTGCAGATTTGGGCATTGAGTAAAGTATTCTAATCAGGGATAAAAAGGGGGGACCACACATCTGACCAGACATCCAGAGCGGGTCCTGAAGGGAACCTCGTAATGAGGCAGTACGGGGTTAACGGCGCCGGCACCTTTACCAGCACCATTAACCCCTTACCACCTCAGTTGTAATGATGCCCTTTGTCTTCTTATCTTACTACTATTTTTACAGCTTTTCTTTTCCTCTCTCCCGATCTCACTTTCTTCTCCTATGTCCTCTGCACACCTCTCCCTCTTCTCCCCTCTTTCATGCTGTGTAGTTATATGGTTTTCTTCTCTTCTTATCCTTCCTTCTTTTTCCCTCTTTTCCTTTCTTTCCTTTCTCGTACTCTTCTCCTCCCTTCACCCCAAAAACTGCCAGTCTGATCATATAATCACCTTAATTGTAAAATAGGTGAGAAGTGCCAGAGTAAAACATGTATGTGGAAACAAAAAGAGAAAAGGGGAAGTCAAGTTCAATTTTATGAAGGGAGTAAAGACAGTGGCATATATTTTTCTTCTTTCTTTTCCTTTCCTCTTTTATAAAGACAAATTAGCAGGAAATAGGTGCAAAGTCAGTAAAAGCAAGCAGAACACTCAAGAACTCTTTCTTAACCCTTTACCCATGTTGCAGACGAAGAGGGATCCCGTGAGGGACAGCGATCCGCGTCCGTCACTGTGGCCGCACAGCTGACAGGAAGAGATGGGTTGAAGGACTTTGTTGAAGTGAGGCTGCCTGAACACCCACAAATTCTTCCGACGACTGGAAATCAAAACGTAGGGCTGATAACAGGTAAGAGGATGAAAATGGAGGTAAGCAGATTCGTTTTAAGAATAAATGTGTTCCACCAGAGCGGAGCCGAATGCTTAGGCCGCCATCCTCCTCGGCACATGCACGCCCCCGAAAGGTAAGGTTTTTGATTATGGAACAATTATCCTTAGATCCAGTCTTTACAGATTCAATTTGATTTTGGAGAAACTGATTTTGCCATCACTATTCCCTGTTTATATGCTGCCAGTGCTGTTTTTGCACTTTGGTGAGAAGATGTATCTTTAGTTCGTAACCAGTTTTTTCTTTGTTGCAATCATTTTGCTGTAGTTCTTTTAGGGAATCTGAAAACTAGGGAGTGTTCCTATTTTTACTATAATTTTTTTTTTTATGTTCAGGGGAGCCTTTGCATCGCAACACTTCTTTAGAGATGACATATTTGTCTGGTAATATTTCACACAGTCTTTATCAGCAGAGAAAGGCATTCGTTCTGCAGTTAATTGTGGTCCTGTAATAGCATCAAGGGCCTTCTTGTTACGGGACAGGACCATGTTTTTTGGAGTACCTTTTGAGGAACTGGCAAGATCGATATAGGTGGCAAATATCACAACCAAATGGTCTGATCAGGTAACTGCATCATTTTCATGTCTAAACAGTGCCCTAAGTTATTTGATGCCGATTTAGTTAATAATGACAGATCATGAGCTGCCAGTAGTTGATTCAGCCTTAACCAGCCTACATTAGTAGAGACATTGCACCAGACATTAAAATCCACAAGAATTATGAGTCTGGGGCACTGTTAGGCTTCTGACCCAAAATAAAAATCTAACATCTCCAAAAATGAGCCCATCGGACCTGGCGGTCAATAACATAATAAGATCTGCATGGAATCATTGGCTGAGAACATAGGGTGCAAGCAAAGACCTGAGCTTCCTCATCCCAATTGAGGTCCTGAAAATTTGATGTTATAAATGCTGATTTAAAAATAATGGCAATCCCCCTTTTTCTTATAGTCCCGGTTTTTAAATGTATTTGGAAAACCGGTAGGAGCAAGTAAGTACAAATGAGAAACAGAGTTAGAATGAAACCATGTATCCGTAATAAAAAGACAGTCAAGGGTGAAATAAAAGTCTTTCAAATCCACTGCATTTTTTTAATGACAAACTGGCATTGATTAGAGCTTGCTGCAAACAGGACTTGTGTTTGCTCTTTTGCTGATTTTAAGTTCCTTTGTGTATTTGAGGCTGATAATTTATGTTGGATGATTCTTTATTTCTTTGGGGAGATTAAGTTGAAGTGAGCCTTTATGGTGTTGTTGAGTGTTTCAAGATTAGTTCTGCTGTACTTGCACATGATATGGAGTAGTGGAGTTTGAGGGAAACATCAATAAGTGGATTCATATGGGGATATTTTACGGAGTGGAATGTGTGCTTATTAAGGTTAGTTGTGTGAGAATGGATAGGGCCTAGTGGTTAATGGTGAAGGGAATGGCAATTTCATCAGACCAATTGTCTGGAAGGTTAACAGGGAACTGGTGATGAATTATAGGAGGTTGCCTTGGTTATTGGTGGGTTTTGTTGTGTGATGGGTGAGGGTCAGTGCATCTACTAGAATGATAAGTACTTCCTTCATAGTCTTGGGTACTGTGTTGCCTAGAACCTACCTGCACGTCCTGTGATTGCTCAAAGTTTCACCAAATCCAAACCCCAGATTCAATTTAAGCCACTAATAGGGCTGGGATGAAGTCGACACAGGCTTACCTATAAAGGAAAACTTATTTGAGAGTTCATGTTCAAAAACAATCAGTCTGTAAATTATAATTATATATATATATAAAAAATGTAAACTCCCGTAAATCTGCAAACAGATGATTTATTATTATGTTCTAAATGAATTCATGCAACGCCAAAACATATCTGTGGTTGCTTGTGTTTCCGTGCAGAGGTGACCTGGCATAGCAGTTTGGGCTGAGCTGCTCCCACATGTTGAAAGCAAGAAAAATCCACAAACCAAAACGAAATCTTTCTTTGCAGCTGACAAAAAAATTCCAAATTCACTAAAAGTAATGCAATTGAAAAATGCACAGATGAAGCCTTTTTTAATTTGCATTACTTTGATAAATGTACAGTCCACCTCATTAAAAAACAAATGATCTGTACATTTCCTGGAGTGGTGCTGCAGTACAAATAATGCACTAGCCAATATCATTAGTGTTGGGGGAATGCGTGCTACTTCTGCACCCACGTGAATGCTGAGAATGCATTTCATCATGCTGGGCCTTTACAGGGCTGGCCTTTGTGAAATGTGTAAACGAAAAGAACTATCCAAGTGTGAGGGTTGCTTCATGGCGCTGCTGTACCACACTGCATTTAAAACTGCTTGAAGTGGCCATGCATTACACTTCCCCTGCAACTGTTTTATAGAGGCAGAAAGGAATGGGTGTGTTTTCTGCATCTTCTAATGTGCCCACCATTCTGAATTGAGCATGTTTTTTTAACTCTGCAGAAACATACCCCTTATCTGTGCAAATGTACAAAAAGGGAACCTGCATATGTGCATCCAAAATGCACACTGTCAAAGGAACTTTGTGAATAGAGCACATCTTTTATAGATAAATATGATGGTATTCCCAAGCACAACTCATCACTTGAACCAACAAAGGTTTTTATAATAGGTCTCTTACCGTATATAGATGTGTTTTTCCCCCAGTTACAGATTTCATAACGTTTCAATCTGACCTGACTAAATCATATCCCTTTGGGGAACGTCAGGGTTAACATCATGAATGTTTGAAATGTGGGTGACTATGCCTCAAGCCTACAGACCTTTCTAAAAGTCAATGAACTGCAGCCTCAGTAGTCCACATAGAAAATATGCAGATGAAACTCCATGCTGAATCAATGCTTGACTGACTCTTCCCCAGTCCAAGAGGCTTTTCAGAGGTCACTGTCTATTACAAACACCCTAAATCAAGAGTCTGCCACTCTTGCTCTTCGGATGTTTAGAACTACAAGCCATGTTATTCCTTACGCTTGTCTAAAATGGCTAAGACTGATCAGAGCTGTAGTCCAAATCCTCCGGAGAGCCAAAGGCCCCAGACTCCAGACCTACATTGTAATATGATAAGCCCCAATAATATTTAATGTGTGGACCTCAGAATGATGACAAGAAGACACAAGCATTCCAGACATATGATGACTGACTCTGCTGGTCTCATATGCACACTTCCCAACGTCAACTTTGCCAACTTAATCAACTTCAGAATGATAAAAGACTGGTAACCTCTTTCTCAGATTCAAATGATTCAGACCTGGGACATGCAGGGTGCATAAATATCTATGCAGAAGATGCATCAATCTACTGAAATATCATACTCCAGAGTGTAATGTGCAGTCCTACTTGGATAACATTCAGACAATAACAGGACTCCATTTCCTCTTGCTAACCCATCCTGCACAACCTCACCTGGCCCCTCCCTTCCCCTAACCTTTCTCTCTCTTGTGGCTGACATTATTTTGTTACTATTTAATCACAAGAATCATCCCTATCCTGTCTGAAATTCTCCAGATACCCCATGGAGGAAACTTTCCTCTTTAATCCTGTGTGTCCTACTCATTGGTGCAAAGATTCAATCCAACCCAGATATAGACACATTCACCCCATCAATTATGTGCACTATTAAGTGGATTGCATATGTAGTTAAACTATTTGGATATATAATATGATTGTCATTTTCTCTATTTTGTTATAATATACCTGTGTACGTTTTAAATAAGGTTTAAATAATAAGCCATCATTTCATAATATATTAAAAAAAGAATATAAGAACACAGGGAACTTTTTAGGAAGAATCACTCTTGGACCTCTGCGACTTGAGTTCTGATCACCATTTAGGTGGTGTCGCAATGGTGCGTGCAGGAAGACCGGAGACACTGAGTTCCCCCACTCCGATTGTAACAATAATCAAAGAAGCTGCACGCATCTGCTTGCTGCGCCACAATAAAATTTGAAAGACTTGAAGTTGTTGCCAAAAAATGAAAGAATTATTTATTAATAGCCCTTTGTTTGATGACACGTGTTTCGGCACAATCCCTGTGCCTTCCTCAGATCAGGGCAATGTCTATTTGATGCCACAAAATTATATAATTAAAGATATGCAAAAAGTCATAACGTGACGATACAGCAAAAAAAAAACAAATTGGGGCAACACAAAAACAAAATTATTATAAAATCATATGTTTTACACCATTAACATGAACACAAACGACACAAATGGAACATTCATTGTATGATAAGTTAGATCGCATCCCGTAACATTACATAAAAGTCATATAGAATTCAAAAACAGCAAATCAATTAAAAGAGTTGTGTAAGTAAAAGACAATTGTAATTAGAACATACCATTCGGTCGTCGAGGTTTCATTGGAAAAGGGTGGAAGTGGGGGTGAAGAATAATTGAAAATATAAGGAGGAGAAGAGGATAGGAGAAAAAAGAGAGAAAAGACATCCCAATTAGACGATATATACTAAATAATACTGCGGGGATATGTTCGGTGGGAGAAACCCAAGTGGGTACAAAAAGCTTACCCATCAACTTATTTCTCAGCTACACATTAACGTGGTTATCAAATTAGTCCCATCAGACTCTATTCGTCTTCTAAAAAGTAGAGGTAAGACATAAAGGTCTGTTTTGTGTATCAATAAATCTGTGTGTACTATGACATTTCAGCCGATTGATTTAAACAGATATATTATAACCAGTCCGTGAGTACGGTTACATGCTAGTACCGGTTAGTTTAAGTGTCGCATTGTTTACCTCTAACCACCTATGCATTCGTTTTCGCGGTGCTCCAACATGATTATTTAAGGGTGTATTAGATTACCTGAAGTGTGTGCATGTTCTTTAAAATATTGTGACCATGCTCTGTCTTAGGTGTTCATGTTGGCGTGTATACAGACATGAGGGTACGAGAAGAGTAATGCGGTTTCACCCGTGTAGGGGAGGGGGGGGATCTATTGCCGTCTGCAGTGCGGACCCTGAGCTGATTGGTGTGCTAAGGGGTGGGCTTGATAGCCCCCTTAGGGCTTACCTGAAAATTTCAAGATTCACGCATCTATGGATTATGGTCATGGCCTTGAAATGTACTCTCTCCTCCACCCTTAACCAGTGTGAGGCTCTTCTTCCCGTTGATTGACTTGAGCCTCAGATCCCACAGATGCTTCCACAATCATCCCTAGAGGTTTCACATAAGGCATCACCAGGATTCTGGCCTCTTTGATGGGCAAAGTCTTATATTCTGTCCCTAACTTAGATCTGGCCTGTTTTCGTATTATTTAGACACATCTAGTGGTGTTGCAGCCAGTTATCAATGATGTGATAAACCTCTGTTATTTTTGAGCTATCAGTACTATAATCTCCTTTAAGTTCAAAGATGACATGCGTGTCATCGGCGTAATTAGTGAAAAATATGCTGATGTGTTCAAAAAGCTTGCATAGGCTTCTCATATACATATTGAACAGCAGTGGTGACAGGCTAACTCCATGGGGAACTCCGTACAAAATGGGGACAGCCATAGAGAATTTATCGCCCCAGTGGATTCTAGCACTCCTATCTTTTAAAAAGGATGCCAGCCAATCCAACGCCTTGGGAGGGCAAACTTGCCATTTTAGCCAGTGCTTCCTGCAGGAGTTGGTGGTCCACAAAGTCAAACGTGGTGCTAATGTCCAGTAACATTAGAATACCTTTGTCTATCAGGTCTAGCATGTGAGTCTGAAGGTCGAGCATCGCTGATTCAGTACTATGAGAGGCACGAAAGCCTGATTGCTGTTTGTGCAATAGTTTCTGGTCTTCTATATGCTTTTGTAGTTGGTTTGTTGTGATTTTATCTAAAATCTTCAAGATGAAATTCAAATTCGTAATGGGTCATAGGTTACTGGGGTCCTTAGGATCCAGCCCCACTTTTTTTAACTAGGGGGGTGATTGTTACCTCCTTGATTTCCTTGAAAGATGCATTGACTATCTTTATCAGGACTGGGGAGAAGATTTCTTTATTCTCCAGTATGATTTTGGTGGGCAGGATGCTCTCTACGCAAGAAGTAGATTTAATTTTAGCCATGACTCTGCATAGTTCATCCTTGGATATGGGTAAGAAGCTAAAGCTCTCTCTTCCTTCCAGGTTTATTGTTTCGACTGGAATGACTGATAAACCTCTCTATCTTCTAGCTGAGATAATGTTATTTCAAGCCTTGTGCATCTTGGCTGTGAATAGTTCTTGCACCCTGTCACAGTCTTCCCTTCGGCTTTTCAATCCCTTTGAGTATTTCAAAGATATTACTAGATGTGCTTGCCGCTGTCTCAATGTCTTTATTATAGTGGTTCTTCTTTGCTTCCTTAATGCCCTCCCTATAACTGTGGTCTGCACTTTTTCAATTTTCTTTATTTTTTTGAGTGGGATGCTGGTGCCATATTCTATCTTTGGCTATCTTATCCTGTTTATATTTAAATTTAAATTTAAATTTTTAAAGTACGATGGTTGCTATTTTTCCTCACCAATTTCTGTTTCAGTGGGGCATCTTCACTGGCTCCCAGTGGCTGCGAGGATTATGTTCAAAACCCTCTGAATTGTCTGCGGCCTGGGGCCACAATACCTTCAACACTCTCTTCCTAAATATCTTCCTTCTCAAGCTCTTCGCTCATCCACCTCCAATTCCCTCAGGGTCAGTAGCTTCTCCAAGCAACAAGTTGGTGATGGATCTCTCTCTTCAGCAGGGGCCTCCCTCTAGAACAGCCTTCCTGCCTCCCTGAAACTTGAGGAGAACCATCTCTGGTTCCGGAAGCACCTCAAAACCTTCCTCTTTGCTTTTGCTTTCTTTCCCCTTCTCCCCTGCTGAATTCCTGGCAGAACCTGCACTGGTTACCTGACTACCCTTTCTGATTGCGTGACCAGGCCCACCAGCTGCCCACCTGCACTGCCTCTCTGGCAACCCCTGCACCTGGGGACTGTTTTCTGTATCCCTACAGACCCCTACCAGCACTTATATCTGCACTTACCTTGCACTTGCCACCAGCTGGTCGTTTTTATTTATCTTATTTATTCTACTATCCCATGTACTGCACTTTCCCCTCTCCCCTCCCCCACGCACTTTTCCCTTCCCCCTTCCCATGCACTTGCGTGATCTGAATGACACCTGGCCTAGTAGGATCGTTGTCTGTCTTCCCCTTGATCCCCCTCCCTTGCCTCGACGCGTCTTGAAACACTTTTGTATAGGCACGTTATAAATGCCATATCATATCATATCATTCTCCTCCACCTAGTCTTGCATATAATTATTGTATTTTTTCAACATGCTCTCACAGTTGTCTTTTTCAAGAAAGGACTCTGCAATTGTCTGTAGGCACAGTTTCAGTGTATCAGGGCCAATATTTTTAAAGTTTCTGCTCCATACCTTTAATCTGGGGATTTTCAATATAAGTGGGCGGAGTATTTAGTTGCACTACAAAGGTAACTAAATGGTTATCTGACCATATGCAGGGTTCCGTAATAACATTGAATGATTTCAAATTGTTAGTAAACACCCAATCTAGCTGATTTCCTTGGGGGGTTGTGGGTTCATTTTTTAATACTGGGAATTCCAGATTTTTCATTGCTTCTTCCAAAGTTATTGCCTCCTTATCCTATTTATTCCCTTTCCATCTGTTCATATCGCCTATTGGTCGATATGAGCCTGGTGACTTGAGAGGTGACTTTTTTCTCGAAGTTTGAAAGTAGGGAAGGTGGTCTATTTATGGCGATAATATTTAAGCTATCATTAGGTGTGTATGTGAGTTTTAATTGGATAGCTTCACGGCCTGTACATGCAAAAACAGCCCTGAATAATTTCAAGGTTTCTCTGGCTATGACAGCAACTTCTCTGCCTACTTCGATCTCTCTGTTTGTGTCATACATAATGTTCCCTTCAGGTTCCACATTTTCACACACTGGGCCAATGGGGTCTTTCAGCCAAGTTTCCGTTATGCATAGAATATCTAGATCTTTCTCCTTGAGGTCATAAACGTTATGTGCATGTTTATTTAGAGATCGTGTATTAAGTAACCCCACTTTCAGTCTCTCTGTGTTGTTAATACAATCTAATGCCCTCTCATTTCCTTCTCCCTCTATTTGTCTAGAGGAGCTATTTTTCCGTGTTTGGTTCCTCCCACTTACACTGTCAATAGAGGGTACATTAGTTTCCTCCCCATTGCTCCCTCTATGCTCCATATGCTCCATGAGTTTATGGGTCTTTTCGCAATCCTGGTCTGCCTATCTATCTTCCACCAGTTATCACAATTCCCGATTTTGGGCGGGAATTCCAAGACACGTAATAATAATGGTGGCAAAACTCACGCATAAGGCACCCTGTGCACCCCCTTGCACAGACTGAAACAGACTGTGCCTGCCCGTGCGCGCCAGCGCATTTGTGCCAGGTCTGTAGGGAAAATAGAAACTCAAGGACTACAATCCTTCTGGGGATTGTATTTCTTTAGTGCAGAGAACGTGTGCTGTTACTCACATCTCTTAAAATGCAGATTAGCAAACAATCTGAGCGCTGTGACTAATTTGTATTTCACTTGCATTTCAATTCTGGCAACACCCCCACTTTAGCAGTTTGCCCTGTTGAGCTGGGGTTGGTGCAAGCAAGCTATTGCAGTAGTCAAGTTTAGAATTTGCCAATACTCTGACCACTGCTGCCTGCTTTTCTGATGCTACAGAGAGTAAAGCCTGATGCAGAAGCCAAAGATTATAAAAAAAAAAAAAAACTGACTGCACCATGGCACTCACCTGAGCCTCACTGCTCAGAATCTCTGACAAGATGCAACCCAGATTCCAAATTTTGGTGCCAAATTGAAGGTCCATTCCCACACAATGAGGTGCCTGAGAGAACAAGGCTTCTATGTGTGGCAAAATGCCTGTTGGATATACACTGGAAATACAAAAAGGAAATGATGGTAGAGAAATGGATCTCAGAAATAAGCTGAGGGGGTTGGTGTCAGAATTTTGAAATAAATGGGACCAATTCCCACAACTGTATTTTACTGTGTGCTGGTTAATCCTCAAATGTACAAACATGTCATTGAAATGAAGGGAGGATAAATGGCCTGGTACCAAATATCACAGTTGACTCTGGCTCTTTAAAGGAAGTTGATTGTTGCTGAATAATCAGGATAGGTTGGCCATTAAAGTGTATTTGTACAGAGGGAATCGTGCTCAGCCAATCATGGGGTGGAAACTGTCAGTGTCTTCTGACATTCTCACAGCTACCAATGCCCCTGTCCCTTGTGCCACCACTACATACTGATCATTGCAAAACCCTGTTACCCTTCCCATGCCTGTAGCCACCTACGACATCCCCAAACTCTTCAAATGTACTTGTTGTCAAGGGCTTACTTCTCCATCTGGTGCATTCCCACCCCATCCCTGCATATCCACCATAGAAATAAAAAGGGGACTTAGTCCATTTTTTATTTACTATGGCAGCAACAATAGTTTTTTATTTTTAGATGGATTGAATTCATGCAATACGCCCAAAGACACTCTCACATGGAAAAATCATTCACACAAAATACGAGGTCCCGAGGTGTGAAAAGCTAATAACCCTTCTTCTGGGGTTTGCAGGGCAGCCAATGTCGATGAAGCCTTGCTGAGGCCCTCGCTTTGCTTGGAACTACCTAGGCTCGCTCTGCATGTCATTATGGCCCTGTATGCCCCCGACCGATGGGCTGATAGCTACAGTATGAGTCATTCTATTCTTAGTTAATTTCAGTTTCTGTATTTTAAGAACAATGGTCTATAGGGTTGCCTAGAGCAATGTCAGAGGTTAAGATCCATTCTAAACCAGCCATCGGTTCTTTTGATTTGCTGCAGTCACTCCATGTGGGAAGAGTATTCCCAGATGTGGGTCCTGTGTCTGCTTGGCCTAGAGACTCAAGCTACTCCTCACTTATGATACCCAATAAGGCCAAAACATATTTGGGGATGCTTGTGGTCTCATGCAGAAGGCATATGACCAAGCAGTTTGGGCTGGACTAACCCTTTCGGGGTGGGACCAAGCCTGATTTGCATATGGTCGTTTTCCTTTTGTACTGGCTTGGTGGTTGAAGAACAATGGTCTGGAGTGTTGCACAGAGCAATGCCAGAGGATAAGATTATTTTTAAACCTTCCAACCATTACCTCTTTTGTTTTGCTGCAGTCACCCTGAGTGGGACGGGTATGCCCATACATGGGTCCTGTGTGTGCTGGGCCAAGAGACACACGCTACTCCTCACTGATGAGGTCTAACAAGGGCAAAACATTTTTGGGGTGTAACAATATATTGAGAGACCATGCTTAACATGAGTAGTTGATTCCTTTCAATCAAGAAGACCCACAATGATTCACATATGTTTTTTTTAGCGCTGGCCCAATTGACAACTCATATAGAATGATGTAAATCTCACCCCTGTGCCAACAGTGAGCCAAGAACCTAGCTAAGGTAAAGAACACATATATATTTATTTAAATTATAAGCTCAATGATTAATATTTTTACTTAATTACACACACACCACCTTCTCTGTGGCCGACAACAAAGCTTAAATTACACAACATGTAAATAGAACTTGATAACGTATGAAGTAAAAAACAAAGCGCAGTTTTAAAATGAGAACACTTTACGCATGGTTCGTGTTGTCCTTTGTTTAATTTCCGGCACACTTCTAAATGCTTGCAAGCACAGACTTGGACAAATGCATGTGGCAAATCACACCCTGGTTCTTGTTCACCCAAAAGCAGTGCAAAATGCTTCTGCTATCATGATCACTTACTCACTGTCAAGAGAGAGTGCATATTGTTCACTGGAAATTACACTAATTTCACGTCGCAAAGCACATCTCCCTCAGAACCAAAAACCCATACATCTGCCATATGCAGCACCCCTCTGTTTAAAGACCAGATATAGAGAGTGGGGACAGTTTAGGAATTTTGTTTGGGGCAAGGGGACCCCTTTTTTTTAATATAATGTTTAAGCTGTGGTGACAATTTGGGATTTTAATTTTAGAATGAGTATAACTTTTATTTAAAAGCAAGGTTTGGGAATTATGTCTATTATCACATTTGTTTTGTTGAGATTCAAGGACGCCTTTAATTGAAAGGTAGAGTTTTGGGAAGTGGTATGAGTTGGGATTTTCATTTTAGGGACAAGAACCTTTTTGTTTGGAGTACAATGTTTAGGAACAGAACAAACACCCTTTCGTTTTAAAAGTAAGGTTTGGGAATGGTGAAAACATCAATTTTGTTTTGTTTGTGGCCAGGACACCCTTAATTACTTTATGTTATTTTAACATTATTCCCGCTAGGAGAGAGGATGGAAGTTTCAAACTCTTCCAAGCTCCCCCCTGCGTTAATCTATTTGGGAGTTCATTACATTAATATCCAGTCAAATATGCTAAGGGTCCATACAATTTGAAGGGAAGATATTCAAGCAGGCAGATTCCCCCAAAGACTTGGTTTCAATTCTACTTGTATAGGAACTCAGTTTTGAGGTGCTTGGGGAAGACAGGCATGCTCTTCTTTGGACAGCAAGGGTCTGATTACTTCAGTCAGAGATTGTCACCAGTTTCCATCCCTCATCTATCTTCTCCCTTAGGGATCAGGGACTAGTCAGCTGTTGGCTCCCCCAGTTCCTCTCTTTCCTAGTCAACGTTTTTAGCCTCTCAATGTTAAGGCCTCTCGTCTGCCGAAGATGATTTTAGGCAGCTGTCTCAGGATACCCCCAGGTCAATTAAGGGCAAGTCATCCAAGATGTTAAGCAGCCCTCCTTCTTCTCCTTCTCTCTCTTTCCTTCTGTCCTCTCTCTTTTTTCTGCATAGTGCAAGTGCTTTTTCATGTATACGCCAAACCGCTAATTATTACAATTGGAATGTGCTAGCTCATTGGTGCAAACTTTTAATTGGATGATTATCCTCACTTTCTCCTCCCAGGAGCCCACCACTCTCTGTGGATAGGCTAGGGGAGTTCTGTGATTGAAGTGAATTGGAAAGGTACACACCTTCTATCATTTGCATATTTATTTTTTTACACGACAACTTTTTGTTCCAGAAAGTCCCTACATGGCACATTTTTGTAATTTACCAATTAATGCCATTATATATAGATATTGAAATTCCCCTCTTCATGGCAGATCAGTGAAGCGTACTTTCATTTCTGCACCTTATTGCACGGTCATGCTATGATTGTTCTCCCTTTACACAAAAAGCATAATAGTTATGAATAAGATATCATATCTAATTTAATAGGCCATCAGCTCGCCAACTCTCAAGTTTGCAACATTTTCGGGGCAGCTAGAAACACCTTTTGGATTGTCACAGGGTTAAAACAATCAAATACAGATACGAATGACATCAGCACCATTGCCTTGATAACAGCTTTCAAATGATATCTGTCCCAAGTCTCCAAATTATTACATAAAATAACATTTTCAATGAAAGTCAATGACAACATAATTAACATATATAATTTTTAGTTTTGCATCACAGTTCCCATTTCTTGGTTTCATTTCCTTGAAACCACACGTTTCAGAGTCTGCAGGCTGCAATGTTGATTCAGGCTGGGGTAAAAACATTATCCTTTTGTCCTTTGAGACATAATGGGCTGAAGAGATTCTTATCCTGCAGCAGATAGTTCACCTCTCCCCTGTGATGTCATGAGGCCATACTGAAATCTGACATTCTGTCCTGTTAATCTTGAGTCGAGCATAATTTTGATCTAACATTCTGTATTTTCAAGAATTTTCCCCCACCCAAGCCAGTCCTGTTGTCCATCAGCCTATCGTAAATACTGGGTGTGCATAAACTTCACAGAGATTTCCCTTCCAGATACGGAGCCAAAACACCTACAGTGGGAGAAGGCACTTGAGCATTCTGTCCTACAACAAGAAACATTGTTCTTTCTAGGGCCTAAATGAGATTTAAATGTGACGTATGAAAACAAGATAGCATTTTCAATTGGTGTCTTCTCTTCCAAGTGCCACATTTTACTTATTTAAACAGTTTGCATCTTTCTGTTATGGTGAAATGCATTTTTAAATCAGGGTATTTTCTTTGTGTTGCACTTTGAGTATTTGTCTTACTGTGGCAAAACTGAAAGTGTCAGTTTGGTCACTCAAAAAGGCTTTTTTATTTACATAATATTTGTTATGAAAAATGCTGCTATTTGTCTCTCAGGCAACACAGTGATGTGCCTTTTTCATGTTATAATGTTCCTTGTGTCAACTGCAGATCTACCTGTATTGATCCTAAGTTTTAAGGCAGGCTTTTCATTCACCAGTGGGCCTTTCAGTTATATTTGTTTGGGCTGTGATTAACCCCGTCATGTGAAGCTTGTGGTCTCGTGCACAAGGGATGTGATCAAGAAGTTTGGTCTGGACTGCCCCTTTTGGAGTGGCACCAAGCCTGATTTGCATATGGTCTTTCCCCTCTGTAATGGCCTGGCAGGTGAAGAATGGTGGTCTGGAGGGTTGCCCAGAGCAATGCCAGAGTTAAGATTAATTCTAAACCTTCCAGCCATCACCTCTTTTGTTTTTCTGTAGTCTTTTGAAGTAAGAGCAGAGTTATTGTGCATACATAACACAAAGTCCAAAGTATAAACAATATTGCAGATATTATTGGATAAGCCACTGTACAAGGATGGTTTAAGCATGGGATTTTATAAAGAATATTCCCTCCACTTCTATTCTTGCTTTGTAAAGAGATGCATTCGTGTATGTTGCTTCTGCCCCTTAAATTAGTGTTCATGATGTTATTACTGAAGCTGGTAAGGATTTCAGGAATGGTTAACTACGTAATCTTGTGATTGCCGAATGGTGTCATGAACACCTTAGCAAAATGGAATTTCTAAAATTGGAGGGCTTAATGTCAGATATGCTGAACCTACATCCCGTATCCAGTTACATTGCAAATTCTCTGTGCCATTTGTACAGAACTTATTTCTTTCTTGGAATACTTGGGTATTCATATGGATGGCAAGAATGAATATATGCAATTTGCCAAACCACTTACCGAATGACGTGAGGTTTCCCAACTGCATTGCCTCAATTTTCACCTCGAGACTAATTCCTTAACATATCTGTCTGTCTCTGCAAAACATTCTAATGCACATGATCGCACCTTTCCTTTTCCCAATGCTGTACCCATTCTACTCGTTCTGTTTCTAAAGAGCAGAATTGCTCCATTGTCCCCTTTTTCACCTCAACCCACTACCCAATGGATATATATGACAGACCTCTGCCATCCAGTCGTATTGTGCCTCTTGCCCCTTCTGTGCCTTCCAAGCCTGCCCCCACTGACACCACTGATACATGTTTCCATCTGCAACCCTCACCCCGGGAACACTTATCTCTGAGACTGGCTGAAAATGACTTACAACTTACAACTGCAGTTTATCCTTGTTCCTCTTCTTCCCCTTTAGTCTTTCATGACGTGTCATAAGATGAGGTGGAGAAACATGCAACAGGAGGCTGACACATTGTTGAAATTGGTGGATTGCAAACATGTCTGGCCAATGTTTGTTATACTCAATACCACCACCAATGTTTGTAGGCATGTAAACAGCCTTCAATCAGATAGCCTTGTACCCCACCAATAGCGAGTGTCTCCCAAGATAGTTGATTCAATGAACTCTTGCCACAACACAATTTGATGTTCTTGATAAAAAGGGTAATCAATTGGCATTGTCAATTGATTGCTGCCCCCAAACACATTTACAGAACTATCCATGATGTCTTCTATCTCTGTTCATCTCACAATTGTTCTGAATGGCTCATTCATTAGTGGGATAGCACGTCTTTAACTGCCTGTGTGTCTCCTCTCCTGACACTACTGTAAACAGATAAAGCAGACTTCATTCATTTCAGGCCGAGTTCTAAATGTCCTTATCCAATGAAATGCCTTGAAAGAGCAGCAACTAAAAAATCACACCATATGTTGAAGACAACCAGAGGCTAGTCCCTGCTCAAGTGCCCTCTTTTCCACTTTGTGGCACCAAACCAGTCATTTCATCATTCTTAGAGGACGTGCGGTGGGAAATGGATTCAGATGGAGTGGAATTTCTGACATTGATTGGTCTGGCAGCTACTTTGGACATGGACAATCACCCCTTTTTCTTCTCTCAATTACATAGCATAGAACGTTGTTCCAAAGCATTACATTAGAGTCCCTATTGCCCAACAGCACAATGATGCACAATTTTGAATCTAACATTTTTTAATGTGGCTGTGTGATTCAACAGGGCTATTCTTTGTCACCCCTTCTCTTTAACATGTATTTGTCCCAACCGATCATCCCTGTGCAGAGCCTAATGGCTAAGGTATACAACTGTACCCATGATGGCTCCAAACCAGTCATTTCATCCCTCTTAGATGACGTGAGATAGTAATGGATTTAGGTTGAGTGGAATCTCCAGCATTGCTTGGTCTGGCAGCTACTTTGGACATAGCCAATCACCCCTTTTTTCTCTCAACTATCTAAAATAGAATTTTGTGCCAAAGCTTTACATTAGATTTCCTATTGACCAACAACAAAACAATGCCCCATATTGAATATAACATTCCTACATTTGTCAGTGCGATTCCCAACGGCTACTCAAAACAGTCTTGTCAAAACAGATTCTTAACTTTCATCCAAAACCACCAAGGACCACATTGACACCATCGATTGAACCTAGGATGACTTTTGCAACCATTATTTTGCCACTGTAACCTTCCCTTCCACCCTGAAGCACTCTCTTGTGTGCCCTCTTCTTAAGAAACCCTCAGCCGACCCCTCCTTTCTTGCTAACTATCGCCTGAGGTCCATTACTCCTTTTCTGGGCAAACTCCTGGAAAAGCTGGCCATCTCCCAGCTTAACCTTCACACCAAATCTGTTGGATGTCTCCATGACCATCAGTCTGGCTTCAGAGCGACCAGAAGCACGGAAAAACAGCTCGCCTGAACATCCATGAAGACCTGCTCTCAAACTTTGATACTAGCCAGCCTCTGTCCTCATCCTGCACAATCTCTCTCTGTTTTTGATACTGTCAACCATGCCATCCTGCTCAACTGGCTCCATGCTAACCTGGGTATCACTGATCAGGCCCTGGCCCGGCTGACCTCTTTTCTCTCTGACTGACCCACCAAGGTCTCTCTACCTGTGGTGTTCCCCAGGGTTCTACTCTTTCTCCCTGCCTGTTCAACCAATACCTGGCACCCCGCACCCACTGAATAGCTGCTCTCTGATCCAACTTTCAGTGCTATGCGGCTGACACTCAGGCTCGCTTTCAGGCGCCCCCACCCGCCTCAGCTCCCTCTCTCATCTCAGATTGTCTCTCCACAATCCAGGAGTGGTGTGCCACCAATTATCTCTGCCTTAATGCAAGTAAGACAGAGCTCCTCATTGGCTCACCAGCACCTTCCTTTCCTGTCAATCTCTTGGGGCCCTCTTCCTGCTCGCACCTGTGAGGCTAAGAACCTCGGGGTCACCTTCGACTCCACACTCACCTTCTCTGCTCACATCTATGATGTCTCTAAGAAGTCAAACTACCAGCTACACCTCCTCAGAGGTTTTTTTCATGTCCTCATTTTCCCCCAGAAGATCACTGTCTCCAGAGTTCTGGTTCTCTCTAGGCTGGACTAATGTAACAGCTTCTTTCTAAATCTACTTGCCTCTACTCTCGGTCCTCTACAACCTATGCAGAACAGGACTGCAAGACTTGTCCTTGACCTCAAGCCCATGGATCGTACCTCTCCATTGGCTATCAGTGGCAGCAAAGATCAAGTTCAAGACCCTCTGTATTGTCCACAAGGCTTTCTGGGGCCGCAATAAGTTCAACTCTCTCTACGGAAATATCTTCATACTGGAGCTCTTTACTCCTCCACCTCCAACTCCTTGAGGATCAGTCGCTTCTCCAAGCAGCAAGTTGGGGGCAGATCTCTTTCCTTGGATGGTCTTCCTCTGGAACAGCCTCCCTGCCTCTCTGAAACTTGTGCAGAACCAGCTCCAGTTCCAGAAGCACCTCAAGACCTTCCTCTCTGCTTCTACCTTCTCTCGTCCTCTCCCCTGCTGATCTCCTGTCTGATACATGTACTAGTCTCCTTGCTATCCTCTGAATTCAGGTCCAGGTCGCTGTCCATCCAGCTGCATACCCGTACTACCGCCTGGCACCCCCAGCACCTGAGGTCTGTATCTGTTACCCTACAGTCCCCTTCCTGCACTTATTAGACACCTCTTGTCTGCACTTATAACACTCACACTTGCCACCTGTTGGCTGCACTTCTTTTTGTGATGACTCCTTGTCATGCATTTGTCCAGCCTCCCAGCCCCACTCCCCTGGCACTTCTCCCCTCCCTGCTCCCCTGCACTTGCATGATCTCAATGTCACTTGGCCTAGTAAGATAGTTGTTTTTGTCCTCCCTCTGTTTCCCCTCCCTTGCCTTGTCACGCCTTGAAACACTTTTGTATAGGCGCAATATAAATGCCACATCATATCATACTCTTTGTCACCCCTTAATTTTAACATATATTTGTCCCCACTAATTAGCCCCATACAGAACCTAAGTGTTAAGGTATCCAACACACATCTAATCTCCATATTCACCGCAAACACGTACAATCTCATCCATTGCTCATAGCAGCAAGACTATGGGACACTCTAACACGCGTGCCACTTCTCATTGCCTTGTTTTTCTAGAAAACAAATAAAACTCTCTTTCTGCAGTAAGTACTTTTTCACCCTGGAGGACTCCATATTGTGCCTTGCTGCAACCTCAGTGTTAACAAAATGCCACACAGGAGAATCATTTCGCATATAGCAGGAATGAAGATTAACTCCTCGTTTGAGTTATATCCTTTAAAGGATTTCTATGGTCAGGCAGTCATACACACATAAACACAGATCTGCTCTAGGACACAGGTAATTTTTTACACCTGGAAATATATTTGACAACCAATGCATACTGTTCGTAGAAGTATACCTTAGGCAGTATGACCATAAATGTTATACTGCAGTGAGATATCTAGTACGTAATAAAATCTAATCTAGTAGCCTTGTTAAACATATGAGCATTCCCTGAACTGCCGTAGATAGTTACTAGCATCAGCCTCCCTCTTGTAAAGTTAAGCTATATTTAGAATACAGATAAGATGCTGAGACAACATATTTAGGCGTGTGTGCAACAAGTGGTACCGTTATCGAAACAGAGGTTGAAGATGGTTTGCCTGTTATACCATTTAAGGTTAATTAAAGCAATGTTTCAAGTCAGAGAACTAGCTGCTTTATTTTAGCACTAACTGTACCCTGCTTATTATAGACATTTCAAACCCAACCTCACTCTTTCACTTTCTCTCTCTCTCTCTCTCCCTTCCTCCCCTCTCCGCCTCCCCCTCCCTCTCTTTCCCTGTACATAAGTCTCTTTCTATGTGTTTGCTTTATAGCAGAACTGCCAGAAAAAAGGAACAACTATCTTCAGTGTGAAACCGGGGAGAGGCGAAACTCAAAAGAAGCTATCTAAACAAATAATAACAATAAAGAACATTTTGTAGTTGTGCTAGTGTTATAAACTGTCTCTTCAAAATGTTTACAATGCTCATTTCTCATGACCACTGTATTGTAGTCTTAAGAAGAATCTCACATTGTCTTACTCTGCAAAGCATATTAACAAAACAGAATAATACAGACATACAGAAAGAGGGAGGGGTTATTATTGCAGGATAATGGCCCACCACCAAGTTATGGCCTGAGGCGAAAGTTTATAAGGCTATTAGAACAAAGTGGTAATAGCAATACATGTTTTGGAGTTTTGGTGGTGAAGCAACACAATCTTATTTTAATACCTGAAAAAGTAAATAGGCAAATGAGTTAGTACTTTACATGTGGTTTTATTTTGTATTAGCACCCGGCGCAGGGGTTGGTGGGATGGGCTCCTCCAAGTCAATCCTGAGGCTTGGAACGTGATATTTTCCTCATGGTAAAAACCTGCTCCAAGCAGAGGCATAGGTAGGATTGCCTAACAAGTGGAGCATGACGCTAATGTAGTTTGGCCCACTTCAGGTGACATTAACATCTGCTGAGTGGGAATTTACAGATTTTGGTTGGGCCTTACCCGCTCAGGCCCTACCCAGTCTACGCTTCTGACTCCAAACTTTTCACGCCTTGAAACACTTGTGTATAGGTGTGTTCCAAATGCCATATCGTATCATGAGCCTCCTCGGAAGCGGGATGCCACCATCTTCCCCAAATGAATTAAAGGAAGCGTTACGTGCAGTTCCCTTCTCCCTAGTCTATGGCAGCCATCTTGGTGTGAAGTTTTCCTCAAGTTGAGACACAGAAAACACACAGTTTCTCAACTTAAAAAACTAAAGTATAGCATCTGGTTATAACATGGTAGGATGTTAATAGCATTACATCCCTTTGGGTGGGGGGGGGGACTTTAAAAGGACTAGCAAGGCCCAGTTTCACGTTAAAGCCCTTGCTTTGCTCATACTTCTAACTGACCTGGGCCTTTCCTGGCCCGGTAAAGCCCTAGACTGTCAGGGTTTAGTGCTTAAATAATGAAATAATATAGCTGTTCCTATGGATTAAGCATTTTTAATTGCAAAAATGGTTGAATTTAAACAGGTTTAACTTGAGCATGCATTTGCTGTCATTTAAAAGTAAGCCGCTTTTCTATAAGAAAGAGAAAGCATGCTCCCCTATTTTCGCATTCTCTTTCTTGTGTTGAATAGGATGTTGCAGGAATAAAAGTCCTCTCAGAAAGGAAGTGATCTGTATAAAAAAAAAATGTAAAAACCTTGCCTGGAAATTGCATTTTTGGGCCTGATATACTAAAGCATTTTACAATGGTGCAATCCCATCTGAACACGTGTTGTACATCAGTCCCAGAATGTTTGTGGTGCAGTCAATACCAGTAGTTATTGCCTGCACTCTAAACATTGTATTGGCTGAGAGGATATCAATATGATCTGCAGGTGCAATAATGATTATTTTCTGATAGGGTATCTGTTAGGCAAGATGGTGTGCAGTATCCAAGGGAAGACTACAGCAACCTTGACCTGCTGGCAATAGGAATCCACCTTTTGGTATAAGTATGTACTACACAGGTTACTAGTGTGGCTGAGCAGCCAGGCTTATCTCAAGAGGGTTCAATGTGAGCAGTAGGGTTGTTACACAGAGATTGGCAAGTATTCAAATAAACTCTTACACTCAAGGTTTCTTGATTAAACAATTATTCATTTATTTAACAGTCAGTTCAATACGCCTTCTTCAGAAGGGAGCAATATATAAGTAACACAAAGATATACTTCAAAATACACAAAATACACACTCTTAGTTTTTCTAAACCAGCAAGTACCCATTTGGGATGACACACAGGTGTGTTTTACACCCTGAGGTGACATACATATTTAGGACAGTGTGGACATTATTATATCATGGGTACATTTAGAGCAATACTGAGTTTGGTGTCAAAGAAAAGGGTTTGAGAATAAAACAAAGGTTAAACAAATATCCTGAAGCAGGTAAGCACTTTTTAACCCTCCAATGGAAAGTAAATTAACCCCTTCCTGGAGTAAAGGTAAAACACAAAGTCAGAGGAAAGAAGAGTCTTTCAGGGAGCCAGGCCAGCCAATGTAAATTGAACACAAGTCTAGGTGAGCTGAAGCACTTCTTGTAGGTATGTTAGGCGATCCTCTGCACACCAGTCCACTACACATCAGAACACTGCTCACATTCCCCCAACATCTCCTCCCACGGTTCGAGGCTCAAGTGATTCGGTGAACCCAAAGGACCGAAAACTCCGTACCAGCTTTGGTGTACGGGCTCGATTGCAACCCTTTCTGCATTGGCAATTGCCTTGGAGAACATATAGCAGAAGGGGCGGCGTTACGTCTTCACGTCGATCACGTGATCCAGTGTGGCGTTCCTCACGTGACCTTGGTGGACGTCACATGACCCAGAGACGTCACATGACCCAGAGACACACAGTATAAAGGTCTGAGAGACAGAACACTCATTGCTTCTCAGCTGTCTTCAGACCCTGTTTGGCGTTACGACTTGCTCCTTGTTCAATTGATCACGGAACTCTACCTCGGACTCCTTCGGATACCCCTTTGTACCTTTGCTTGGAACTGTTTACCTGTTGCCGGATTTTGGACTTTACCTTGACTTGTCTTTGGATCATCCCTTGGTACCTTGCTGAACTTCTACGCCATTTCCCTTCTTGGGATTCAAGTCAAGCCCTCTCTCCTACAGGTGGCTAACCCTACATCCACGCTAACCTGCGGTTCTACTATTCCAGGGACCGCCGCATCATCTGAGTCTCGAACCTCTCTACTAGGTTACCTGGGTTTCCCTAACACCAGATAGGTAAGACTCTTTAGATCCTTTGGTTTACCTGATTGTATTGTGATTGCCTGGTACTTAACCTCATTCCCTTTTGACAGCAGCATCGGTGTTCCAGAGGTTCCGTGGATCTGGGAAGACATCTCTCACCTGTGACCTCAAAGGTCGCACAGCGGGTTTCTATTAGTTCCCCTGTGCGTCACTTGGGGACGGAGGTCTCATCGGTCTACGCGACACTCAAGTCAGAACAAGGTAAGTTTTAAAAGTCTTTGTAGAATAAAATAGTATCTTTGTAGGGCCACAAGCTGGGAGGCGTGTGAGGGGTAAATCTGCAAGCAACTCTGCAAAGCAACCAAGACAAGTCTCAACTGAGCACAAGTAAGGCTACACAACAAGAGGTAAGTCCCCTTAGTTTCACAGTACCTTTGGTTAGAAGGAATGGTTCCAGCTGGCTTCTGTTCCTGTGTAGCTCTGCAGATCCTGTTGTTCCTGGGCCTCAGTCATGGGGACAGTATGGAGGACATCTGGGGACTCCTGCACTACAAATTGAAGGTTGGCGGCGGCCATGGGCCAACGTCAATTCAGTTGCACTTTGCGGTTTCAGCTCCTCGTGTCTATAGCGTCTTGGATACCACTTCAGACTTTCCTCGGATCTGGGGGTCCAGCACTCTGTTGAGATGGCTCAGGCTTGGTCAGTCCTGCTTCCTGGGAGTCCACAGGATCTTCCTGGAGCTCGGGTCTGACTTAAAGACACTCCCTTGACTCTGGTGTTCTTGCAGCAGCAATGGAAGTACAGCCAGCTCCGAGAAGATTTACAGATGAGCTCGTCCTGGGTTCCATTGGTCCCACCAACCCAAAGGGAGAAGTCATTCTTTGCAGGTCTTCTCTAGTTGAGACAAATCCAGAGCTTCAGCACAGCAGCGGGGCTTCACTGTGCAAACCAACAGTCCAGGAGTTGCAGCAGGTGTCGCTCCCAAGTTCTTCTTTGGATTCCTTTGTCCAGTGGTCGACTCTGCATTCCAGGCAAAAAGTATTTTATGCAGGTTTCTCCCATTCATTTGCAGCCTAGCTGTCAATCACACAACAGGGTGGCTGTCCTCCAATGACAGCCCTCCAGGCAATCACCCGTGGGTGCATTCCTGTATTTGAGGAGATTAAGCAGAGAGAGTTTCCAGCACCTCCCTCACTTCCTGCCCCTGTCAGATATGTTTGAGCCAGAGGCGGGCTTCACTTGTGAATCTCGCCAAAGACAACATGAACAAAGGGACCAAACCTGGTTTGGCGTGCAGAGAGAAGGACCTTTCCAACAAGAAATGGCGAAAAAAGAGGACTGGGGCCATTTTGACAAAATGGGCACTGATGGGTGTCTTATTGCAGTTGCAATTGCAGCCCGCGGTAAAAACACACAATGGTAGTAAAAAGTAAACCACTGCCATCAGCCATTAATTGTAGAAAGGGTAACATATGAATATTACATGAGAAACTAGACAAATGGGATACTATGGTAAGATTGTGTGTGCTGGGTCTAGAAAGTTACAAAATGTAAGTAAAGTCAATTTCATTTCACTTCACTGCTCTTGGAAACAGTAGTTTTACCAAGAGAAGGCATTTAAACCTCTGGGAAATCTAAGAGACTTCCATATGCCACTGCACTGAAGGTGCTGTGTGTCACAATGTAAAGATGATGCCTATGGAGTTTGACAGACACCAAAGTCAAAAGAGTCCAAATCACAGAAAAATACATGAGAGAGTGGGAAAAAGGTCTCATTCTCTCCAGGTGAGAAATTAAAAGTTCTGAAGTCCAGAAAACAGAGCAGAGGCCCCTATCATTGGTGAACACTGACAAAAAGATCCTGGCAAAGTTTCTTGTCGACAGGCTTCTACCCCAAATGCCTTGTCTGGTCATTCCAGACCAGGCAGGCTTCATACCAGGTCGCTCCACACAGAACAATCTGCAGAGATTGTTCACCCTGATTCACAATGTGAATCCAGAGGTCCCAATAGCAGTATCAGCATTATCAAATGCCGTTTCTGTTTGAGGTCCTCCGGCGTGCCGGCATGGGCACCTCGTTCCTACACTAGATCCGGCTTCTGTACACGGCCCGCAAGCATTGGTGTATACCAACAGTGATCAATCTGATCCTATTCATCCATCTCGAGGCACTACACATGGTTGCCCTTTCTTCCCCTTCCTGTTTGCCCTGGCTATCGAGCCGGTGGTATGCGCCCTGAGAGAACACCACGTCCACAGACGGGTTACACTCCACTCACAAACATCTATTGTCTCATTATATGCAGACGATATGTTAATATATGTTAAATACCCGCACATCAACCTGAACCCCGTGGTAGAAGAGATCACTAAATTTGGAGCTCTATCTGGCCTCCGAATCAACTGGACCAAATCTGAGGTACTCCCACTCACTGCAGGGGTTTCTCCACAAGACATTGGTAATGCTTTTGTTTTGTGTCCGCAGGGAATCCGCTATCTAGGCGTCCAAGTGTCCACCTCCCCAGCTAGGCTATATGAGGAGAATTACATGGCAGCTCTACAATACTTGGAACACAGGGTGGACACGGGTGCGCTTTCCTATTTCCCAGGCAGCCCGAATCTCGCTCTCCAAGATGGTGGTCCTACCAAAATTATTATACGTCTTTAATAATGTCCCGATATGCCCCCCACATCCTTCTGGAACCAATTAAAGAGCAGTATGATCAAATTGATCTGGGCCGGAAAGCAACCTCACATCTCACTAGATGCACTATGTCGTCCGTGCTCCCAGGGAGGACTGGATGTCCCTGACCTCTTTTTATATCACTTGATTGCACAAGTTCAATATGCCGTCTAGTGGCGGTCCCCCACGGGTGACCTACCCCACTCGTGCCTTGAGAAGGCTATTTCCTGACCTGATGACCCTAGGGGCTACTGTGAGTACACGGAAAAGGCACACACGGGCAGAAATACAACCTCTGGATATCACCCTCAGAGCTTGGGATCATCTGTCAAAATGCCTGGGCTGGGACAATGGTACTCCCCCACCATGGCCATATACCACGTCTGAGGCAACCACTTACAAATGAGGCTATTTTCATACCACATTTCACTGACCTATAGATCCACACAATAGGAGATATTGCCCATAAAGACAAATTCATATCATGGGAAGACCTCAAATCCAAAAGTGAATTGACTTCCATAATGCAGCTTCTGTATTTCCGGCTGCGGGAGGTATTGAAAGCCAGATGGCTGGACTTCCCGAATGCCCCCCGCACATCTCCAATACTGGTGTACACTACTCCGCTGACATCCACCAGGAAGCTGATTTCGACTCTATATGGTATGGCCCGATTGCTCAGACCCCCACCTCCAGTTCAATATAGGGGCAGATGGGAGTGTGACCTGGGGAAACGCTGTCAGACGACCAGTGGAGCTCGATATGTGTCTAGACCCAATCTATTTCCATTAACAATAGATTCCGTCTGATCCACTTTAAATTCCTACATCAGATGTATTACTCCCCTCTTAGTCTGCACAAATTGTTCTCACTTAGACCCACGAATTGAAAGAGGTGTCACCAGACCCCGGCAGATTTTTACCATGTCGCCTAGCTCTGTTCAGTCTTTATGGTTGGACGAAGCGGAAACAATATTGAGCATGATCGACAACCTCATCCCACTCACCCCTGAAATCTGGCTGCTGGCACTAGTTGAATCTGGATCCCGAAGCGAGAAATGCCTTGTTGGTATGGCCTCTGTGGTCGCTAGATCCCTAATGCCGCATGCATGGGGGGGCAAACAGAGCACCTACATTTCAACACTGGCTCAATCTTATGTCAAGATGTGAACGGAGGGAGACGCAGTACAACTTGACGCTTCCACCTAACAGCAAACCTAAGGACTACTGGGTGGCCATTAGGAGCTATATTTTCAGGAAAGCAGAGCATGAAACCGACATTGATGTACATGTATCCCGGTGTACACCTGATAGCTCCCCCCACCCCCCGGGTCCATCCACGTTTGAGGTGCCTGACAGTTTAAAGTAGTGGCCAATATCAGTGGACAAGTGGCTACTTTTGGGGAGAGCCGAGAGCATTACGGAAATTGTGGTAATTTGTGGGCAAGTCAAACTTGTTTGTAAACAATGGAAGAAGTAGGGGGCGGAGGGAGGGGGGGTAGGGGTGCTCTGTGTGGGATGTATTGACCTACTACGCTATCTTATGCGGCATCACTCTGATAGTTATGGTGCAAGGAACAGCAACAATGGCGGCAAAAACTCTTGTGTGCACCAAAAAACTCCAAAACTGCGTGTTTAAATGCACAAAAAGATGGATGCACAACTTTCCACCCATGGTGCATATGTGGTGGGATAGAGCACACGCTGCAGAAAATGTGCCAGTGGACTCCTTGACCAGCAAACAGAGTGCAGAGAGAGAAGCAGCACTTTGCAAATGAAACTCCAAAATGTGCCTATAAATGACATTTGCTTTGTTGCTAAAAACTCCAAAAAGCCTTCTCAACATTCAAATTCTTGCTTGGTGCTACAATTCATGAAATCTAATGAAGCATGGCGAATATACAAAGTCCTGAAGCGTAAAGAGCAAAACATTTCCTCAGACAAACTGGATTGTCTGTAAACTGACAGCTCCTGTCAAAATCTGTGTGCAGTACACTGGGCTATCTGTGAATGACAGTTGTAAGATTAGCTCCTGATGAAACTTCAAACTATTGCCAGATTAGCAAACATAAAAGGATTGTTGCTAAACAGAATACAGATCTCAGTTGTTTTTGATCCTACAGGTTTAAATCTAAGAAAGTAATGTATTTATGTTATTTGATGTAACAAGTTTGGTTTTTGCTGGATTTTAAGAAATTGAGAATAAACTAGCCTGGCTGAGCTGCAAGAAGTGGAAAAACAGGTTTCTCCCAAGGGGAGGGAATCCTCTCAGCAGAAACTCACTGGTAGATGATATTAATGGGTTAGGCCAGACTTTTGTCTACAAAAAGAGAATGAACAATGGCAGATCCTCCAGCCCAGGAAACTGAGGTGTGAAAGGGTTGTAAACTGCTCCTGGAAGGAATTCCCCAAAGGAGTGGGCTACAACTGGACTCCAGGGTGAGACAAAGGGGCGGACCATTTGCTGTTAAGAATGAACAATTAACATTTTTTAGAGACTCATAATTTGTTATTCAAAGTGGTGAAAAATATAAAAAGGACAGAGTTGTTAGTCTAATTTTTGGCTGCACGTTTTAAGAGGCGGTAGATCTGTGTAACATATTCTGGACAGGAATGCAATATATGTGGTTTTATGCGAACTGTGTTAATGCTAGAATTGTGAAAATGTACACACACATCCCTAGGTTAAGCGCACAAATTTGTGGAAATTTGCAAACAATTCAGAAAATGTGTTCATGGCAAAAGGACACAATTCTGTAGAAAGGTGAAACAAGATCCCACAGCTGCAGGATTTTGATGAACAGATGCTACATAAAATATGGAATCTTTGTGTGTGATTTGCGTAGAGGTGACCAATGTAGAAATGTGTATTTAGGATAAAATCTGATTTTGAAACTAGTGGCTCAGGGGAGGTTTCTAAGGACTGTAAAGCTAAACCATGAATGTGACATCATCCGGCCTTGATCCAATCACTCAGATGCAAGGCGGGTATGAGTCCTGATCCAAATCCATCTCACAGGGACAGGGACAGGCTTAGTTAAGCTGGCCCATACACCCATTTTGTGATGTCATTTGAAAGGGTAAATAGAGACAGCTGACAATACATAGGGACTGACTGATTCACTCACTTTCCTGATTCCGGCGAACCATTTTGTTCCAGCCTTCTGCATCCAGCTTTAACATCCTTCCAGATCCAAATGCCAAGACTCTTGCCAAGCAGTAGAGAACTATTGATCTTCAGCAAGGCCTAAGTCCTCAAACTTATTCTCACAGCCCAGTGTAGCGCTGTAGTGTAGGAAGGCCTCCTGAACCAGTATCCTGAAACTATCTGGCTTGCTACCACAAGGCTTGCCTGGTGAACTCACTATCCATCTGATTTGAAATACCCAGAAACAAGGAGGGCAGATCCTGGGAGAATCCGGTAACCGGCCTAGATGATCCAGTGCCGCGCCTGATGTGCTGTCCTTTCCTTGATAGACCCGATCCAATGACTAGAACTGACGATCCAATTTAATTACAAAAGACTGTAAGTATTAATAGGAAGCACAGTGACCCATAATATATTTGCATTGTATGATCTCAATCTCAAACCCATCCCCTCTTTAACTCAGAACCATAGTATTGCTAGAACTATCCTTGCAGTGACATTTCTCTCATCTGTGTTAGTAAACAATAACTTCTTATTGTTTGATTAAGAAAAGTAATTCCCAAACCAAACGGAAACTAGAGTATCATGCATGAATGGTTTTGAGCTGCCGTTAATAACTGATTCCTGTGTGGCATTCTCCATTTTGTAGTCCTTAACATAGTATAAGAAAACCTATATAATTTTTAACCCAAATTTCTGTTTTCCCTTCTTGCACCTATTTTGCAAAAATGACTCTTGCCAAAACCTCTATAACTCCCTCAGTTTTTATGATAGAAGCTAAATGTCAGCTCCTCCTTGTACCTAACATCATTAGCTATACATAGAACCCTACACCGCAGTACGAAACAATGTGATTGGCCCGTTATAGCGAAAATCACACAAGGAAAAGTTTTCCGCTATTTGACATTCTGAAAGATTTTACACGTGTGAATTAGCTTTAAATTATTTCCTACTTTGACTTTGAGATTCCAAATGTTTTCATTTGACTAAACCATTGCTTGTGATTGTATGCATCTGTTCAAAGCGGCTCCCATAGAAATTGATAATAATTTAAGCATTTGTGACCACATTTGGTGTTTTTGCTCAGACAATTTCAAAGCCACACTGACAGTTGAAAAGTTAACTCCGTTCTTCTCTTGTTTTTAAAAGGGGGAAGGTGGGAGTGATATTCTGTTTCATCTGTGTTATTCTTGAATATCTGCTCTCTCCTCACATCTATTTAAATTGCCAATTGGTGGGTTGAGGGGTGTTGCAGGGGCACCTCTAACTATCTGTTCCCAACCAACATAACCATATTAATTTCTGTGCTGCAATAGTTGTTGTGTTCTTTATTTGACTCCTAGTGCATTAAAGACATTATTTAGTGTTCTGTCACCCCATTGGTGATTGTTGTTACCTATTAAAATATATTGTGATTTAAATTCTAAATACATAAATAAATATTAACCTTTGCAAACTAGTGTGATTCCTGGTTCAGTGTGACCTGGGGGAGGGGGGTCTCAGGAGAAGGGTGTGATATGAGTGGTATATCATTCAGACTATTGAACTTATAGATGAAATATATAAGGGTTTCATTTGTGCACTACATGCTGGGCGTGACTTGACGTGTGCCATTTTGAAATCACTTACATCTGCCCCATGTTGTTATGATGGTGTATGGTAAGATATGCAAAAAGTTAATAAAAAAACAGTTTTAAAATATAATACATCTGCACTAAATATGCACTAAAGCACTTTGAAACACATTGTGTATAGGCGCTATATAAATAAACTATCATATCATATCACTGATTCACCCACACACTAACTATCCTAAAGGTATATGACAGTACAGTATAGCAAGCCAAACACTCGTCACTGTGCTAAGAAATTGTACAATTGACCCAACATATATTACGTTAATACATTCTATATCAACAGGGTTGTCAGCAATAGACATTGATTCAAGGTGTGCTATAAAGCAACAGATGTTGACCATCAAACATAATCATTTCTAATGATAATCTGCACTATAAAATGTGTGCAGTGGAAAGCCCATCCTGAGTTAAATGTGCCCATATTTCCTTCCAGCATTCCCATCTACAGAGCCTATTGATTTAAGGGAGTACATAGAGAGGGTTTGCATGCTGTGTTTTCTTGGGTATGGTTTCTACATGCCTTGGCTCACCATGATACTATGGAAGGCTCAAGAGCCTGTTCACGGCTAAGCCATAGAACATAAGCATTTTGCACCAAGAGCAGAAACCTAGGGTTTTGGTAACCATGCAATAAAGGAGAAAAACAAATAATTAGGTTTATTTTTGCTTGCTTTTCAGGGAGCTTTTGGAAACTTGTCAAATTGCATTTGTGACATACAGCCTTTATGATATGATATGATATGGCATTTGTAACGCGCCTATACACAAGTGTTTCAAGGCACGTTTGTTTCTCAAATGTTGTTGGGGCCAACGGTAGTAAGAAGAAGGTCCTTTACCATTTATGTGTTCAAGGGCATAGCTCCAACATGCCCTGGCTCATCATGCATTGAGCAAATCCCAGACATAACCTCTGGCACACTGAACACCTCTTCTCCTTCTAGCAAGTGATTTCAATCCGGCACTCACCCAAGTCAACGGCTGACATGTAATGCACTACTGAAATCCTTATTTATTTTCGTTTAAAAGTTCTTTATTCTGAACGATATACCACTCATGTCACGCCCCTCTCATGCCCCCCCCCCCCCCCCCCCCGGGTCACACTGAACCAGGAATCAGGCTGGTTTGCAAAGTTAAAATATTTATTTATGTATTTACAATTTAATCACACTATGTGTTAATGGGTACACAATAATCACCAATGGGGTGATGTAACACTGAGTAAACTATTTAATACACAAGGAGTAATAGTGATCAAAACAATTCAGCACAGAAATAATACTTTTGTGTGTGGGTTTAGGTCAGATAGCACTGTGGTTAAAGGTTCCCCCTGCACACCCCTCAACCCCCCCAATAGGCAATATAAAGAGCAGGTATTCAGGAATGGCAGAATTCAAACAGAATATCAATCCCAATTTCCCCCAGCAATACAAAATAAAAACGGCATTGAGTGGCACGCTGTCAGAATGGTTTTAAAGTTATTTTAGGATGGATTGGCAAAAACACTTAATATGGTCTAAATTGCTGAAATTGTTATAATTCTTATGGGAGCACTTTTGGATAGTTGCACACAAACACTAGCAATGATTTAATACCAAGAAACAATTTGAAATCTGAAAATTGAAGTTGGAAGCACTCAAAAACTGTTTTACACATGTCAGAATTTCCCTAAATTAAAATTCGCAGCAATCTTTTCACTGCGTGATAATCGCAATAACGGGAGAACCATGTGGATTTGGGATGGGGTTTTAGATGCGATTTAAATATGTGGATGTTAGCTACTGAGTAAGTTATGGACGTTTTAGTGGAGGTCGTTGTTTTTGAGATAGGCGCAAGAATGTAAAACAGGAATGCACTTTTAAAATGGCAAATGGGATTTCTTACACTAGAGGATGACTATGAATAAACGAATACCACATAGGAACACAGCCACTTGATCAGGGTGACCGCCTGCAGAGGAGCTCGCCTTCTTCAGATGGAAAATTTTCAGCGCAAAGATAGTTTTAACTATACTAGTACAGGAGGAAGATAGAATGGTTAGGATGTAGAGTTCAGACAATTCAAAACAATTTCTAACAACACAGGTTCTGAATACAAGATAGGATGGGTTTAAGATAGGGATTGGCTATGGACAGTACATATGCTAGTGACACAGTTCTTTCTATAGATACTCACTAGATATGTTTTTAAACGGAACCATCAGGATTCTGGTCAGGGAACTGGATCTAGTTCTAGGACAGACTGCTGGGCACAACGGATTGGGCAGCGTCAGGGCACTCTGGTCACCGCACGGCACCAGACTGGATTGGATCTGCAATGGCACTCTGGTCACAGCACGGCACTGGATTGTATTGTATTGGATCTGCCCTTCTTGGTTATGATGGAAATTATGTTCAGCCGGCAAGCAGTTCAGCGCAGCCCGGCTGTCTTCTGGTTCCCCCTAGGTTTGTGGGATTCTGGTTCTGAAATGTGAGGCCTAGCTGAAATGGTTCAGCTATGCAAAGGGCCTTTCTAATTTGCTAAGTGTTTTGGAGTCTGAATCAAGGAATATGGGAAGTTCAGCAGCAGGGTGATCCGCCAGCGTTGGGATACTGAGTGAACCTGTCTGTTCATATCTGCCCTCTGCTATCTCTATTTATGGTATGATAAAGGGGGAATGTGTGCTGGTTTAGCCTAAACTCGCCCCTTTGACAATTTTAAGTGGTAAATTAGAAATCTTTAAACAAAATGTTCCTTGTGAATGTTCAGCCACAGATGGCTGTTCAGGTCTGCCTCTTTTTATCTCCCTTCAGTTCAGAAGAAGTCTCCTCCCTGTTCTCTTGGCAGAGGCCATTTTACAAATGTCCTCACACCTAGCATTTCCTGCTTTGCAGTTTGCCATTATTTCCTTTCCCACTGCAGACCATGTTGTCCCCAAACCCTATAATTATCGCTTTGGTGTGATTTCCTGGTGGAAGGAGAGGCCTTGCCTCTGTGAGGAAAGCTGTTATTCCAGTTTGGTAGCTTTAGCCAGCTTACTTTAATTGTTACTTCTGTTGAATTTTCCCTTAGCATAAAACAAACTTGTGGGATCAACTCACAGCTAAATACTTATTCAAGAATTTAAACCATGGAATCAAAACAATTACAAGATGGGTTACTCTCAACAACAGGCCTCTTAGATTGCAAGCATTTGATTTCAGTTTATACATGTTTAAAGTTTAATCAAGCAGGCTACTGACAGCTGTCATTCAGGCGGCCCAGGGTACTGCACCCAGATTTTGACAGATTCACAGACAGGCCACTTTTGCTGTGGAAATCCCTTGATGCTTTCAGCTTTTCAGGACATTGTAAATTCACAATGATTTCTTACACTAAGTGAATTGTAGCACCAAGCAAGAATTTTGGATGTTTGAGGGTGCTTGTTACCGGCATTCAGAAGTTTCAGCAACAAAGAAACAGTGATTTAAAGCAAGATTTTGGGGTTTCCTTTAGCAAAGCACTGTTTTTTCCTTCTGTGCTCCATTTTCACATGTTGTGGAGACCCGAGACATGTTTTCAGGAGTGAGGTCTCTGTTCCACCACTGACAACATGCATGGCAGATTGGGCATCCATCTTTTTGTGCTTTGAAAAGCATGATTTTCAGAGGTTTTGGCGCGTACAAGAGTTTTGCAGCCATTTAACTGTTTTTGGCACCATCAGAACACAGTGATGCTACATGACAGCGGAAAAATGGGTCAAAACATCCCACACTCTCCATCCAGCGCTGCACCCCATAGAATACATTTGAATCCCACAATAAATGTCCAATTGTACACATAGTTCCTCCAACTTTTCCTTTGCATGCCTTGCTGAGCATCTTATCTATCCCTCAGCCTATCCCTACGGTCTACCCGACCTTGATCCTCCCTGCCACTACTGAATGTTCTATCATACCCCTGCTTTGTCTCTCTGACAGGCAAAAGTGCTTTGATGCCAAAACTATGGAAGGGGGTGCTATACAAATGCAAGATAACATTTGGGTCTGATAAACAGAGACATATGTCCATGTATAATTCACAAAAAAATGCATGCATACAGTAGAAGTATTCCTGCATGTTCGCTCCATTTCCATATCTCACTAATGCCATGCTGGAGCAGGAACAATTGTAAACTTGGGAGAAATGAACAAAGTATTCAGGCTTTTTTTGTGAAAGTCGATGTTCTACGTGGGTTTCAACGTATATCCATCATATGTACTGTCTGCCCATGACCACTTACTTAGCCACTCCCATTTCATATGCCACATGGCTAATGTGAAGTCAATCCCCTTAGAACTGAGCTAGTTGCATCCCTCAGTTGGGTGAGACTTGGGGCCAGGAGGATAACTCAGGGGCAACGTGCTCACCTTGGGAGCAAAATGACGTTGAGAAACGCAGGTTCGATCCTTGGGCCCATAACCAATTACAATTTGTGCACATAAACAAGTTTAAGAGAATAGAAGCCCATTTTTCTGCTGCTCCGTTTTGTAAATTATTTGTAATGTGTGCGCAAATTGCACATTTTTCACAGGCAAATTAACGTATACAAGCAAAACAGATACACTCATTGGATGAAAGAACAATGAAACAGTCATACAAGTTAACACTGGTGTGTAAACCAAGTATTTTGTACTAAAAACAAATGGGAATTGTCTGTCATACAAATATTAATCTCCAATATTCCAATTCCGAACAATTCATCATCATGGTCATCACTAAGTGAGGAGGCCTGTGGCTTGGCTGCAGGTTGAACAAGGAACCCTCAATGAGTGCACCACATACAGCACACGACCACCTATTTCCCCTTGCATGCATAGCAGTATTCCATGGACCACTGTGCACTAATTCTCAGGGTATGTGACAGCAATGTGGTCATTGTGCATGTGTTATGGAATGTGGAGGTGCAGCAGAAGCACAGATGCTTCATTTGGAAGCAGCCCATGAAAAAGGTAAGTGTGCTTGTGAGAAGAGGTGTGCATGGCAGTTCCCGAGAGGTAGCAGCATTCTCATGTTGTAATCTCCATTGTGCAAAAGCAGTATGGAAAATCACACAAAGAAAAGTAAACTTAATAGGGACCCAACGAATTCCTCCACAACCTCATCTCGCTCACCTTACTGTTAACGCCAGTCATGGGAGGGTAGAGGGGACACAGAGGACATCATTTAAAGCATTGTTAGGTAAGAGAAAAACACATTTTATCAGAAATTGAACAGGTGCTACCCCGGAGTAAGTACACTGAAAGAAAATTCTTTGCATGTTTAGTTGTTTTTTCATATAGCATAAGCCAAGCTTGACAAAGAAGACTTGAGGGCAATTGATACCAGGGTAAGAGATCATGTCAGTTGAGTAGTTCCAGTTATAGTAAAACCCAGGGTGGTTTCCAATTTAAGGTAATATATAAGGGGGCTCCAAATAAGGGTTTCAACTACACCCTGGTATGGAGAACACATATTTAAACCATGAAAGGACCCAGATAAGAAGATGGTCCCTTGTCAATTGCTGTTGGGCGTGGGGTGGGGGCTATGCTTAGGAATTCCACTGATGAAGAAGTGATTTCTATGTTTAAGATGGCATATATAGGGTCCCACTTGGTTTTGGGAGCAAGTGCTTTCATGGCTTCCACCACTGCCCTATTCTATCCACTGATGTATGATATCCATGCTGTTATCAATGAAGGATAATATACTAATATGAAGGATTATAAACTTCTAGAACTCAACCAGATACATTAGGACTTTCTCTTGGATCTGCCCTACAATGGGATAAGTGCCGAGGCCGTATCTTAAGGGGCAAATGTTTGGCACCGTGCCAAATCCACATTTGCAAATGGTACATCGGCCCTCATTACGTGATTACTGGTAGGCTGCCAGTATCAACATCGGCCTACCGGCAACCTCGGCTTACTGTTTCCACCAGCCGTTATACCAGCACCACCGGGATATTATAGGCAGCAGCGTAACGTAAGTTCCCATTCCCATGGAGTGCCATAGGACTCAATGGGAATGGGAACACTGTAGTGATTTATTTGCCGGTAGGGGCCTGAAATACCGGCCAGGTCAGGCCTTCCGGTAGTTCACAGCCCCAACTGGCAAACTCACTCGTAATAGAGGTCATAGACTCTGCTCAGAAGGCAATAGTGCTTAACACCCATTTTCAAGTCCTCAAGATCTTCAGCGATTACGTAGAGGATAAAGTCAACAATGTCTTTAAATAGCAGACATGTGCACAGCCACTTTGGGATAGGTCAATGTTTGCAGCAATGAAAATCATATTACAGCATTTTAACCAGATATGTTTTTCAAACAAGGAGCAAAGATAGCCGACTTCATTACATAGAGAAGTGGCATAAAGGAAGACACTGCAAACAGAAAGCACTTCTCTCCTGATGAACACACTGCCACATCAGGGGCCCTTGTAGGTAACTGTCCACTCTGAGGTGCCTGTTAATGGCAATAATGAATGAAAGACAACTGAATCGAGTAGTGCCACAAGGGTACCAGCTGGAGCTGGCTTGAGAATATTGTTCAGCACAAGGCAATGCAAAGCAACAGAGAAGCAGTAATTGGTGTTGGAAAACTGGACCTTCCTTTAGCAAAGAATCATATCCCCTGCCCTGTAGAGTTTACTAGGCATCGGATTATATGCAAGCATTCCTAGTTCAGAAGGTTTCACAGGCCACAGGGCTTTTACTAGATCACACATAGATCAACACATTAATGGCCATAGTGCATTTCAAGACAGAAGAACACCAATGCATCAGTCTCATAATGGCAGATGGGGAAATGTATAGCATTCATAGATTTGTGAATTCTAACCTTCATATCTCTATCCACCGGGAAGCAAGACGTTCCAGCGATTTGATGCTGGACTGTTCCACTCTCAGTTATGGGCATTACCTTTTGGTTGCACGCCTGCCCCATGGATCTTTACTAAAGTACTGGCTCCACTAGTGGAAATGCTCTACAACAAGTTATTGTGGTGATTGGACGACTGGATGGCCACCGTGCATTGGCCAGCCTCGCAGGGCTATGGGCAAGAGCTCAAGGGCATCCGCGGTATTCACTGTCCCTTTGGTGAGGCTCCACTCGCATCTGAAAAATACAGCATACAACCACAGGAAACCTGAGTCAGAGTTTTGAAGCAGCTGGTCCTCATGGCATCAGATGTTGCCCAATAGCTTCACTGGTTAATTAATTAATGTATTTATTTAATATACATACAGCTATCAAGCCTTGTATATCCAACACTGATACATGTAAAAACAATTCACTGATTAATGGACATGCAGACTTTATTGATGTGAGTGCCCTCCACGTTTCCTGCGCTATAAGAGTGATCATGGGGGCCAGCTCGATGGGGGTGAGGGGCAACATGTAGAGGATATAAATGTAGGGGTTATAGAGCCGATAATACATTGACTGTGAATTCATCTAAATATAACATCGTATGCTGTAGTTGAGTAGGAGGGAGGCGTTGTTTTAATTGGACCCTTAATGGAACACTGTTGGTAGTTGCACAATCGATTAAATACTTGGGTTTTATGCTTATCAGAGGTTCTAAAAGCAAAACTATTGGGGACAAACGTATGGAAAGAGGAACACAAAATATATATACTTTATGCACACATTTCTTGTATTGCCCTGAAGTATTGTCAATTTACGTTGACTGCATTTGTCACTTGTTATAATTTAAGAAATACTCCCTTCCCTATTGTACGGTTTGGAGACCAATTCTTTTCCCGAATTGTTTGATTTTTTCAATATTTTTTTTTTAATAAAACTGGAGGGAAGACTATGGAGGAAAGCACTACATCTGCCTGGCTGTGTGCCTACGGTTTTTCTTTGTTGCGAGTTAGGGTTAACATCTGTGAAGCCCTAATGTTATACAGAAAGATTATATGCGCTGTGCCAAATAGTTTGCATTACTTGCTTGGGAAAAAAAATTGGGTCTTCACCTTTAGGTTGTTTATCAGACTTTAAGCGGAAATGTTGTACAACACTTGCGAGTAGGTATATAAGTCCGGACCTATAAACCCAGAACCCAAATGCTACAAAATAGGTTTTATGATTCAGACTGGTGTACCACGTGTGATGAGAGATTCCTTTGCAAAATGTGTTTCAATCTATGTAGGGAGCATAAACGTAGATGCGCTCTTTGAGGCTGTATTCCTCAATGTCCGGATGGACGAGTGCTAGGAACCTTTATGACAATAAGGCTGGCCTTTATCCATAACGGGGATAAGGACATGTTCTAATGGCCTATGTAGGTTCTGTCCTTCAGAGGTAGAATAGTAAAGGCACCTTTTTGTATATTGCCCTACTTTACAGCAGAAAAGGGAACTATATTTTTCAAAGTTTGTTCACGATGGGGCATATTTAAATGAGCTCTCCTTTTGTTTTAAGATATTAGAGGGTCTTTCAACTTCCTTGACAATTGAAACTGTATATTTTTTTAAAGGTCTACATTTGGTGGAGATTTATTACACCTTTTTGCAACCAGGTGATTCATTGTATTGATGGAATTTGTGTTACACAATTTTTGAATGTACTAGTCTATTAATGATTACAATGAATGTATATATTATTGCTGAAACATAGTATTTTATTTGTGTATTTAATTATGTGATTTAATAACGTTACTATGATTGTGCTTTTTAAGGTTGTATAAGGTTTTCATAAACTAATACTATAAATAAAAAAGAATGCAGGGGTTATGGACAACAAAAAGTCCTGGACATGGATGGAGATGTCAGCCTATCTTCTTGCTCTTTACTGCTTCCTGACAAATAGTCAGTGTCAAATCATACTGGTGAGAACGGATAATATGGTCTTGGTGGCTTATATAAACAGGCAGTGTACACGAGTTCACACTCACTCGCAATCGTTATCAGGAATCTGGGGAAGTTGGTGGAATGCCCCCTCCTGTCCCATTTATAGTCCCCTATTTGAGGGGTCGACAACTTAAGAACGGATCAGATCAGGGAGGTGTTCTCCGCCAGGTATCATAATCATCGAGATATGCCTGATGTTTGGTCAATCCTATGATGATCACTTTGTCACACGAGAGAATTCACAACTATCCAGTTTCTGCTCCATGTGCCCAGAGCAGGCAGAGTGACACACACACACAAATCATTGTAAAGAGGGAAAGGAACACAAGAGGTGGTTTGTCAAGATCAGGGTGACGGCATGGATGGCATGGGTGGGAGAGGAGCTTCACTGTATAATCATAATTAAGACCATGTTGACCCAATAGAGCCTGGCTGTTTCAGGGGAGCCAATGCCACTTCTGTTTTGCATTCCCTAGAAAGTGAATGCCCAGGCCTCCTGGTTCAGGGAATCTGAGAAGAGGTATCCACTTCTCCTCTGAGAGCTAAATGCACTTTCCCTTTACAGGCCTATGAATAACAATCAAGGTCCCTTTCCTCCTTGCATTCGTCTAGCACTGATGATCTTTTAGTATGTGTGGTGCCTCAAACTCTGCAGTTTCTGCAGGATGCATTCAATATGGGACTCTCAGTTTCTACACTCAAGTCTCAGTGGGCTGGCTTTTAGGATTTCAAAGGCCCCGGCTGGGTTAGGGAGTAGGGTTGCCGCAGCATCTTTATTGGTGTCTAGGCTTCAGAAGCATTGTCACTTTTCCAGACCCACATCTAGGTCCCTTCTTCCTGTGTGGGATCTCCAATGGCAATATTCTTCAAAACTCTCTGTTTGCTGCCAATCCACCTGACTAGATGGATTGGGGAATTGAGGGGGCTTCTATGTAAGGAGCCCTTTCTGAAAATCAAACTAGAGACTTCAGAACTGAGAAGAATATTGGATTTTCTGCATTATTGTGAACAATGTCACAGAAAACTGTAATCTGTTCACCACCCGCATGCATTAAATTTAGGGTGGCATCTGTCATGGATGCATTTGGTGTATAAGAACCAATAACAAGCAATGTGGTGATGTAAATAAAGACATTGGGGATCATTATGGGTTTGCCGGTAATTCCTGCATGTTACAGGCAAATCCACCTTAACGTTACTGCAACCCAATATCCCAGTATTACTGGGATATTGCGATTGGCGACAACAGCAGTAAGCTCCCATTGCATGGAGTTCTATAGTACTCCATGGAATGGAATGGGTTTGCCAGAATCACCAGCACCAATAGTACTGCTGCCAGTGATTGCAGCAATTATTTGCCAGTAGGGGTCTTAACTACTGGCAGGTCAGGCCTGACGGTGGATTAGAGCCCCTACCTGCAAACTTGGAGTGTGTAGGTCCGGTACAAATGCCATAGCCGGTATTACTGGCATCTGTTCTGGCATTTTTAGCAGAACGAAACACTCATAATGAGCCCCATTGACTTTTAAATGATTTTCTTATTGAGACTTCATGAAGAAATACCTGTTAGTCCTTATCAGAACTAATTTGTCTTCCCTTTTTTCATGCACAGCAGATCAAGCATTTCTCATGATGAAGAACATCTGAATACCAGGGTGCATAAACCATAAATGTATCCCTGTTTCAGGAATATTGGAACACCATATTGGAGCTCTCATCTCAGACAGTGGTTTCAGGGTCACCGGTTCCCTTGTGCTTTCCTCAGGCACAGAATGAAGCACATCATAAGGATCACACTGCTCTGCAAAGCTGCACACCTGCACAGCCACCGGCAGTTAGTGGCTTCTTTTGGGGTCAAAACCTTTACTACAGAACCTGTGAGAAAGACAAAGTACCACTGAAATTGACTCTGCAATCCTGATGTCTAGCTGCCGTCTAGCTAATACAGTCATTTGTTTAATTTGTTTATGCTAATTTGAATGGCATTTGTTTTCTCCTTTGATAACCGTTAAGCATTTTGGTCATTAATAGTTGTAAACAATTATTATGTTCACTGTAGGTGGGGAACCTCGTGCCCCCTCTCTGCAGACTTGATCTCAAGCACCACTCCCTGCTCTCTCAGCAGAAAGGAGATGTATTGTATCGGCAGATATGCAGACCTCCACCGATGATTTAATGCGCTCCACTAGCTCGGGGAGAGGCACTGGGAGCGCTCGAGGGGGCACCACCTGACACTAAACCACAATACTACAGCTATTACTATTGCAATGGGGCTGAGTCACAAAGAGTCAAACAGGTCAAACGAGAATGGTCAGCCGCCATAGGAAGCATGTCCGAGTAGGGGGACCACTAAAAAGAGATCAACCATTGGCAGTCGGCTCTGGCAATTAAACTTTGGTAATGGTGACCCGTTCAGCTCCAGAAAGAGGGTACCCCTGCCAAAATGTGGTTTTCTGGATTCACCCAGGGTTTCCAATCTGTAGGCAGCAGAGGCAGATCAAATGCTGTCTGAGCAGTTATTGGACGGATATGAATTGTTTCCACCTCCTATAAGCCTACCGAACAGCCTAACTAATAAACAATTGTATTTTTTGCTGTTACGGGATGGAGGTCACGCATTTTACGGTAGTGGCAGGTGGAGCAAGGTCTGGAAGGCTGGTGAGGTTAGCCATCTCCATGGAGCCGAGTCACAGAACAATCACAAAGAGTAAACAAACACGCTAAGAGAATTAACTTTATTACATTTTGTGATTCTGAGGAATAAGGGTGTCGCTGTATTGACAAATTGGATCTTTGCATTTCGTGTGATCATGCTCCAAAAAACAATTGTTCACTGGCTGGCCTCCATGAATACTTTAGTGCCAATCAAATTTCCCCAACTCTAATGTAATACAGACTCACAGCAATTGCATGAGTCCTTAAAGTACCTCTCATGGTGAAATGTTAGAACGAATGTGGATGTAAAGAAATGTGCTCCTCATTGAGGGATGATGATGCAAGCGAGAGGGCAGCGGTTCTCACTGGTGTGGTCACAATATTTGAAAATGAAAAGAGTGCAAAGAAGGGTCCCAAATGAGCCTTCAATGCATCAGCAATCTTCCTGCATATCCTTCCCTAAATAATGCATTGCACAGCTTGCCCCTTTTACATTTCTGAAATGTGCGGAATGGCCCCAATGTCTTTAAATAACAGGTGCATGTTCATATTTGTTTAATGAACTTGCTTGGTGACCACCTGTCAGACCTCAAGGACATAACAGATGAGTTGAAGACGCTGTAATTGAATTGATGAGGAATACATACATCTGGAACAGGATCATTATAATACTCAAGGACTGTCAGATGGACAAGGTTAGTGAAACATTACCGCTGAGCTCACAGCATTGCACGCATCTGCTAATGATGGCTAGTGCTCTATAGATGGCCGAGTGGGACTACACGCTGAATATGAGAACAATACAAAATCCACGCTTGATGAGTTTTGATTTTTGACACAAAGTCGATTCAAACGACCTGGCCAGGGTCGAACCTTTTCATCAAGGTAAAATGGCATGCGCGTATTTACACGTGCAGACGAATTGGGCCAAAGTGAGGATCTCCGAGGCGGCTGAGCATCTACTAAAAATGGGTTTCGACCTGTTTGAACTGGAAGAGACTGCTCTATTTACCTCCCCCAGGAAACCATCAGAATCAACAAAGTCTGTTACGGACACGAGGATTAACAAACTACAATCGCACTTAAGACCTGGTGAGGAGAGAGGATCCAGACCTATTTCAACACATATTGAGCCTTCTTCTCAGAACGCCTCTCCCCGGTCTTCTCTTTCGCACCCTAGCGGTAAAGAGGGGAGCCAGCGCCCTAAAACGGCCACAAAGATCGACGGAATTGCCCCAAAGGATCCTTTGGATATAAGAAGGCGTCCTCAGGGACCCAGGCCGAGGATCGTAAGGACCATACTTCAACTACCGGGGGAAAACAAGACTGGCGCCCATGAACCTCAGAAACAAGCCTCACCAGCGGAACAATGGGCATGGTGCCATTGTGCCACCGAATCTGTCCATATAGCAGCGCACCGACTTGCCCAAATTTTAAAAATGTCGGGCGCGATGCGGCCTCAGAACGAGGCTTGGCTTCTCCACGTTGCTAAGCAACGGCCGGAATAAGGATCAGGAACATCCGCCGGCAGGCGGAAGAGCCGGCTCCAGCTAAGGCCAGTATAAGGCCCTGTTAGCTCCTGTTAGTGCACAGTGCAAATCCTATCTCCATTAATGTGATCTCATCGGCGGGCGGGATCTCAATGCTGGAGCAGTGCCCTGCACGCCTACATCCGCTGATCAGGCCTATCCACCCATAGAGGCCTGCATCTCCGCTAACAAGACTCCCTTCCACGGTCATCTCAGCATAACGCCACCATTTTCAATCCGGCACCCTGCTATCTGTAGCGCTTGCACTTACCACCCCCTTGACCAGCACCAGTTGTATTCTGATTGGCCTGTCCAGACTATTTCCAAACCAAGGACCTGACCCCATGACAATTCTCCATAAGGTAATACGATCGCTATCTCACAATTTGATGCTATACTATCTCCTTTCTCACGGTGCTATTATGGCTGTATATATATAAGTATAAGCATAGGCAGCTTACTGTACCTGCCCTCAACTCCATACTGTGTACTGGCCTACAGTGCCTGCCCTCAATCAGACCTGCCATCAGACTGCATTGTGTTGTGCCCTATGGTCGCCCTGACCTCATTTGCATTGTGTTGTGCCCTATGGTCGCCCTGACCTCATTTGCATTGTGTTGTGCCCTATGGTCGCCCTGACCTCATTTGCATTGTGTTGTGCCCTATGGTCGCCCTGACCTCATTTGCATTGTGTTGTGCCCTATGGTCGCCCTGACCTCATTTGCATTGTGTTGTGCCCTATGGTCGCCCTGACCTCATTTGCATTGTGTTGTGCCCTATGGTCGCCCTGACCTCATTTGCATTGTGTTGTGCCCTATGGTCGCCCTGACCTCACTTGCATTGTGTTGCGCCCTATGGTCGCCCTGACCTCACTTGCACTGTATTGCGCCCTATGGTCGCCCTAACCTCATTTGCATTGTGTTGTGCCCTATGGTCGCCCTGACCTCACTTGCATTGTGCTGCACCCTATGGTCGCCCTGACCTCATTTGCATTGTGTTGCGCCCTATGGTCGCCCTGACCTCACTTGCATTGTGCTGCACCCTATGGTCGCCCTGACCTCATTTGCATTGTGTTGCGCCCTATGGTCGCCCTGACCTCACTTGCATTGAGTTGTACCCTATGGTCGCCTTGACCTCACTTGCATTGTGTTGTGCCCTATGGTCGCCTTGACCTCACTTGCATTGTGTTGTACCCTATGGTCGCCTTGACCTCACTTGCATTGTGTTGTGCCCTATGGTCGCCTTGACCTCACTTGCATTGTGTTGTGCCCTATGGTCGCCCAGACTACATTTGCTTTGTGCTGTGCCCTACGGTCATCTCAGACCTAACCCACATTGTGTAGTGCCCCACCTATATCACCAATGCCCCCCACCCGCCACTCCTCTGTACATCACCCTAACCCCAGCATGCTACTTTGCCTGACTGCGATCATGTCCCCTTCTGTGTCATGCAAAGCAACATACTGCTAAAATCAAATCTAGGTGACCCACTGCCTGTGCACCCTGCCATGTTTTGAGCCTTGAACTGCTAGAATCAAACCTAGGCGCCCCATCGCCTTTGCATACCGCTAGTGACCTATGCTGCCCTGTCTGATTTCCAATATCAATTCCAGGTGACCCACTGCCCGTGCACCCTACTAGCTACCCAGGCTGATGCTGCAACTGCATTAGAGCACAGCCTGCCTGTACTGGATTAGTGCTCCCATTCCAGGTGCCTAGACAGCTCACTGAACCCTAGCGCTACCCACCCAGCACCCACCAATATAATGCTAGCACTCCTCACCATCATCATGTTCCCTTTTTGTATAGTCCCTAATATTACACCATGCACCAGAGGACACTTCATCAAGGTTGGCAATGGATTAGTTAGACCAGGTTGTCCACGCCACTTCCCCATCCCCTGCCCCACCCCTTTCCTCCCTACACTTCCCCCCTTCCCCATACCATCTTCTCAGGCCCACACTACACCCATCACCATCAAAAAGGAAGCAACCTCAGACATCCCGTGCCTTAGTCCTAACCCGCCTACACACAATCACACCATACTCAGCTGCATTAATGACACAACCTCACCCATCCTGGGCACTGAAAGACTCTATAGACTCATGTCTAGAACCAAAATGGCCCTACGAGATACCACACTCACCACTTCACCCAATACACTGACCAAACTAAACACCACACCTACTAATTTCCAACATAAAAGATTCCACAACGCACCACTCAAACACCAAACCAACAACAAAACCACTGACTCTTCCCCCATCGAAGGTAATACACCACCCCCTGCCCCCACCTCCACCCTCAAAACTACACTCATCAATGCCCGTTCACTAGGTGCCCATGCTATAGATATCCATGACCTCATAGAAGACCAACACCTTGATATGCTGGTGGTCACTGAAACCTGGCTTCACCCAGCAGCAGGACCACTTCTAGCCCTTGCTATTCCCCCAGGATTCAGCATCTTGAGAACAGACAGGACAAACACCCAAGGAGGCGGAGTTGCCATAATAGCCAAAACCTCCCTGGAAATCAGAGAATGCCCAATAGAACAGATTCAAGGTTATGAACTCCTATTAGTCAAGTATACCTCCAACCCTAAAAGCTCCACCAACCTATTAGTGGTGTACAGAGCACCTAACAAAAACACACACCCTGACTTGGACATCCCACTACTCCTAACGCCCCTCATCAAGCCCAAAACCAAATGCATAGTCCTCGGTGATTTTAACCTAGGATACAATGACCCCCTCGACACAGAAGCATCTACATTCTATACAGCCATGACAGAGATGAACTTCATACAACTGGTAGATAAACCCACCCACTCAAAAGGAAGAACCTTAGACTGGCTTCTCACTCTTAACTCTCGAGTCACCATTGACTCCATCCTCCCAATCAACTGGTCAGACCACTATGCAATCAACTTCACCATAGACAACGCCAGTACCGAACACATCACCCCAAAAAAGCCAGAAACATTTGAGACTAGAAATATCAAAAAGCTCTCTTCCGACAAACTCACTCCAGCCCTGAGTGCCTCCTTTGCCCATTTGGTTCTAGGCACCAACAACCCCTCCTACCTAGCAGAACAATACCAACAATGCCTCACCCAAACCATCGACCTACTTGCACCCATCACCACCAAAACCCGTAGACCTGATAAACGCTCCTGCTTTTGGTTTAATGAAGAACTTATAGCCTTAAGACGCACAAAAAGATCACTTGAACACCTTCACAAGAAAAACAACACCCCAGAATCGGCATCAGCCTTCGCCGAAGCCAACAAAATCTACAAATCAGCAATAATCACTCAAAAAGCCAATGCTTTCAACCTCCGCATTGCCAACGCGTCCTCAGACAGCAAAGAACTCTTTACCATTCTTAGAGAGCTCGAAAACCCCTGTCAAATCTCAGCACCCTCAAACGCTAGCAAAGACTGGTGCACCACCATTCAAAACGCACTCTCATCCAAAATCCTCCTACTACAAAACAAAATCGATAGTAAAAAAATACTACTAGCTGACAAAACTCCTCCCACCATATCAACGACCACCTCAAACGCCACTACTGGTCCCCCATTCCAATTCTCACCAGTGACCAACAAAGAAGTCTTTGACACTATAACGAAACTCAAAGCCTCCAACTGCAAGGAAGACCAATTCCCATCCCATCTAGTGAAACTATGCGCCCCCACTCTCACACCTATCATCACTGAATTCATCAACGCCTCCTTCCTCACTAACATAGTCCCCACCAGTATCAAAAAAGCCTGGGTGACACCACTTCTAAAAAAACCTTCCCTGGACCCAACAATACCCACCAACTACCGACCTATCACAACGGTCCCATTTCTCCTAAAAATAATCGACAAAATAGCCTACTGCCAAATTCAGAACCACTTGGAACAACATCACCTACTAGGAGACCGCCAGTCAGGTTTCCGCCCCAACCACAGCACAGAGACAGCCCTCCTTGATCTGAAGATCCAAATGGATGCCACCAGAGAAGCAGGTAAACTCTGCCTTCTGATGCTCTTGGACCTCTCAGCGGCCTTCGATCTGGTTGACCACGACAAACTCTGTAACACTCTAGCAAACAACTTCAACCTAGCTCAGAACGCTACCAACTGGATCAAATCCTTCCTGGCTGATAGGACTTCCAGAGTATCCATCGGCAAAGAATCAGCAGACCCAGTGTCTGTCCCTGCAGGTGTGCCGCAAGGCTCCTGCCTATCCCCCACTTTGTACAATGCCTATACCAAGCTTTTATTTTCAGCCCTGGATGCCCTGGGTGTCATCTATACTAACTTCGCTGATGACACCCAAATCCTCATTCCTCTCTCAGGCAACCATGAACAAGACTCCCTCCTGGTTAACCAAATCTACTCACTCATCCAAAACTGGATGGCTAACAACAGCCTCTGTCTCAACGACGACAAAACCGAGCTCCTCATACTAGGTTCCTCCAGCAAAATTAACACCCTTGAGCCCGCCTTTAAATCATTCACCATCGATGGAACCATTATCCCTGTTCTTAAACAAGTCAAGACCCTCGGCGTGTACTTGGATGCCACACTTTCCATGTCTAAACAAGTAAACACACTAGCCTCATCCACTTCCTACACCTCTAAACTCATCTCCCTCAGCCGTAAATTCCTCTCTACCAGCAACTGTGTTACTCTAGCCAGAGCACTCATACTGTCTAAGCTAGACTATTGTAATATCCTATTCCTTGGCACTTCCAAAGCCAACATAGCTAAACTTCAACTCATGCAAAACAAAGCCCTCAGAGCAGCTTTAGGCATAAAAAAATCTGAACATATATCCAACACCAGAAGAGACCACCACTGGCTCCCCATACAAGCCAGAATTCAATTTAAAACCCTGTGCATCACCCACAAATGCAGGGCTAACAAAGCACCCATATACCTCAACAACACAGTCATGATGAAGCCCCAGACCAGACTCCTCAGGTCCAACAAAAACGCATTCCTTGAAACCCCCAGATACAAAAGAGAGAAAGCAGGGGGCAGCAGCTTCAAAACACTGGCCCCCAGATATTGGAATGCGCTACCTACCCACATTATGAATGAAACCTCATTCCCCAAATTCAAAAGCCTTCTGAAGACTTGGCTCTTCAACAAGTTCTAACTGAAGCAGTGCACTGTCCCCCCAATCAACTACTTCACCTGACTGCTTTGTATATTAGTGTATTTTATTGATTCCTACTATTGTATATTTATTGATTGTTATACCTGTACACCTCTTTGATTACTATAAGATTGCATTATCCCATTGTCTGTAACTACGCCGTGATACCCCCGGGTCTGGGCGTATAACAAATGTAATAAAAATAAATAAAAATAAAATAAAAAATAAATGGTTGCCCAATGCACTGACTATAAATAAGAACAGATAGCAACCCGCGGAGCGCTTGCCCGCTCCACTCGCCTCTACACTACTAACGGGTAAACCTGATCTCTCCCTGGGGTCATGGAACACTCGTGGATTCCAGCATTTAACAAAACAAGGAGACATAAACTTGGGATGCTTAGACATCATTTGTCTGCAAGAAACTTGGATGATAGAACGCCCCTCCATAGACGGATATGACCTGACCTTCGCTCCAGCTGTCAAAGGTCCCTTTGGCCGACCATCATCTGGCCTCATAACTGCAATACGCTGCGGATCTGGTTTACATCTAATGAATACTCTGAGAGTGTCAACTCACCTATTAACCACGGAAATTATTTGGACCGAGGCCGAGGTGAAAAAGGGTAAGCCTAAAACGCAAGTTATCATCATCCTAAATGTTTACTGGAATCCGGCAAGTATGACCGATTCACTCCTCTTAGCATTGATTGAGGATTCAATCGATGAAGCACGAGTAAGGTGTCCTGAGGCTCTGTTAATCATTTGTGGAGATCTAAACGCCACCTGGTTACCACATGATTCAATTGGTGACCCTCCTCTTTTCTCGACCTTAAGAAGTAAACGCGGTGTGGCTTGGTTGTCCTTGATGTCATCCCGCGACCTGCTATGTGCTGAGGATCTATTCCCCAGAAGTGAGAGGCCTCCCACCTGGGAAAGAGGAAACTCTTCAGCAGACCTCGACCATATCTTCATAAGCAGGCTCTTCGCAGCTTTGACCACCTCGTTCGAGGTATGGAGGTCCGCGGCCAGTGATCATAACCTGCTTGTACTGAAATGGACGTCCACGAAGCTTGTGAATCTATTCATGCCTGCACAAGTGGAGGTAAACAACCAGCAAAACCGCTTAAGACTCTCAGAAACCTCGATCCTAAAGATACAGGCACAATACTTGGCAACCGGAAAAGAGCACAACCCACTGAGTGACCTGCAATTACCAGATTATCAACCTCTTCTGGTACCTTTCAGAGCTAAACCTGCTGGCCCCAGACAAAACAATGAAGGTGCTAGACATCAATACAGTAAAGAATTGGTCCTAAGACGGAGATCAGTAAGGCGTGCCAGAAGAAAATTTGGTGTCTTTCCTTCACCCGAAAATCTGGCTACTTTGAACCAAGAAAAGAAATCCTACAAATCATGGCTCAGGTTCCATCGTAGTAATCTTTACCAACAAGACGCCGAAGCGATGCTGAAGCTTGTCTGCGGTCACCACCCCCGAGAGTTCTGGGCGCTCTTAAGATCTTTTCTGTCGCCCCACGAGACCTCGCCATCAAATCCAATCGGGGAAATAACCTGGATAACATTCTATTCAAATCTGTTCAAAGCTCCCGTACTGTTAACCGCCTCTGAATTTACAACAAAACGAGTACCATGGATAGATTTGAGCGATGAATCTGAGATTCTCAAAGTCCTGCAGAAATTGAAACCATCGCGAGCACCTGGCCCGGACGGAATAACAAATCTCGACCTAAAAAAATATCCTAGCCAGTGGGCTGTGTTGATTAGTGAAATCTTTAAACGCTGCAAACAGGCTCGGCAAATTCCGGCATCATGGACAACATCCATCATAGTCCCGATATTCAAAAAAGGAGGGAAAGAAGATCCTAAAAACTACCGCCCGATCGCACTTCTGGATACGGTTGGCAAGGTGTTCGGTTCTCTACTACTTCAAAAATTTCAGGACTGGGCCAGGGAGGCTGAATGCGCCGACCCGTTTCAAACAGGATTTACTAAAAACAGCGGTACGACCACTAACATCATGTTTCTCAGTACACTCAAAAGCAAGGTGCTGGGAGGAGGCCCTAGAGTGTTTCTAGCGTTCATAGATCTGGCTCAAGCTTTCGATCAAGTAAACCGTGAGCGCTTGTGGAGAAAACTGAGCCTTTGGAAATGCCCGGCCGAACTGCTTCAACCGATTCAAGCTCTACACCAAGAAACAAGGGTGCGAGTGAGACTAACTCAGGCTGGTTTGTTGTCCTCTGAAATCCCGGTGGATCGCGGTGTGAAACAGGGTTGCCCCCTTGCTCCGTCACTCTTTATTGCTTATCTTGGCGACTTTAAAGCCTCGGAGCAAACGATCCGCTCCTTTCCACCGACTTTGGGCAAAGTGAAAACATCGAGACTACTTTACGCTGATGACCTAATCTTAATGGACTTGACTCCTATCGGTCTTCAGCGTCAACTCGACCATCTGGCGGCATATATTCAAACGAATGATCTAACTATAAACACGGCCAAAACAAAGATCCTGACAATGGAAAAATACAAGCGACCAAAGGAAAAACTTGCCTGGTACCTGGATGGGGTAGCACTGGAAAAAGTCACAAACATCACATACTTGGGAGTAGCATTGGACTGCTCGAGTATAAATGCAACTCTCCAAGGTTGCCTAATGACCAAAGCAAGAAACCTAGCTGCACAAGGCAGGGCATTGGACAACAAGTTTGGAGGTTTTTCCCTGTTACCCCTGATAAAATTCTACAAAATGAAGGTGGTGCCATCCCTCACCTATGCCGCAGAAGCTCTCCCGCATACACCCATAAACGTGTGGCTGAAGTTAGAGGGTCTATTTTGGCGCACTGTTCTAGGTTTCCCCAAGTCTGTGCCGGCTCTGTTGATTAGAAGAGAGCTTGGCCTATTATCATTGGAAGGGACCATGGAAATTAAATCGATGATGCTGTACAGGAAGATGCTACTTTCGGACTGTCCTTATGTACTAGCTATTGCACGCACGGAACTATTGACATCTTCCTCTTCTGTGCTCAAACCTTGGGAAAGGGCTCGTAAAATGAAGCTTGCGGAAATCAATTCCTCGGAGCAGGATCTTATCAGCAATCCGCTAAAAATAAAAAGGAAAATCAGTGAGCTTGACTGGATTGAAACCCTGAACAACGCATCTAAAGCTAAATCAGTCAGCCATTTGCCGCCCCATGAGAGCAAATTAAACATTGTTCCGAATTACCTGAGTAAATTTCCTAACAAAGCCGCCAGAAACTTGTTTTTGAGAGCGCGTCTAAATTTGCTGCCGACACACGAGATACTAAAACTCAGAGGACAAAGTAATTCGAACACATGTCGTTTTTGCAAAAATGAGACACACGTAGAAACTATACGCCATCTCCTTTTAAATTGCCCAGGAACCAGAGCCGTAGGCGAGAAATTTCTGTTACCACACCTTTCTGCATCGTACACCAGGGAAGAAGAAACGTGGTGGACGCGCCTGATGAGCGGAGAAAGAACTACCTGGACTATAGCCACCACACAGACTTTGAAGTTCATTCTATCTCTCTGAAAATCTAGCTTAATTTTTTTTTTTTTTTTTTTTTTTTTTTTTTTTTTTCTCCATTTTGGCTTCACTTCGTTTCAGTTTCTTCTTCTTCTTCTTCTTCCCTTCCATTTCTTAATTTCGAGCTTCATCCTCTGTTCTTCACTTCGTTTTGACTCCAATTTCGTTTGTAAAAATCATTAATTTGATTAAATCAACTAAATAAAAAAAAAAAAAAAAAAAAAATTAAAACACAAACGTTTCAGGTGTGCTAGACATTTGCATATATACAAGATTAAAATGCTGGTGAATATGAAAAATTACAAATACGAATAAAATGTAATGTTTTCTTTCAATAGGAATCATTGATGAAATTAAACAGAAACGATATATTGGTTGAAATTTAAAGAAAATATTAAATAATAAACTGTAGAACATATGGAAAATCACCCAGAGCTCATGTACTTGGACTATTACTGCATTTTCTATTTATTGAACAGCACATTTCACTGTAAGGTTTTCAACAAATTAAAACATGTATTTTAATATAGATTTAATATAACACAGAATTATTTTCTACTTAACCACATAATGGATATCCTTGAAAAATCTCTAAGCTTCTGTCTTTCACTGCAGTGAATAGAAAATGTTGCATTTAATTAAACACCTGTGTTAAGGGTTATATTACATTCATTTTAATTGGGCAGTTTTGCAAATATTCAATTTGCTTCCAGAGCAGTAGGGACTATGTAATTGAACTTGACTAATGTAGATGAGGACCCTTTCTCTGCATCCTTACATTAAGCAAAATAGGGGTTGACATGTAAATGATGTGGGAATGAATTACACCAGGCTCCATAGACTTTGTGTGCCACAAAGATGATACTAAGCATGGGAACTTTTCTATGTGTCCCACTCGCCTCTGTCGTCCACCTACAACTACACCTACAGGGAACACAAATCCTGCATCCTCATACAGTCTTCTCGTGTATTGTTTCTAATCAATACTGAGTAGAAAACACAAATCAATAATTCAAAGAACTAGAACAATGTTTGATGGGGATAATGCATAGCTCCTGATTTTATCACAGTCGTTTTTGGACATGCTGCACAATGGCTCTACCTGCTCCTACTGCTCTGAAAGCCAGTATTGGATTCGAATGGAGCTGACGATTTCATGCAAATGCCACGGTGTCTTAGATAGCTGTTCTATTCCTTCATGCTCCAGGTTCAGTTTGCAGAATTCCTACACTGTGGGGTAGAGAGGATACACGGTCTCAGAAGAAGCAGTCTTTATGGAGCATCCTTACGATTGACCACACTCATCCTTGTCAGTGGGGGAGGATATTCCGTGACTACCTAAGGGCTGTAAGGCGTTCCTTCCATAGTTCAGCATATTTTAGGATAATGCATTGTTTTAGTCGGCTCTCACCATCTATTTCATGTCATAATTGGCCTCACTGAAACTATGGCTTTGGATAACAGGTTGGAGAAGATGGAGTGAGGAGAGACACACAGTTGTTGTTTGGTTATTTACCAACCCATTGACTGTGTGGATTAGGGTATTTTAATAGTATTTGCCAATTAGTGCCAACCTATGCCCACATAATTGCTCCATTTTACGTCTCTTGCCATGTTATGGCCAAGTAGCACCATTATATTAGTACCTAGAAAATGCCTATTCTGTGCCTACTCAAAAACCAAATTGTTGGCTTTGTCAATTATTTTTTTTCTTTTTAACCTAATGGTGTGGAGATTGTTCTATGCTCCGTGTTCAGGGTTTGGTCTTTGGATTCCAGCCTATTACAATCATAGGCAGCATGTTTCTCCCTGTCTCTTGTTGCATTGTCTTGAGCTGTTCTATTGGTTTCTGCCATCTTAACTGCAGCTCAAATTGGGTGTTTGCCATGACTTGCCGATGCTTTGTGTTCCAGTCCCATTGACAAGAAGATACCTGGCACAGGTACAGGAAACAAAATTGAATAAGAAACCGTCAGCATGAAAAATGAAACTAACATTGATGCAACCATGTTCACAAATTTACAGCCTACTAAGATTATGTTCCGCGTTCCTATCTACAAGGCTTTGTAATGCACAACATCTGCCATTGCTATGGCCCAGTAACACTGTAGGTGTTTCCTTGAAAGGTTATCTGTCAGCAAGGTATTTGTGTAGGTTACAATATATATGAGCGAGGGTGGTGTGTAGGGAGCATTGTAATTTGCTCGTTTTCGATTTGTCTGTGGTCTGTGAATTTGTCTGTGGTGCGGGAATGCATGGCTCTGTGGCTGAAACATGTATGTGGCCTGTAGGTGGCTCTAGCGAAGCACTTGTCCAAGTGAATACAACTGTCTGCCATTCACTTGCACCAGCCTATTTATCACTGTTGGCAGTATTACATGCATCCTAGAAAGCCTGTCAGAGAGACACCATTAGTTTTGCTTTACTATCCTGAGATGAGCAGATGGCACCAAGACAAATCAGGTTTTAGAAAGGGAGCATTAGGCCCACAAAGGTTAGGCTACTCTCCCCCTCACACAATGCCGCTCATTACAAACCTCCCTGGTCAATAAGCTAGAAGCATGCATGCTACCTCTCTGGACCGAATTCTCTCCTCTGTATCCCTCAGACCTCCCTCAAACATTTGCCTCCCTCAAACCTACCGCCTACTGTAACAATATCATTCTGGCCTCCATCGTAGAACAATTGACGGATCCAGCACTCAACACACTCGCTGAACGATCATTCCCAGATATCCTCAAGACTGCTCTCATAAGACTTCTTTTGAAAGAATAAACCTAGTCCCAGACAACCTGGACAACTACTGACCCATCACAAAATTCATGTTTATGAGCAAAATACTGGAAAAACGTGGTAACTACACAACTACTCACCAGAATTGAACACCTCTTAAACGACTATAAGTTTGGGTTCCGCCCCTGCCCCCCGTGAGTATTCTGTGTGCCCCCCCTGCCCCCTGTGACTATCTGTGTGCCCCCCCTGCCCCCCCCGTTACTATCTGTGTGTCCCCCCTTTCCCCCCTTGAGTCTGTGTGCCCCCCCACCCCTCGTGAGTATCTTTGTGCCCCCCCCGCCACCCGTGAGTATCTGTGTGCCCCCCTCCTGCCCCCCGTTAGCTCTATATGCCCCTCCTACCCCCCCCCCCCTTGAGCATCTGTTACACCCCCCCTGCCCCCCTTGAGTATCTGTTTGCCCCCCCCTGAGTTTTGCCTGCCCCCCGTGAGTATTCTGTGTGCCCTCACCCTGCTTGCCCCCCCCCTTTCTCTGCGCTCCACCCCCCCCTCCTCCCACCTCCTCTTCATCTTCCCTCCTACTCCCCCTCCTTTTCTCCCTTCCCTTAGACCTCCTCCTCCTAGCACTTACTCCTATCATCTGTCCCGTGACTCTTGATAGCAGCTTGTCTGTCCCCCCCCTGCTGTTCTCCCCTCCCCCCCTCCCCCTACTTTTCAACTGTCACCGACTTTTGCTCAGTAGCGTGTCTTGTTTTTCCTTCCTCCCTCCATCCACTTGCCCCCCCTCCCACCCCCCCTCTTGTTACCACCTGCACTGCGTAAATTGTCGTCAGACTTAGTAATGTTACTGCTTGATCTGTTTTCCTTCCTCTCCATTACCTCCTGCCTTACCTGTTCTATGCACTTGCACTATCAGAAATGCTGACAGGCCTATTATGATAGTTTTTTCACATTCTGTACTGTTTCAAGGACTTTTGCTGAATGTAACTGTATTTTTCCTATGTCCCCTCCCTCCTTGAAGCGCTTTGAAACACATTGTGTATAGGCGCTATATAAATAAACTATCATATCATATCATATCAGTGCAGTATCGACACATCCACCAACCAGATGGTGGCTAATGCCCTCCAGAATCATGTATCAGAGCAAATCATGCCTCCTCATCCTACTTGACCTCTTGGCTGCATTTGTCACAGTCGACCATTGCATATTCTTCTCCCTCCTTGACACAAGGAGGGGATTCTCTGCCACTGCCCTGAATTGGTTTGCCTCCTTCCTTTTGGGCAGACTCTAGACACCAGCTCATTCAGATGAACATGATCTGGTATTACTGATTCCCAGTCTCCTGCAGAATCCTGCAAAGTTCCATCCTTTCACCAATCCTTTTAAAACGTTGTATGGGCACACTCCTCAAAGATCCTGATATACCAATCAACCAAAATGTGAGAGACACTCAGTTGTACATGAGAGTAAATAGCTCAACGAACATCAGTCATCTTCACTATTACCACACCATACTCCATCACTGGATGTTCACTGTCTAACTCAAATTTAACACAGCCAAGAGCACATATGTCTGCATCAGTCCCACTGCTAAACAAACATGTGTTAACCAATGGCTCAGTGATATGTGCCTAGACAAATTTGATCTATAACACTCAGATTCACCTAAATCTGTAGGCTTCACCATTGACAGCAGTGTCTCCATCCAGAGGCACACATCTAAAAATGCCCAAATGGCCTGAATTCAAATCTTCACCATTCGCAAAATAAATCAAAACCTTCATCCTGCACCAGGAATTTCGGATGGTTTATAGTCATTCCGTCGACAGCCAAAGCATCTAATTTTTCATTTTTATGGGGGGTCCCCCCAAGCCCCATTTTGTTAACCTTTAATACCCATTTTTATTAAACTAATCCCTTTACCATCTAAAGAAAATGCATTAGATGCTTTTTTTGTTAGATACTTTTTTTTAGATGGTTTGGCTGTCAATGCTGTGGTTGTCAATGGAATGACCAGATACTATTTTAGACCATTGCCCTGGCCTACTTGACCAAATCACTCCCAACCTACACAAACTACATTGACTTCCTCCTAGGTCAAAATGCTGTTGTAGACTCCTTGTATCATCTACAAAGCAGTCATGAATAGCACACCAACATAGTTTGTGGCTAGGTTCCACATTTCTGGTGGCATACGCTATAAATGCAGCAAATCAATCAATCAGCTCAAATCACAAGTTATACGCAAACAGAGGACCAACAAACAATCCTTCTCTTGTCCCGCACCCACCCTCGGGCACTAGATCTCTGTATCAGCTCACAATGCTCCCAGATTTCCCCAATGTCACTTGTATTAGTTAAAGTGATGTGGACAATTCAATTTCAGGATGGGAAATCTGCTGATAAGATTTCCGTTTCATAAAATCCAGTGGCACAGAGCAGGCTAAGAGGTCACAGGTGCCCAATTGGCAGTTGCAGTGACAGGCAAGACTCTGCAGAGCAGGGGCTGCATTCAAGATATGCACCTCTTCTCCAAAATCACCATAACTGTGAGATGACATTCCTGGTAGTAATTTAAGCTGGAAATGTAAGCCATATCCTTAGGGTATGGTGTCCTACATTTTACCAAACCGAAACAAACTACATCATTTTGATATTGTAAATATGTTAGCCTTTTGAGCCAGTTCAACTGTGGAAGGGTTTCTGTATTCTCCCCAGCAGACAAGCTGACTTCGCTGCTGGTAGCAAGATTAAAGCAAGACTAACACCTTGGGGGTCGACTCTCTTAGTTCCTTTGTGAGGCCAGGTAACACACGAGAGAAAGAGAGAGAGAGACAGAGAAAGAGAGAGAGAGAGAGAGAGAGAGAGGAACATGTCCTGGGAACAGGAATCGAAGGGCACACCTATCCTCAAAAGGAATAGCCTAAAAACTGAGTGCTGCATACTGAGAGGCCTGTGATTCTATTGGGAGGGGAAGGGGATGGGCTTAGTGTAACTGGAGGGAGCTCTGTACAGCCAGAAGGTTTCAACTTCATATTTCTCTCTTCCTCTATCTTTCCCGTCTGTCTACTCCACTTCCTGTTGCACAAAAGCCCGTTGTGTGTGATGTTAGAAGGCAAATTCCACTTGTTCCGGGTTTGGACTCCTAATGCAGGCTTTCTTACATCTAATTACCTTGTTTTTGTTTTACTTTACAAAACAGCATCTCCCACCACTTCCTTAATTCATCTCTGGACTTCAAACCTTCAAGTGAATTTCATTGTATGCTGTTAGGAGAGCAGCCCTTACAAAGTCCTTGAGTATTGAGGTGAATGCAGGTGTTTCAAAGGCTGAGGAATGAACCATCCCCAGGCACTTCTCTAAGTGCTGTTCAAACCTCCAGCTTCTTCATCGTTGAACGAGATGCAGATTTCACCAATCCTGGTGGTCTTTGCAAACTGCATTCCTTACCCTGATTCGACTGCACAATCCATCATCAGCCCACCCGCAGTCGAACTTCGACTACTAAACCAAACCTAACGATCTCCATGTTCTGCATCGCTTAAGTAACATTTTGAACTGCATCCCTCTTCAGTTTGACCCCTCTCTGTATCTACTTGACAATGTACCTTAACCACTGCCACTTTTTCGAATTGCATCGAACAGCAATGACAAGTCTGGCTCGCCATTGTTAAAACCACCAAGAAACAGCAAAGGTATTATTGACTTATATATGCCCCTCTGATCGATATTGGGCTCTAAAGACTAGTTAGGCCATATTAATCCCTTTTTCAACCCAATTGCATATCCTTTGAACATTGTGGTGTTTCTTACCTTTTCTCATGGTGTGTTTAATTAAAGTGTATATATTTTTATAGAACCTTGATTGGTAATTGCTATATTTGGGGCTGTTGTACCTCACTGGTTGGGTTCTCCTGAACTACATTCACACCGCTCTTGAGAGTATAGCCTTCCTTCGGCCCACCTTATCACTAACGGCAACGCATGTATACTTAACTGTGCCTGTTGTACTTTTATGATTGTGTTGGCTTTTGGTTTGTAGTAGTGTTAGGGCTGAGTAGGCACTATCAACTGTAGGTTGATCCGTGTACTCTTGCAGGGCAGTATTCAATTCATCATGCAAACTTTGAACAATAAAATGCAGATAAAATAGGGTAGGTAGAGAGACAGGGAGAGGAAGAGAGAGAGAGAGAGAGAGAGAGAGAGAGAGAGAGAGAGAGAGAGAGAGAGAGAGAGAGAGAGAGAGAGAGAGAGAGAGAGAGAGAGAGAGAGAGAGAGAGAGAGAGAGAGAGAGAGAGAGAGAGAGAGAATTAGGTCTACATTTCAGAATTGGTTATTAAAAAGTTTGTAAATATCTTCAGATATTTCATATCCTATTTAAAAGGGAAATGTATTGTTAGTATTCATTCTTATTTACAATCGTAACTACAAGGTTAGTTACCTGGCAGTCTTTTCCCCGATCACATCTAATCTTCATGGTTTTGAATGGTTTCTTGCAAATGTTTATAGTCATTGATAACTAGTTCAGAGTAATGAATTATTGGTGATTTGTTTTTCCACAGGCACTAAAGATTCAGCAAGGGTCTTATTTTGAGCTGTGCCATGATGAGAACCGTGATATACATCTGAAGAAATTATAGTGGACACACTGTTTTCTTGAACTACAGAAATACAGGTAATGCTTCCTATTTGAAACTGTTCTGTATCAGTTGTTAATGGTTTGCACGTTTTAGTTATGGTTTGCAATAAATCAAGTTTCTGGTGCGGGAAGCACAAAGATGATTGTACAGTACAGATGACCCGAAAACGTGGCTGATAGGGAATGACTGAGTGGAAAGTCATGTCTTCTTACCTTCAACAATGCAGTTGAATTCTGCAAAATGAAATCCTTATTTGGCATTAATGAGAAGTGCTCTTGGGATCGATAACGGGAAGAGAGTTTATCCCATTGTTCAACCAAATAATTGAAGACTTGAGGTGTGTTTTTGGTCTGTCCCTGCCATGGATGATGTTCTCAATCTATTGCTCAGAATGTGTTTGTAATATGACTGCCTTATTTAAAATAGGTAATCATTGAATTCTGTCAATATCCAACAAGTTGTTTTTTAGGAAGCAGCTCATTTATAAGGACTTAGTGGAAGCTGTTCCTTTTTAAGTTTGCTATCTTTATTGATGCAGAGAGGTGGCCATGCTCTCAAGATACTAACTAGAACAAATTATATTTAACAGTATATTGAATCGATGTGGAATGTGGCAGAGGTGTTTACTTGAGGGTAGAGGCCTAATTTGAAAAAGCTAATGTGAGTGTTTAATATGATTGATCTGTAATTGTACCGTTTTCTGGCATCCATCTTGGAGTGTACTGATATGGGTTGCTAAAACACAGTTTAGGTTGTCCATAGATGGGTCAGTTCTAAAAATCACTTATAATTCGCAAGGTGTTATCCAGAAGACAAGATTGTGTTGAAAGTAACTTGGAAAGTGTCAGTGAGTGAAGTAGTTGCCAGATGTATTAGCATGATCATGTGTGACAGATATGACAGAGCATATAACGACCCACACCAATGTTGATTCCCATTTCCATGAATGGAGTATCAACCATGCAATACATTGGACATGTCCCACTAATAAGATTAAGCAGGGTCAGGCACTTGACTTTAATTACAAACACCTGGTACCTATTAGCTCTCCCCCGATGGTTAAAAGGTGGAACACTGAGGCACATTCTGAGCAAAGCGATGCACGAGAAGGAGCAGTTCTTCCTGGGTGACTGCGATCCATGCGGAGCAGAGGGACAGGCCGAAGGACAGAAACAAGCTACAGAGAAACCTTGGAAAACCCGGTGAGAGATTGTTACCTCCAAAGGGCCTTGAACACGAAAGTGACGTTTGAGGAAAGAAGGTCAAACATGTTGAGGTAAAAGCAAAAGCCTTGCAGTTTCGAAAGTCTTCAACAGCGGAAGGAAAGTGAAAAGAGGCTTGAGTCCAACGGAAGGAAGCCTATGAAGGTGTGATTGAAGATTGGGGAAGGGAACCCCCACAAATTGTGATTGAAAGCTTTGAACCCAGCAGCGGAATCCTGTATTGAATTGTGGTAACCAGAAGGAAAGACAATTTTGTTGAACTGTATTACAAGCTAGTTCAAATGTACCGGCTATTTCTCAGTGGGGGCAGTAGTACTCCAAACGTAGCTCAACACTTTGGCAATGCCAGACACCAGGCCCTGTTCTCCTGAGCTTCGTCCTTCACAATGGAAGCATTAATCTAATAGTCATAAACTGACATTCTGTTCTCAGCTCTTGTGAGCTGCTCGGTCTGGCACAATTAGCTGCTATCTGTGCTGCATGTATCACTTTCTTCCTTAACATTGGCTGTCTGCACACTTGCTGGGGGAACAGATGCTTCATCTCTAATTTACTGGACAGAGAAAAAGCTCCAAAGGCAGCCTAATTCTCTAACTACAAAAAATCTACAATTTCTAATGAGGCCTCATGAAAAATGGTGAAACTCCTGGTCACACAGCACATAACCCTTCTGTTACTACACCATAACCCTTGATTTATTTTGCTGCCGGACACTTCAGCTGCATTTTCACCTGATACTAAAGCTTTCATGGATATAAATAGGCAATGTTAGTACATTGGTGCTCCTTCTTTCACCACGCAAGGCTCTGAGCTGCTCTCTAACGTGTGTCAATGCCAACTACAAATTACAAGTGTGCAGAACTGCCAAACCAAATGGCAGAAAACTAACAGCGCTTCTTATAAATGCAATCTACGCAGCCTAAATCTCTTTCCACACTTGAGACATTGCAATTGCATACGACATTCTCCCCTTCAGTTAATTAATTTCCTGAATCCCACTCCCTTTAGGAATCATCCTTGGGCACCCACATGTTACACACATGATATAAGCTTTCTCAATGCTGAGCATATTCATCTGAGGTACAGGTCATAAACCAACATCCCCCATCCCCTGCAAGATCTACCCAGTGCTCTACATATTCCTCTTGGTCAGGTGGCGCGAGAGAAAGTGTAGCTGTGAGGGGCAGGGACATCATCATAGCTCCCTCGGATACCGTCTCTCAGAAGCATCATGGGGCAAGCTGATAGGACCAAAATAAAACAAGTAAAACGGCAATGATGGGAACTGGCACTTGTACGGCTAAGTCCAACCAGGACGAAGCCCATGGAAATAACATATCCAGACTATTGTGTTCTTCCACCCCATCTTCCTTCTCCATGGCAACAAGCACATTGTACAAGGCTCCTACGTTGTGAGTCAGTAACCCATTGTCCGAGATGTTGGTGAGGTTGTAGGTGTAACATAAGCTCCGTATTTTCTTGCAGAAGCCTGCCTGCATGGCAGTGAGGAGTTCCAAGATGTGCTTGTTCTGTAACATCATCAACCGGATGTCTCTCAACACCTCATTCAGAAACTGAATCATCTCCCACCTCATTATATACAGCCATTTGAAATTGGCTGCAGATTTGGTGCCTGGTATGAGGAGGGAGGTAAAGAAAGTTAATTTCCTGTTGACTAGATGGTACTGATCCTGTATGGCTTAAGTTTATCACCAGAGTCTTCAAAGAAATAGTTTGACCGTTTATAGCGAGGGGAGCTCATTGATTGGCAGGCAGGCTGGTGGGTTGGGGGCACAGTTGTGACTAGAGATTGTTGTGACATATTCATGACAGTGAGGTGGGCATCTAGCAGATATGCAGCACTCTCACAGGACCAGTAAACATCCATGAGCTCTGATGTCCCTTCAACCAGGTCTGGAATATACAATGTTCAATTTGCAGCACTAATTGATGTGAACATGTACATTGTGTATTTATTTATTTATTTAATTATTCATTTATGTATTTATTTATTTATTTATAAACATAGGGCTAGGTGCACTAAACAGTTTGATATCAGAGGTGGCAATACAGTAGGAATAAACCATGTGGAAGTGCCAGTTGCATATAGGTTCAGGGAAAATATGTTGCAGGAATCCTTTGACTTTGCTCTTCCCACCTTCCACATATGATTATACCAAATGTTATCCGTGTTGGGATGATGCATGTCTGCAACAGTGTCTAATAGAACTCCTTAGTATGCAGTGTCCCGACTATTTACTAACATGTGGGCTACTTCAGTATTATAATGCTTATGATGCTCCCATAAAATGCCCCTGTCATAAAATTATTGTCAAATGAAGGGAAAGAAAGAGAGAGACATTCAATACACAACATTATATTCTTTATTTGATGCACTGCACCTGGAGGCTGCGAAGATGTGTTTATATTTCTTTCTCCAAAGATATGCGTTGTTTGCAAAGATTTCAAAAACCTATGGTTAAACTAATCTTTTAGGGTTGTCCCTCCTGTGTGTCCCGGGAGGAGGGCTGGTACTGGTGTACTTTCTGATGTCTGTGAAGTGGATCCAGTGCGTTAGTCCTTCAACCTTTACTGCAGATTGTATAGAGTAGATAACCTTGTATGGTCTGTGAAAGTGGGTATCCCTACATTTCCTGGCGTATGAGCGATAAAATACAGAGTCGCCTGGGAAGAGCTGAGATTGTTGCAGAGAGGATGGGTCATTCATGTCAGTTTCAGCAAGCTGCTGTGAACGGGGTGCAGGCTGTTGAGAGATAACTTGAACATATTTGGTTAAATCCCTAAAATAGCACTGAAACTCTACCCCTAATGTATCAGCTGATCTGTGTGCATTGGCGGCTGTGCGTGCAGGTTTGAGTATTGTGTGCAGCCTCATACCCATCACTATTTTGTGAGGACTTACATGATACTCCTTCCGTGGCTGATTTCTGAGGCTAAACAGTGCAAGTGGAAGGCAGTGGAGCCAATTCTTCCCTGACGATTGACATATTTTAGACAAGCGTGGTTTTAATAAGCCATTAAGACACTGTACAATCCCATTGGCTTGTCAGTAATAAACTGAGCATAGTTTGTGCTTTATGGTCAATTGAGAGACCATTTATTTGAATAGCTCAATAACGAAGTGTGTCCCACTGTCTGATATTAGTACATCACATATTCCACAGTGAGGAAATACCTGGAATACCAAAAATGTAGCTGCAGTTTTCACATCAGGGTGGACAAATGGTCCTACTTAAAGCCAATGAGACAATGGGCATACTACAACAATACATATAACGAGAGTTACTTCAGCTGTTAATCATGCCGATTTGCCAATGTGGAGCTGTCGAAAGGGCCCTGAGGCGTGCAGTATTGTACCCCACAAGGTTCTGAGGGTATGTCATGTACTGTAAAGGTGACTGGAGGTGTAGTTTGTTAAAAATGTTGTTCACCTGTTCCTGAAGATTGGGAATAAACCAGTCCTCTTGAACTATTGTTTAGATATGTGTGTAGGATAGTGCTGTTGCTCAAAGGCAATCATAAGCAATTCCTAAGGCATTACCACTTTACCTGTAATATGTTGTCTCCAAATTAAGTCTGTCCATAAACGGGAACATCCTATTTTGACCCATAAATCCTTCTCCTGTTGTTGAGCTTGTCCATTTAGTTCACTAATCTATGCCAGGTGAATTGCATTATAAGCAACTGGCAGCTGTGCCTGCTGGACCGCTATGTCAGGGGACGTTAGTTTTGGTACTTCTAGGTATGCTGCTTCCTTTGCTGATTTGCCTGCTGCATCATTACCATAAGAAATCAAGTATGTATTACTCATGTTGGACACCCATTTTACCAAGGCCATCACTGAGGGACATGTCAATGCCTGAATGTGTCTTTGTAATAATGCTGCATGTTTCACAGGTGCCCCATCTGATTTTTTGCTCCCTTTCCTGTGACAACTGGACCTTCCCAAATGCACAGTGAAAGTGACATATGTTGAGTCAGAATAAATGTTAACTAAGGTACCTTTTGACATGTGTAATGCTTCTATGAGTGCAACGAGTTCTGCTGTGTGTGCAGAATAATGTGTTGGCAATCTCTTTTTTATCATGACCTCATTCTCCCTATCTATACTCCCTATCTACAAGGCTAACTACTGCTGTACCAGTGTGCCTTTGTCCTATCCTCTGATCGACTATTGATGAACCATCAACGAAAAGCACTTCCCCCATCCTCAAATGCCTCCTTTGTGGCTGTAGAGGTTCTGCAAAGAAGGTGGCTGGTTCACTGTACAGCACCTGACAATGTTAATGGAAGAGTTGGATATTATGACCTCATAGCCAGATGCTCTCTGTGTGGATAGGGTTGGTTTGGAGCTTTCTAAATGACCCTGCATTACTGCATCTAAAAGACCACTGTAGTCAGCTTTGTGTCACAGGGATGTCTGCTGTGTAAGAACAGCCATCATTACTTGGCCGTTGAAATGTGAGAACAGGAAAAATTGTTTTGTATAGTTTGGTGTTGCTAACACTGAAGCAATGTTAATCGAATTTTTGAGTTGCTGAAAGCAGGTGATCATGCCTCCTGTCCAGGTAATCTTTCCCCTAGTTTTCTGTGCTTCTTTTAGTGCTTGCAAGGGCTTTCTGTAACTGGAATAATCAACAATCCATGACCTACAATACTTGCATAGTTCTAAGAACATTTGCATCTCCTTTACTACTCTATTTCCTGACCATGATATTATTTAGCCTAGTTATACCACCTCTTTCTGGGTTTGGGTCTACTTTGTACCCTTTTTCTGCAAGTAATATTTGAAGTATGACTGAATCTGTCCTACATTGTTCTTCTGTTGTGTTGCAGACCAAATGGTTGTTTACAGATTGAATGATTGTGCTCATTAACTGTATGTTAGCTAAATCCATGTGTAGTACTCTGTTAAAAACACTCAGGGAATCGCAATACCCTTGAAGTAAACTTGTGTGCTTTAATCTCTCCCTGAAGTATGTATATGCTGTGAGATATTGGGGCTCTGGGTGCAGTGGCATGGAGAAGAATGCATTCTTGAGATCAATGACAGTAAAGTGTGTCACTTCAGTGGGTATGTTGCAAATAATTTTGGCAGGATTTGGTACTACAAGGAATTCCTCCTCTACAATTTTATTGAAAGTCCAGAGGTCCTGTATAATTCTCCAACTTGAACTCTTTGCCTTTTTCACAGGGTATATGGCAGTGTTGCCTGGGGACTCTGATTAATGTAGTATGCCGTGTTGCTATAGTTCTACAATGGTGTTATAAATACCCTCATTAGCTACTCTTTTTTTTATTGAAAAAACTTAAGTTTAAAACATAGGAATTAAATGTATGTTTCAAACATTCTACCAATCGATGGTTTAAATCTATTACAACATCAATATGGGGTCTCCGTCATTCGGTCCAAAATTTTGAATTTTCAGAGTGGAGTGTATTTCACAGATCTGACTATATGTTCGCCTGAATATTGTCCATACAGTCAACTACTGCACAAGATAGTTTTATATTGTTGCCTGAGATTATGTGCGACCACCAAGCATCCATGTCTTCGTTTAGGGGTGCACATTTCCCAAGGTGTAAAGTACGTTGGTTGCGGGTGCTTTCACAGCCAATTATTAGATGTTTGGATGATTCTATGCCAATTCCGCGAATGCGACAAAGGTTATCTTTTATGACTTTGTTGCGTCTTTGCCACAGGATTTGTTTAGTTTTCAAGGTGTTCCTTCTGAGTCTTAAGAATTGTTCACGGTGATGACGTGATGGACAGTGAAGCAAATACCTTGGTTGAACATTTAATTTGTTTACACCGGCACCCAGATACAGCACATAATGACAGTGTTGCACGTTTCCCAGAACATATAAAGTTGCCATTAACTTTATTAGCCTCTGTAAAACCACAGACCCATTACACCCTATCTTACGTAGAGTACTGGGAAGGGTTAATACTTATCTCTTTTTGTCTGTTTCTCTTGGAGCATTGTTTCGCTCCCTTTTCATCAAGACTTGGCTGGTGGCAGTGGTAACTACCCCATTTTCCTACCACGGTTATCTTAAATAACCTTGGTATTGTTTTAAGCTATCTTGGTAGCTTTGAACTTAAACCCGCTACACCATATATGTTTTATTTCGATTCCAGCTGTGTTTATTCGCCATTTCTTTTTGAAAATGTCTTTCTCCTGTTTTACTCTTTCGCGCCAAACCAGGTTTGGTTCCTTTGTTCACCGTCTTTTCGCGGGCTTCTATGCAGAAACCCTCCTTAGGCACCTGTATGTTTGGGGGGTACAGGATGTGAGGGAGGGGTTTAGGACTCCCTGCACAGGGTCTCCATGGAGACCCATGTCGCACTCTGAACTGATTGGCTGTGGTGACTGTCCCGGCGGGACAGCCACCCTGCTGTGTGATTGACTTTCAGGCTGAGTGAATGGAGGACAACTGCATAAAAAGCAGGTCTCTGAGTCTAGAAAGGCAGAGTCGCCACTGGGATGAAGAACTGATGAGGAGCTTATGGAAGAGGACCCCTACCACGACTGAACTGCCTGGTGAAGCCCTGCTGCAGGTCTGAATCCTCGAACTCCAACGACAGAGAAGATCCTCAAGGAATCTTCCTCCCCTGAGCTGGTGGGACCAACCAGTTCGCCCAAACTGCAAGCCAGAACTCCCTCCTCTGGTCATATTTGCTGTACAGAGCTACAGTGGCCCAGATAGTCAGGAAGGTAGGACCCTGCTTGGGTTTTAAGGAGCGCACCTTTTATTTGTTGCTTTGCTCTGCTGCAGTTTCTTCACTGGGCAGTGCAGGACCCTCCAGTCTTCCTACTTCATGTCATTCCGACAGTCACTTCAGGAACCGTGAGCCTGCAGGAACTGCCGGGAACGTCCACCTCAGCTACAGCTTTTCCATTTAAAGGTACTGTGCAAACCCGGTTGTTCGTTTCGTTCAGATGCGGTGAAGGTGTGTGAAACCTTTCGCCAATCCGAGGGCTTGTCCTCTCTTCTCTTTAAACTAACTTTTCTGCTGACCAACTTCGTTCGGAACTCTTGGCAAAGACTTAACCGCGAACTACCCTGAACTTTGTGATCTTGAGCAAAAGACTTTTGTCCTATTGACTTTGGCTCTGAGTCCTTTTGATTTGACTGTAGTTCCTCTTTCTAGATTGCCCTGCTTACTTACCTGTTGGTGCTGTTCAATTTTTGCCTCACTTTGTCTTTCCCTCCCTTTTAAATTTCTGTAATGCCATTTTGCTCCCACTTCATTTGTGAGCTTAACTCGTATGGAACCTATTGGGAGTGGTGTGGTGTATTAACAGTGTGATTTTTAAAATGCTTTACTTTAGTGAAATGTTATACAACTGATGTGTAAATAAATGTATATTCTTTTACTCAGAAACCTTGAGTCAGTGTTTGTTTGAATCATAGTAATTGCTGTCCTTTGTGTAACCATTGATACTGCTCACTTGCTCTTGAGATTAGTCTGGCTGCTCAGACATTGCTACCACTTTACTGTGTAGTACAGGCTTGTACCAAAGGTGAATTTGTACTGTCACTTGTAGTCTTAATTGTGTGTGGTGTTCCCAAAGGGTACTGCATATAATTCTGCCTAACACTTGGCTAGATCTATATCACCATCTTTTTATCAGGAGACATCTTTTAGTCTTAGTTATGGAGAACTTTTCATAAAATTTGATCTACTGAATAGAAAGCAATTATTGCATCATGTAGATCATAGGCATTAAAAGTGAGTTGTTCTTAGCATGTGTCTCCCGAATGTTCGAGACATCCATGAATTGTGAGGTCGATCGGTTTCGATGATGTATATCTTTCAAATCATCTTCTTCAGGACCAAGTTCTTATCCTGTGATTCAATCTTCTATATGCCCGATGTGACGGTAGTCCATATCCCACCTAGGGAATATAAAAACCTACTTCAGGGCAGGGTTCGAAAGGACAATATCATTTTATTTAATTGTCATGTGCGATTAATGCTAAACGTCTATTAGATTGTGCATAGACATTTATCAATGGTAGCCCTGCACCCGTTGTGTGAAGCACATCCCACAACCACAATGCATCTATCCATACATTCCATAAATATGTGTGCGAGTAGGATTGTATGCTGCCCGGCCCCCGGAGTGGAGGAAGGAGAGACGGGGCAAAACCATTATACCCACGTACATATACTGTCACGTACCTCAAGACCATAGTTTGTTTGATAAATACCTTAGAGACAGATCTTTTTGTAGTGTCTTGAACATTACATTTCTCTCTGTTTCATTGTTTGGTGATCACAGCAATATGGTTGGGAGCCCCAAGGATGTCAATGCAGGCTGAACTGCTGTCCATAGTGGGCTATAGAATAGAAAGAACACAGAGAGAATTATTCTCTTTCGTCTCAGAGTCTGTGTTTACATGTTGTTGGTTATGTATACTACAATGGTAGCCAGCTGATAGGGTGCATTATGCAGCCTGCAGATCAAAAGGAGGCATAATGTGTATACACTATAAACCATTGGTCATTTATATAGCTTATATGCTATAGAATATTGGTTATTTGTAAAGTGGCCGAAACTGCGTGAAGCCCCGTGTCTCCGCTTCACGTGTTGTTAATGTATGGTCATGGAGACGAATGTCACGTTACTTTGAATGCCACAATGTATAAACTACGGTCCATGCTGGAGGGCCATTTCTCTCATGCTGTAATTTGCGGCACACTCGAGTGTCTTGTAGGGGTTCTAGAAATTGCAGACATTTATGATTGATCCTTGCTATGACGAAAAGACAAACTCTTACCTGCTGCTTCATCTCGGTCAGCGCGTCGCAGCGAGGCTCCAATTCGGAATCTCGCACACACGTTTGAAACTTCTAAGACGCTGGTTTTCATAGCCTGCTTTATTGTGAGTATTTTCCTGTACACTCAAACAGAAGAAGGACTAGCTGGTAGAATGCAGTTTCGTATCTGCCATTTTGCAATCGTCTCAGTGACATATAGTGCAAAAGACTACTGAGTTGTGTTCCTATTTTTTACAAAAGGATGCAAAAGAATTTGCAAAAAAAGTTGTGTTGCTTCATTTTAGATTTGGTGTATGCTCTATGATCTGGTTTTTAGGAAGTTTCCTGGATGAAATATCGAACAGGACTAAAACACAACGAAAGCCAAAAACAAAAGAAGGACTTCCCACTAGAGTCCCTTTTGCGCCGGCCATCTTGAGGTGGTCTTGTTGTGTATAAAGTAATGGGACTGTTGGACTGTGTCCATTCTATTAGGGGGGGACTAGACAGGGAAAGTGCTACAATTTTTGGTTACGGTATATTCAGTCACACATTACACAAAGCACTGTAAGCATATAAAACCTAAAACAAGTGTTTTCATGTGTGTATATGCATGGGACCCTGAATTCCAAAGGTACATGTGGTTTCTAGATTCAAAATGGGGACCCCAATGATATGATGCCTGTACACTTGTTAAGTAAATCATTTTATGAACGCCAGTTCATTCCATGTATTTCCTCGTTTAGACCGTTGTTTACAGTGCCCAAGCAAAAAAAATCCAGTTTTGTTCCCCTTTAAGGAGGATGTTGTTAAAATTACCACCCCTGAGGGGCTGTTTGATCTTCTCTAGGATAGTCCAGCTGAATTCTTCTGCTGTGTGATTTTTGTTAATGAAATGAGCCACCAATGGTGCAGTGACTTTTTTTGCACGGATACATGACTTGTGTTCAATTCGTTTTTTTTTTATTGCTCTGCATGTCATGCCCACGTATTGTAAATTGCAGGGACAAGTGATGAGATAAATTAACCCCTTGCTATTTCAATTACTAAATTGCCTCTGTTGCCAAGGTGTCTACCACCCAATTGCTATACTGCAACTTCTGGTAGTTTGTACACACATCACGCATGCCCCGCAGGGAGAATGTCCAGATGGTACTGGGGCCCCCCATAGGGTGTTGTGATTTTCTTCATGCCTTGGTTCTTTCAATGTGTGGACAAGCCTGTCTTTGATGTTCGTCCTTTTTTATTGCAAAGAGTGGTAGGGGTAGCGTTTGCTTGCCTGTATTGAAAATTGGCCATAATTTCGTAATCTCTTTTTTGAGTATGTTGAAGGCAGGTGAGTAGGTAGTCTCCTTTTCGTGATGTTCTAAAGTGGTGTCCCAAGGGATATTTCTTGCTCTTTTCCATGTGTCGCTAACAATCTTCTTAGGGTACCCCCTGGATATCAGTTGGTTCTTGAGGCCTGTTGACTGCATATGGAAGTCTCTGATGTTAGTGCAGGTGCAGCGGTAACGCAGGAACTGCCTAAAGGCTAGGTTGTCCCAAAGAGCCTGTGGATGACAACTGGTGTATGAAAGTAGGGCATTACGGTCAGTCTGCTTTTTATACACCTTTGAGGTCAAGCACCCTTCCTAAGACATAAGATGTAAGTCCAGGAAATGTGTTTCCATTTTGTCTGATTCCATTGTGAACCTTAAATGTTGATTCCCTCCATTGATCCATAGATTGAAGGCTTCCAGATCTAGTTGGGTGCCCTCAAAAATCATGAAAATGTTGTCTATGTAACGCTTCCATGTTTTTATATGTCCTCGGAATGGGTATGTGACAGAGTATATATGCTGCACCTCAAAGTATTCAACATAGAGGTTCGCCAGGCTGGGGCCAAGGTCATACCCATCGTGGTCCCTGATATTTGTCGGTAATATGTGTCATTACATATAAAGAAGTTCTTTTTCAGGGCAATTTCCGTAAGTTCTGTGATGAATGCCACTTTTTCCCTGGGTAGATTCTTGGCCTCCAGGTGTCTCCGGACCACCTTTATGGTTTCTTATTGTGACATACTAGTGTAGAGGGCCTCTACATCTAGGAAGGTCAACCACTGTGTTTCTTCATTGAAGGTAAGTGAATCTACCAACACTATCATAGCTGTTGAATCCTTTACTTATGATTCCGTCTTAGGTATATCATCCCTAACAAATGTGTCCATGTATTGTGAAAGTGGTTCTAGGATAGATTGTATTCCTGAGATAGGTGTCAGCCCCTTATGCACCTTGGGATGAGTATAAAATGCTGGGAGTCTACGATATTCAGGCATGATAAAGGCCGCTTTGTTTGCTGAGATGAGGCCCTCTGCCTCTACTTCGTCCATGGAAGGCTCGAATGGAAGATGTGGGATCTGCTGGTAACCGTCTATAGGAGTTCTCATCTGTTAGCAGTGTGTTCACCATTTGGTTATATTTTAGTTTGTCCATAATAACCGTTGCTCTGCCCTTATCACCCGGTTTTATGACAATCTCATCATTTTTTGCTGGCAAGTCAAGGGCCTCAAGTTGTTCCTTTGTGCAGTTGTCATGGGTGAAGGGAAGTCTCATCTCCACTTCGACCAGCTTCTTCAGGATTGCTTGTTCGAAAGTGGTCAATTCTACAGTGTGACTATACGATGGAGGAAGGAAACATGACTGTGGTCATAAGCCAGTCCCAGTGTGAGATGTTTCAATTGGTTGTTCATGGAAGAATTGTTTTAAACTTATTTTTCTCATCAATTGAGTTAGCTCGATGCGTGTCTGGAAGGCATCATACTTGGATGTAGGGATGAAAGAAAGTCCTTTTTGAAGGATCTGTGTTTCTGCGTTGGTCAAGGGGTGTTTTGCAAAAAATTCCTAATCAATGAAAGTTCGGTTGAGGGAGGGATTGACCCCTGCTCCGTGTGATCCTGGGGGAGAATGTTTGCCATCTCTGCCATCCTCAGTTTCCTCTGCGTTGGCCTAAAAAATGCTGTTGTTATTGATTGGCCCCCTGGTTGCCCATGTATTGCAGCTGGGTGTTAAAGCATGCTTGTTGTTTTGAGAGGGAAAAAGGTCCTGTTTGTCCGGTTCCGGATCTCGTACCATCGTCTGATCCCCCACTTGAATTGTTTGAGGACCCCAAACACGCGTTCCAGAAGGGTCTTTGCCCCGTTTGTATGCTTAGTTGGTATGCATCGTGACGGGCCTATCTCGCTTCAGGGGTGTAATAGTGGTCTGTAGTATAGGGATAAACTTTGTTGTGTTCAAAGGCAGACACATCTTTTTTCAATTTATTGATTTTTTTAGTCATTTTCAAGTCTTTGAAGTCTTTAATAGTGACATCCAAGATGCAAGTTTGATTTGTGGAGGTCAAGGTCTATTCAGTCTTTTATTGCTGTGAATTTATCTTCTAATTTGCGCATTATATTTTCAGATATGGATTTGGCCGTGTTTATAATAAAGTTCCTCTTTTAGATAGGCGGTACTCCACTCTCAAACTAGGGACAGCACATGCTGCATGGTAAGGGTGTTCTTCTGGTCGGGGTCAGAATAGGTAACACAATATTAGTATTGCCTGTTGAATGTGTAGACATGTGTTCCTTGAAGTGGGAAGGGGCTGCCGCCTAAAACGATTGCTCCAGCGTACTGCATCACTTTTTCCGCTTTGGCAAGTGATTTTTATCCCAATGCTGTGTTGTTAGCAGCAAGGGATTACAATCCCATGGCTGTGTAGGGGTCTGTGGGGGTGGTTGCTGTATTTATGACTGTAAGACATTCAGTGCTTCATACATATGTTATATGCAATATCTGGGTGTTCAGGGAATCACAACACTGGGTGATAGGTGAGGAATGTTTTCGGGTGTTTGTTTATATTGATGTTTGTATGATATTTTGTTTTAAAGTCATCTGTGATTTTTGTATATTTTCTTTAAAAATGTAATCAACTGCAAATGATGTGTACAAGGTAAAAGTCATGAGATTAAATGCCAAACGGGAAAATGAAGGCTGTAAAAGAATCAAAAGTAAACCTGAAATAGAAAAAGTTACAAAATAGACCAATGAATAGTAAAATGTATTGATAATAAGCAGTTCCGTGAACGTTATTGTCATTAATTGAGGTCACCTTAAAGTGCAATTGAAAGAAATGCAGTAAAACATTGTTGGCCATACCATTGTGAAAAATATTTGTTGTAACCCATTATACCCAAGGGTTTCACTTATTTAAAGGTTGCACGGAATTGGCTGCATGGGCGTTGGGTACTGAAACTGCTTCTGTTGTGACTTGCTTTGGGTTGGGGTCGGCGTGGACCCTGGGGCGTATGGGCTAACTGGTGGCACCACATTCAATGGTGGATGATAGGTAAGTGCAAACGCTGGTCCACTAGGGTAGGTGCAGGATCCTAAGAATAGGGTGGTCTGCTTCGGCATTCTCACCCAAAATGTCCCATCTTTCGACAGAACCAACACTGTCCTCCAAACTTGGGGCTCACCCCTCCAAAGCCACCCTCTCTGCCTATTTGTTACCCTCCTCTCCCCCTCTGTAAAGTTCCCATTTCCCTTCTGTCGTATGTATACCCCTCGACCCATTACTGAGCCTATCTTGAGTCAGGCTGCCCTTCTGTGATGCTAGTAATCACAGCTCCTACCATGCTCAATTTGGTTATCTTCTTCTGTACCAGTTTTGCCTCTGCCGTTTGCGCTTGTTCCCCTACCTCCTTCTCCTTCTCTTCATCTACAATGATGTAATGAATGTGCCTGAATTTTGGCCCATCCTTACATTGATACCAACCAACTTATCTAAGTCATTCTAAACCTCTTTAGGGAGTCCCTTACGTGACATGTGATAACATCTAAAAAGTAAACTAAACACCATTTACCATGTGCCTGTCTTGGAAATACCTTCTTAGGTTTCCTTGTAATCTGTGTTATTAGTACAATCTGCATTGGATTAGAGAAGATTAAACTGTACAGTTATATCTCAAACTATAAATAAACAAAGTTTACAATAGTACTGATGTATTGAACATCAATCACACAACATGTGTGTCTGTAGTTCAAACCTCATATTGCCAGTACGCCAACATGTGTTTCAACCATATCTTGGTCTTTATCAAGTGTACTGCAGTATTTGTCAAAATCCATAAGCGAAAAATAGACTAACTGAAACAATATAATATCAGCATAAAGAAGAATGCAAAACAAACAAAATGAGAGATTCAAGTGCTTTGGTAAGTGAAAGAGAGGTGAATGGGAGAGAGAAGCAACACATTTTTTCAGAAGTCTAATATTCCAGGGGCTAAGTCCCAATAAATGAACATGAACCTTTATTAATACTTGTCATTGATTAATACACATACACGTTATGTAGAAAAACAATTGTCTTCATTGCTAAACCTTCAAGTACATGGTGAATCTACAACAATTACATGTAAATCATGCAATGTGAGTCAGTATCCATGATTTAGATATATTCTAATGGTGTCATATTTAATCCAAGTGTTGTCTCATAAGAAAAGTTGTTTGTGTCATTTGGCCATTTAACCATTGTGTGTCGGATATTAAATGCTCATTGGTCTATCGTTCATTATCTGTATGGTCATAGCTAAGTAACCAATTAGGATGCCTGTTCATTTTTAATACAAAATCACAGTATGTGGAGCATTTCAAAATTAAGAAGTTTCTCACCATCTGTAATTGCTGAAAGTGAGAGTCCCCAAAAATACAACAAAACACTCCCAAATGAGAGTCAATAATGGACTGGGAATGAGACCAGACCAATGCAGGTGAAGGTAAAAAGTAAGTTTATCGAAGAACCAAAATAGGGCAAGCAGAGAACTCTGCAAACTCCCAGAGTGCTCTGCCAAACATCAGAAAGCATCTACATTTTCTTACAAAACCATGTCACCTATGATGTGGGAGCTAGGATTACATGAATCAATGAGATTGGCCAAAGGGGAAAAGCAGTATGGACTCTATAGGGTTGACGCTCCAGGATTGGTGAGACTATGCGTGGGGTCATGGTGATGCTTGTAGGTCAGCTGGGCTCATCGGGGTGAAGTGCAGGATCAGGAGATGTCTGAATTGATACATCTTGGCTGCACTAACATTTGCCCTTGTGGCCACACATAATCATTCAGTGTTAACTATAATTCACAATTCCCTGTAAATCCTACAAGTTGTTATTCTAACATCAAAAGAGAAATAACATATAACTCCAGGTGCTCTTATCTCATCATCATAAAACACACTATACAATAACAGGACTTCTTCATGAATTCAGGTGCCTTGTCAGGGGACACATGCATGGGATACCTCTATCATCATTCTGCTTTGTTAGATCTAGTGAGGGACATCTTTATAATATGTTAGTACAGGAGTAAATATACTACCACCATGTTCAGTGTGGGTTGGAGTGAGCTTGGATACTATCTGGTCAGAGGGCACATAGCTGGTACATCAAAAAGGCAGTGGGATGAGAGGCTTGTTGCCTATATTTCTTTTAACCAAGGTCTTGGTGTGTGGAACAAGTTTTATAGTGCTATGGTGGGTCTGGGGGCTTAGGGGAGGGTGGAAACTTGGTGCAGGTTTAGTGGAGGGGTGAGAGGTTACAATTACAGCATCACATCGTCAATGAAATAAGGGCCTTTAGATGTCAGCCCGACCTGAGGCGGGAGGAAGATGGGGGCTGAGTATGCAGGACTGCAGGAGAAGGGAGAGGGGGCCCTGTGGCGTCTAGCTCGTTTACTTTACGGGGTTACATGTACATCATTTAGAATGCGAGGTAGGATTAGGCCAATGTTGTTACGGGTACATCGAACAATATGCAAGCTTATGAACATGGTATAGGTTACACGTTTATGTTTTTCATGAGTACCGTGTTATAAAGTAAATTCTGCCTACTGCAGTCTCGTAAAGTTACCGTCTTGCATTATATACATTTGGACCAGTATGTAAGTTGAGCATATTTTGTGAAAACATGTATATATGGACAGCCAGTGAACAACTGGATTGTCTACCTTGCATTATCTCGAACTAGTAAATCAACATGTCATACATTAGTGTGAGTGTTTTTCAAAAGACAAGATTCGTTCAACAGTATGGGACTTAGACATATGACCAATAGCTTCATGTACATTAAAATAGGTGAGGATCTTCTGGTTTCGTTTTCTGAATGTAGCCCCTTAATACACACCTACCTGAGAGGATTTATAACCTTCACAGAGCAGTATGGGTGAACCAGGGTGGCACACAGGCATAGAATCTATATCTGTTACTTCAAAAGGAGAACAAGGTTGGGGGTTTATCCACAGTGTATGTTTTAAATGTGAGGTCTGCAAGGGGACGTGGCATGTTTGGGGAGATGGATTGTTTTCCTTAAACCCAAGCCTTTGCCCAGTCATCCACAGGTCAGTGATGGACTGCTGAAGGTGAAAGATACAGTGTTTGTCATGTAGTTTGTTTGCGCCTAGTCTCCCATGGGAACAGGCATTCTGCAGAGACGCAGAGGGGAGGAGGGGAAGGGAGATGACAGGCTTGCTGTGTGTGATCTCAAGGGGAGAGCTGCAGCTCTGCAGGCAACCTTTGTCTATGAGGCCTGTTGTACCATGTACAAAATGGAGTCTGGTTGTGGTACAAAAATGGAGTCTGGGATTAGCTTTCTGGTCAATGTGTGCATACATATGGGTCGTCCTACAGCCATCCCACATCCCTGGCCACAGGCGCATTGGTAGCTGGTGGACAAATCATAATCTCCACATGGGGTTGAAATGGAAGGGGAGGGGTCTCAAGGACCGTGCCTCCCATACATTCCCCCCTTTTGTTCTCCCCTGCCCTGGCATAATCATCTGGTGTGCAAGTTATATAGATACATCCCCCATCTCCCTCCAAGTCCACCCATACCTAGTCATACCACATTAACTCATGTGGTTCCTTTATTGTGGTGTGATATAATCTGTATACAATGTACCCATCGTTGTATATGGCTGTCAGTCCGTATTTTGGTCCTGAGTCATCCCCTGTTTGTACTTGTGCCTCTTGTGTCATCTGCACCACTCCTTTTGCATTGCCCATTGTCACCATCATCATTGCACCATTAGGTACTGTGTTTGTGCAACACCTAAGTCCAAATTGGCACACACAAAAAATTAAAAGAAGAAAAACAATGGCATGTATCAGCAGCTTGATGGTCATTCCCAGCCACGATGGTACCCATGAAAACATGTTGTCGAACCAGGTGCTGGGCTGTACCCCTCCTTCGTCTTTCATCCGCTTGCCAAGGTTATGCACGGCTGCTATTACATGGAACAGAGTTCCATTGTCCGCGTCTGCAGAGGGTACGAAAGTGCAACATGCGCTCCTGATTTTTTGCAAACACCCCCATCCATGACTGTCAACAGGTCTAGGACATACCTGTTCTGCATTGTCATCAACCGCAGGGCCCTTAGCTCCATCTTGATCATGTTAAACCCTTCTTACGTGTTTTTTGCCAATTGGCTCCGCTCCCGGCGGGTGATCTGGAGCCATTTTGCATTTGCCCGCGCTTGGATGCTAGAAATGAGGTACGCAAAGAATGTCTCTGTGGAATTAAAGATCTGGAATCTGTCTGAATATGCACCAACTATAAAGAAGATGCCTTGGAGATATAGTTTGATGATCTCTTTTTTCATGAGACTATGCTCTGCATGCTTTGATCCTATATGGCATGCATGTGAGCTTTTTCAGTTGGCTGCACGAGTTCTGCATTTATTGGCGGGCAGCAGCTGTTTCTCCTCTTGAATATGGCTTTCAGGTATCACCATCAAAGTGGAATACAGCGTTGCCAGAGAGAATGTGCCCCTCCATGACTGTGGAAGGTACAGGTATGCCTGTTTGCCGCAAACCCAGTATGTGTCCATTAAGGCGGCAGTTCCTTTTTTCATGTCTGGGCTGATGAGTGTTTTGTTACAGTTCTTGTTTGTGCCCATATTTACTTTCCCCTCCCAGAGGAAAAATCGTTCATAATGTATCTCTTTCTGCAGCTTGAATGGCATTTTAAGGGCTGTTACCCACGTTCATTTTGAGATGTGTTCATTCCATATCGGGGTGCATGTTCTTTGGATCCATTGTAGTTTCTGTTCCGCCAGCCCTCGTAGTATCACTGCTCTGCATGTTATTTGCTCGTTTTGGTGTTTATTGTCCACGCATAATGTTCCTTTTATCACTAAAAAGGGTTCATTCAGACATATCACTCCTTTTGGTTTTCGTATAGCAAGTCTTTTCATTTTGCAGCATTTCAAAGAGACAGTGTGCGTTTGAAAAGTGTTTTTAATTCTGCATAGTGCAAGATGAAGGAGAAATTGTGCATCTGCAATAGACAATACTTGTGGTAGCAGTACTTTAGGAGTACCAGAGGCATGGGGTATCAGAGAGCACAGATAACAGCTCTTGTTTGCTGTTTGTTTTGCAGTATGACTCATGTCTGCGTACCATTTATTGGATTGGTGTCGGTGTTGTGGGTCCTCTATCATATCTAATCCCAACCCGTGGTATTCATTGTAGTTTCTCCATCCTGCCCCCCTTTTACATCTCTTATTTTCTCTCATGTGCCCCCCAGCTTTCTTTTCAGCTTGCTGCATTAAGGGCACCCGCCTGCCCCCCCTTCCCCACTCATTATATAGTGCCATGAATCTTTTGGCAGTTTTTTCACCATCATTCACTATGCGTTTGGGCATCACGTATTGCTCAGTTGTGTCATACTCTGCTGTGTCAGGTTCAAATGATACAGTTGTGTCAGAAAATCATTTAAACAGCGGAATGCAGAGGGGTCTGGGTCATTCATTGCAAGTATTTTGAACTCAGAGTCATTATATGGGGCATTGAGGAGCACTGTTATACTAGTGCCGGCTGTACTATTTGCATGATGTATGTCATTCCTCTTCCTCCTGTGTTCCCAGATCAGTTTCACCCCGTCCCAGATCAGATGTGTCAGCTTTTGTACCATGCGTGTTCCGTTTCCCCCTCATTTATGTCTATCGATATAAATGCCATGGCCAATACACTACCAATCCAACTAACATTGAAAAGAATATTACTGCACAGACAAACAAACCACATTCATAACTATATTTTCTAAGGTTGAAATTAACATTTCCATTTCTGCCTACTCTAACATTGTTGACATCGTGGGTTCCCCTCCGTTGCCATGGTTGTTCCTGCATAATGATACATAAAGGGTATTAAGCATACACATATATACATATTTTGCAATTTTTTATAAATAATCTTCTTTTTCATAGTCTCATTTCTGTGTATTTTAAATAACATTTACACTTATTTAATTTTTAGCCACTAGAGAGAGAGAGAAAGAGAGAGAGAGAGAGAGCATCTACGTCTCCTCTTTTCATTTAAATGTTCTTACTGTCGTTATTTGCATTATGCGTTTCTTATTTACATTACATCATGCATTTCTTTTCTTGGAGCTCCTCTTTAAGACTGTGTCACCTCTTCTGTCCTATCTGTTCCAACTTCTGGTGTTACACTGTCATAAGCTTTTCGTACGTCGGACAAATGTATCTAGTACCTCAGCCCTTTTACTTTTACTGTGATTGGTGTACAATACACCACCTCATATAGGTCATGACATCTTGGAGTATTCCAAGGACGTACGAAACTCCTCACATATACCGTCTCCCCTAGCATGAGCTGACCTGCAGGGTTTATCAGTGGCTGGTGTTACAGTGTAATTTGCTGCTTCCTGTGTGAATGGGGGCACAAGATGTTTTGCAATCGTACGCGCTGATTTTGTAAGTTTTGTCAAATAATTCTTCCCCTAGTATTGTTGCATTCCTGTGTGCATCACACTGCCTTTGTAGTGGGGAGTGTGCTATGTGCATGCGTATTCCTGTCACTATCTCGTGGGGGGACAAATGGTGGTCCATACTGGTCTGATATCTTAACTCAAATAGGGCCAGGAGTAAAAAATACACCCAATTTTTCTCATTCTGTAACATAGTTTTGAGAGTCTGCTTTCCGTTTATCTTCTCAACAATACCATTTGATTGTGGGTGATAAATTGTGCACAATTTGTGTGTTATTCTTAACATATTGTCACTTCTTTGAACAGATCGTTGACGAAATGCGTCCCGTTGTCCGAGCATACAAACTTACATATTCCCCAGCGGGGAAATACTTCCTTCAATAATAACTTGGCTGCGCACTTGGCATGTGGGTGGGCACAAGGGCCCGCCTCTACCCACCTTGAAAAGGGACAAACTACCACTATCATGTATCAGGATCCATTGCATCTTTCGCCCATATCAGCATAATCTATGTTTAGTTCCCGAAATGGTCCTTTATTTATTTATTTATTTATTTATTTGTTTGTTTATTCGGATTTGTTTAAAGCGCACATCAGCCCAAGGGCATTGTGCCGCTTTTACAGAAATGCATAGCTGGTTACAAAATGGTTTTAGTGGTTACATTGGTATTTATAGTTATAGTTCAACTTAAAGTTACAGAAAAGCAGGCACATAAAATTGCATTACGGTTCATTGATAACATGGAGGGTTGCAGATAGAGGGTAGTCAGTGCATTATGGTGTAGAGAGAGTTATGTGAAAAGTGTGGTTTTGAGTGATTTGCGGAAGGCAAGTAGTGAAGGTTCTGCCCTTAGTGCGTTTGGGAGGGCATTCCAGAGTTTTGGTGCTATGTGTGGGAAGACAATGCCACCGGCGTTCACCCTTTTTATGATGGGTACGCGTAGTTGATTAGCAAGGTGCCTTTGTGTGGGGCGGGTAGAGGTGTTTTTGGATATAGTTTCTGATAATTAGGATGGTGTGGAGAGGTTGATGCACTTGTGTCTGAGTGTGAGGATTTTGAAATTGATTATTTCCTTGACTGGGAGCCAGTGGGCTTTGCGTCTGGCCTGCGAGATGTGGTCATATCTAGGAATGTGAAGTGCTGCGCGGAGCGAGTTGTTTTGTGTTATTTGTAGTTTTTTTATGTTTTTGGCAGAAATGCCTGCCAGAAGGGTATTGCAGTAATCAAGTCTGGCTCCTATGGTAGCTCTGGCTATGGATAGGCAGTTTTGAGTGGTCAGGAAGGGTTTAATGGCAGTTATGAGTTTAGTTTTGAGGGCAGAGGCGGAGGATATGGCACTGACTTGTCTTGTCATTGAGAGTGTGGAGTCTAGATAGACACCAATGGTCTTTACAGACGTGGAGACTGGTATAGTGGTGTGGTCGATGGTTAAGTGGGTGTATTTGATATTGAGTTTGGAGAGGATTTCCTTGGGGCCTAGAATAATGATCTCAGTTTTATCCCCATTTAGGCAGAGACCATTTGTTGCCATCCAAGTTTGGATGGTAGCAAATATTTGAAAGAGAGCTTCTAAATTGTGGTCATAGTCTCCAGTGAGGGGGAGGAGGACTTCGGTATCGCCGGCATAGTTGGTGTATGCTATGCTGAGCGCATCCAACAAATCAAAGAGAGGTTTGGTGAACAGGTTGTAGAGGGTGGGTGCAGTGCATGAGCCCTCCGGGACTCCACAACGGATGGTGGTAGGAGCTGCGTGGGCTAGGTCAGAGTAAACCTTCATGGCCCTTCCTTCTAAGAAGGAGGAAATCCAAGAGGTGGATTTGTCGGAAAAGTGGTCGGTGTTGGACAGGTGGGAGGTGAGGATGTCGTGGTCCACCAGATGAAATTCTGCAGAGAGATCGAGGAGGAGTAGAAGGGCGGGTTTGCCTGTATCCATAATGTTAGTGATTTGGTTCTTAAGATCTAGGAGGGTGGTTTCAGTGCCATGACCCTTGCAGAATCCTGATTGTCTTCTGCCTAGGATGGCATTGGATTCCACATATTGTTGGATCTGAATGTAGGCGGCTTTGTCCAGGATTTTAAGGAGGAATGGGACTGTGGCGATAGGGCGATAGTTGTTAAGGCAAGCAGGGTCTAGGGTGGGATTTTCTATAAGTGGGCAAACCCATGCCTCTTTTAGTTTCTGTGGAACTATTCCTGAGCAGAAGGATGCATTAATAAATGCTGTGATGATGGGGGTGAGAGAGTCTGTGCATTCTTTGATAATGGTGGGGGAAATATATCTCCTTTACAAGTGGATGGTTTGATGTTTTTGAGTAGGTTAGACACTTCTGTCTCAGTGACGTTTCTAAAGGTGAAAAGGTGTATTTAAGGTTGATGATTGGGTATGTTGGATGGAGATGGGGTGTCTTGTTTAGGAACGGCTTTACGCTGGGCTGTTATTTTTTTTGGAGCATTTTTACTTTATTGAGGAGGGCATCCTGAATGCTGGAGCACCAAGCTTCGTCTTTAGCAATTTCATCCGGGTAGTAGCAGGGGAGGTAAGAACTTTGAAAATGATAAACAATTCCCTGGATTTGAAGTTGGCTTTGGAGATTCTTTGGTTGAAAGATTTGGATTTGGTTAAGAATATGGCTTTTTTATACGTGGAGGCAACCTTTTTGAATTCAGTTAGGGAGGATTGGCTGGGTGATAATTGCGACTTGGCTAGTGCCTGACACTTTTTGGTGCGTATGGCAGAAAGTTCTTCCGTGAGCCAAGAGTTAGAGTGCATTGATGTTTTCTCTCTTTTGTCTTCAAGAGGGGCTATGGTATTGATAGCTTGGGTGAGCATGCATGCATAAGTGTTGGCCAGAGAGATGGGGTCGTTGTTGAATGGAGATTTGAGTTCGGGGATATCGAGAAGTGGAGCTAGGTTGGTTTTGGTTAGATTTTTAGAACTTCTGACTTTGGCGGGTGGGGCATACGCGAGTGTCTTGTATTTAGGGGTAATGGGAATATCAAATTGGATGTGGTGGTGGTCTGTCCAAGGGAGAGCTGAGATGTTAGTGATGGACGAGGCAAAGTTGTGGTCTGTAAACCAGTTGATGGATCGGCCTTTTCAGTGAGTGGCTTTAGTGACTTTATGTTCAAACCCAATGTGGGTGAGTTCTTTGGCTAAGGAGGCAGCTGGTTTGTCCTTTGGGTCATGAAGGCCTAAGTTAAGGTCATCGAGTAGGATTGTCTTGGTGAAGCTTTTTAAGTTATTACCTACGATTTGAGGTGGGCCAGGTTGTCTGTAAGTGATTACTGTGTTTATGGTGCTGTTGGGAGAGATAGCAAGTTTGGCAGTGAGGAGGTCAGCGTGGTTTTCCCAGTGTTGGCTGCAGGGTCTAATGGATAGGGTATTTTTGTAGATGATAGCAACTCCTCCACCCTTGGATGATTTGCGATCTTGTCTCAGAATTGAGTATCCTAGAGGGATGGCAATGGATAGGGAGGGACCTGAAGCTTCATGAAGCCATGTTTCAGAGATGGCTAGGAGATTGAGTTTGAGGGTAGTGATGAGGTCATTTATCTCAAGTGCATGTGCTGGGAGGGATCGAGCACTGATGAGCGTGCATTTCAATTTGGGGTGGGGTGGTGTGGGTGTGTGTTTGGCATGGGTACTGGGGTCCGGGCTAGGGGGTGTGGTTATTGCATGGGTGTGTGGAGGTAAGGGGGTGGTGGGGTTGGTCGAGGTGCAAAGGGGATGGGTTTGGGTCTTGGGCAGTTTGTGTTGTGAGGGATGTGTGCGTGTAATAGGGGTGTGTGAGCTTAGTCTGGTATTTCTGAGGTTGGTGGTGGGTGGAGTGCTGCAGAGAGTGCCAAGTAGTTTGGTCCGGGACCTGAGTCTGCAGAGCATATAGAAGAGGAGGTTGTGGTCATAGAGCTTGATTGTGTGGGTGCTGGATGGGATTTCTGAAGGGGGCATGAGGTGGCATTGCTGTGGTCTAATGATGGTGTATGATCCATGTGCATGAGTGACATGGTGCAGATGGACCAAAGGGTGAGTGTGATGAGGGAGATGGCACGGTGGGTGGAGTGAGGAGAGGTGCGCTGGGACATGGGATACATTTGTGGCCGTATAGTGTATAGCACTTATATGGGACTATTTGCGCTGTTTTTATACATAGAGTATTCTAGGCTGTTCTAGCATTGGCTGTTTAAAAAGGAGTTTACAGTAGTCAGGTTTACAATATACAGATGAGTACATGCGATATCAGGCAGAGTACACTAGGCTAAATCAGACAGTATACACTAAAGAGTAGAGAAACACAGGCTGATTCAAGGTTAGACAGTTGAATGCCGTCAACAATGGGCTATGGTGCACAGTATAGGCTAAATCAGGCAGTATACACTAGGCTAAATCAGGCAGTATAAACTAAGCAGTAGAGAAGCAGAGGCTGATTCAAGGTTAGACAGTTGAATGCCGTCAACAATGGGCTACGGTGCACAGTATAGGCTAAATCAGGCAGTATACACTAGGCTAAATCAGGCAGTATACACTAAGCAATAGAGAAACACAGGCTGATTCAAGGTTAGGCAGTTTAATGCCGTCAACAATGGGCTAAGGTGCATAGGGACATTTACTCTAGGTGGTTTTGAAGAGCTAGGCTAGCACATTGTGTAGTACAAAGCTTGTCATAAATCACAAGGCAGTATTAGGCGCATCCGATTTAGTCAGAGTGATTATCATATATGTTTCCTTGTGTAAGTCTAGGGGAGCCGCATCATAGTGATAGTGTCAGGTGGAGGTGGCTCAGCATAGCGCTGCAGGGGTACGCTGTTTTGCAGCTATAAGGGGAGAGCGTCAGGCAAGTAGCGTGACATGTGAGGGAGGCAGTTTGTTATTGGAGCGAATGTTGAGGCAGCTTACCAGGGTGCTGATGGGTGCAGGTTGGAGACTGGCGGGCAGGGTGCCTGGCCCTGGCCTCTGTAGCCTCTAGACAGGCAATGATCCTTCACAGGAGGATCCTTAGTGGGAGGGCCGGCGTTTGCCTGCCGGCTCGCGTTTGGCCCTGAAAAGGAGTGTCAAACCAATTGGATTGTTTAGTTTAGTTTAGTTTAGTTTAGTTTATTATTTGTATAGCACCGCCTGGCCCTGGGGCATCCAGGCGATTGAGTTTATTACAACATATCAATATAATACAACATGGTCCGTAGGTAGACGATACAGAAAGTTTAGGACATTGTCAAGCAGTTACAGGTAATGTACACACAGGTAATTTGTAATAGTACATAATTTACATGGTTGCAGGCAATAGGTATAATAACAATGTAGTGTTGGGAGTTCTAGGCTTCTTTGGTCAGTAACCAGGATTTGGCACTGTGTCTGAATTGGTGAAAGGACGGTTCAGATCTAAGATCCAGTGGTAGTGAGTTCCAGGGTTTAGTGGCAAGCACAGGGAAGCTTGAGCCTCCAGCTTTTTGGAGTTTGTATCTGGGGGTAGTTAAACAGTGTGTTTGAGCTGATCTGGTTGGGCAAGATGGGATGTGGTGTGTGAAGTTGTCTGATAGGTATCTGGGTGCTTGGTTGGATAGGCACTTGTGTATGAGCGAGAGCCTTTTATGTTCAATTCTCTGAGGTATAGATAGCCATTGGCAGGATCGTCTGATGTCGGAGATGTGGTTATGTTTGGGTATGTTCAGAGGTATGTTCAGAGCTGCTCGCAGGGCATTATTTTGGATAACTTGCAACTTGTTAATATTTTTTTGGCTGGTACCCAGATATAGAGTGTTACAGTAGTCGACTTTGGAGAGAACTTGCGCTCTAGCTAATGTGGTACAGTTGGAGGGTGCGAGTTACGGTCTGCTGGCATTGATAAGTTTACAAGTGTAAGCCATGGCGGATAGATGGAGTTGATCTGTCTTGTCATTCTGAGGGATGAGTCGAGGTAGATCCCAAGGGTTTTGATGCTGTTGGAGACAGAGATGTTGTGTCCGTCGATAGTAAATGTCTCGTATAATTTGTCCAGTTTATTAAGTCTGGGTTGGAAGCCTAGGAGAAGAAGCTCAGTCTTGTCATTGAGACAAAGGCCATGCTTAGCCATCCATTCTTTAATAATGGAGTAGATGTTGTTGAGTGCTGTGTTGTGTTGTGCTGGTATAGTAGGAGGTTTTCAGCAGTAAGGGTCAGATGTCCGCAGTGTGGAAGCCGACGGCCATTTTGGAAAGGGAACACCTTGTGTGCTCTAATGGCGGCTCGGCTGCAGTTAGGGCAATAAATGTTTTTTGTTGCATATATCTATGCAAAAGGCAATTTCAGCGGCTCAGGTGCCCAAATGGAGAAATACCATGCGGTTTTCGCGTGGGGTGGCCAAGTAAAGATGATCTCCCAAAGTAGAGGCAAATAGGGCTAGAAGCCTACCTTGCTTCTGGTAAGCCCAGCAGTGCTGCTGGGGGCACTGCTCCTGCAGTGGGGGGGGGCTCAAGCACCTCCGGTGTCGAGTCTGCAATGGGGAACAGGCTCCAGACAGGCAATGATCCTTTGTGTGAGGATCCTTAGTGGGAGGGCCGGCGTTCCCCTGCTGGCTCGGAGTTGGCCCTGAAAAGGGGTGGCAAACCAATCGGATTGTGTTGTGCTGGTGTAGTAGGAGGTTTTCAGCAGTAAGGGTCAGATGTCCGCAGTGTGGAAGCCTAGGATAAGAAGCTCAGTCTTGTCATTGAGACAAAGGCCAAGCTTAGCCATCCATTCTTTAATAATGAAGTAGATGTTGTTGAGTGCTGTGTTGTGTTGTGCTGGTATAGTAGGAGGTTTTCAGCAGTAAGGGTCAGATGACCGCAGTGTGGAAGCCGACGCCATTTTGGAAAGGGAACACCTTGTGTGTTCTAATGGCGGCTCAGCTGCAGTTAGGGCAATAAACGTTTTTTGTTGCATATATCTATGCAAAAGGCAATTTCAGCGGCTCTGGTGCCCATATGGATAAATAACACGTGGTTTTCGCGTGGGGTGGCCAAGTAAAGATGATCTCCTAAAGTAGAGGCAAATAGGCTTGGGCAGTGTTCCTCGTAAAGTTCTCAGTGTCATCCCTGAATTGTATATTTGGCATGTTGCACATTCCATTGCCACCTTGGATATCTTTGTCTTGTACTCCTGGAATGAACCAATCTTCCTGAATCTCTGCTATATGTTGTTTGGCATTGTGAGCTGGGACATGCAGTTGTTGGAAAGCTATTTCTAGCAGTTTCTGAGGCATTACTACTTTACCTGTGTTGTTTTGCTGCCCAAGAAAATCTGTGTATGACTGGCTACACCCTCTTTTTTCCCATAGCTCTTTTTCCTTGGCCGGCGCTTCCTGCTGTAACTCCAATATTTGTGAAATCGGCATGGAGTTGTATCCCTCCCTCTGCTTTTCTTCTACATGTTTTTGTAAGATGTACTCACCTCTAGCTTCTTTAACTAAATATGACGCTTCTTTTACGGCAGCATCCGCTGCTGTGTTCCCTAAGGAGATGACGTCATTATTGTTTGTATGGGCCTGGCATTTCACCAATGCCACAACCGTTGGTTCATTTAGTGCTTCAATTAACTCTACCAACAATTTGGTGTGCTGCACTGGGGATACATCTACTCTCCGAAATCCCCTCCTTCCCCAGCGTGCCAATCCCCCATGGACTGTTGTGGTCATGTCTGCTGAGTCAGTGTATATTGTCACTGCACATCCCTTGGCTGTGTGTAATGCTTCAATTAGTGCCACTAATTCTGCTGCCTGTGCTGAGAAATGGGCGGGCAACCTTGTGTGTACTATTACTTCGTACTCACATTCTTCTAGGCATACCACAGCTATCCGCACATGTTTTTCTCCTGTTTCACAATTAATTGAGGCTGATCCATCTATGAAGTAAAGTTCTCCTTCAGTCAGTGCATCCACCCTGGCTGTGGGCGTACCATCATCTTCTCTTCTGTATGTAGCACAATCGTGTGTTTGCATGTCTTCCACCGTGCAAGCTTCTGTGAAGAAAGTGGCTGGGTTCACTGTTTTACATCTCACTATGTGTATATTTGCACTTGAGCATATTATCTCATATGCTGTTGCTCTTTGGGTAGTCAGTGTGCTCTTTCTATAATTGCAAAAAGTGAATGTTCCACGTACAATGTCATGGAGAATCCCATTACAATTGATGCACTCTTTTCAATGGTTAACGCTGTGGCTGCGAGAGCTTGTTGGCAGGCGAAGTGTCCTTGCATCACTGCGTCTAGTGTACCGCTGTAGTACGCCAGAGGGTTGTGGCCCAGTGATGTTTTTTGTGTCAATACTGCTGTCATTAGTGTCCCATTGCAATGTGAAAATAAGGAAAATTTGCATTTGTAATCTGAGTTTGCTAGAACGGGTGCTGTCGATATCAGTTATTTTAATGTATTGAAGGCAGTGTTCATTTCTTGTGTCCACTATATTGCTATGTTCTCTCTCTGTGCTTCTTTGAGGCCCTGTACGAGTGCTTTCGTGTACCCTGCGTATTCTGAGATCCATGCACGTTAGTAATTACATATGCCGAGAAACATCTGCATGTCCTTCACTGTCTTATGTTCATTCACAGCTCGCACTGCAGCTATTCTGTCGGAGATTATACTTTTGCCATCCTTAGATATTAGCTGACCCAAATACAACACCTCTGTTAGACAGTATTGTAGTTTGTCCTTGTCCAATTTGTACCCTTTGCGTGCCAAAAGTATTAATAACGTCACAGAATCCTGCATTCGCCCTCATTCTTCCCACATATCAAAAGGTTGTCTACGTACTGAATGATTGTGATCTTTGCGTCTATGTTTCCGCGATCTTCATGTAAGATCCTGTTAAATATGCTTGGGCTCTCGCAGTACCCCTCGGGCAAACTGCAATGTTCATATCCTTTTCCCCCCTCGGGTAAATGCTGTCAAATATTGTGGTTCGGTGTCCAGTGGCACTGAGAAAAATGCATTACTGTCATGATCTCTGCTTCCAAGAGGTCAGGACTTGCCCAACTCCCTTGGAAGCAGACCCATAACCCAGGTTCCGAGCGCCAGCCGGTCCCAATTGGGACCTTTTGGACTCTGTCCTGGCGCCGGTGGTGCCAGGCTCATAAATGTGCCCAGTCCCAGCACTGGAAGCGCCGGGCTCATAATGCTTGGGTGGATTTACCTGCGGCAGACCATGCTGCTTACTTACCTGCCAGTTGAGCCTCTGATCCTCTTCTGTTCGGGACTACTTTTCCTGTTGGGTGGGGCAGGAGCCACTCCCTAGGTTCAGAACCCTGGAACTCTTCTGGAAAGCAGGGACTCTTTTCTTTCCTAGGCGTGGCTGTGGAAGGAGATACCTAAGCACTACAGGAGGCTATTTAAACCACACCCGATGGATGAATCTTGCTTTGTGTTATTCTGCATCCTCTGCAGCAGAACGCTCATCGTGTCTTCTGCATCTGATCCTGGGCCTAAGGAAAAAGGCTTCCATCCTGAATCCAGTCTTCAGCAACACCTATAAAGACAAGAAAGAACAGGTTAGCATTACGGTCTTCAGTGACAGCTCTTCACTTACCTGGTCCATCGGCTGTCACCAACGCCTCGCGCTGCATTCCGGCATCTGAAAGACAAAGGCTTACCTACTCTTCGTGCGCTCCGGAGGTATTCACCCTGCATTCCGGCATCTGGAAGACAAAAGCTTACCAACTCTTTGCACGCTCCGGATGCCTTCGGCGCTGCATCCCGCATCTGAAAGACAAAACAAGGTGCGTTTAAAGACATTGGGGAACTTTGATACTCACGTGCCATTACTCCTTTCCACATCTAACCCAGTGGGTATTCCGGCACCCTGCAGCCGCTCCGAACTTATACCTGCAAAGGAAAAAGACAGTTAGAGCGCGCCGTGAAGCAGGCAGCAAGTGCTTACTTACGTGCTTCAAGGCGCTTTTATTCATCACACGGGCTCCATCTTCGCCATCGCCGGAACCCTGCAAAACAAGATACAACATTACTAAAGACTTTTAAAGACATTTGAATTACTCGAAACTTACCGTGCGTGAAGAAAACGACGGACAGCAGTCCTCTGAAGTCAAGAGGCATGCTTCCCTTATCCAGTGAGGAAACTGGTTTCAGCACCCTGCTCCGAAGCAGATGGAGAGCACGGCGTTCACTTACCTAAGGTGAGCGCGTTAACCTTTGGGGTCCTACAGGAGAAGAGAAAGGGAAGAAGAGAGAGACATTCAATAACCCAGTTCATTAATCCCATATTTTCTATCTGCAGACACCTTACCCTTCAAGTCAGACATACAGTGCACAGGGGTCCAGCCCAAAGAGCCAGCCGTGTGTTACACATCACCTTAGAAGATACGGTATACGCCCAGTCAAGACCGGCGCCTCTACGGGAATCAGGTGAGCGTTACAATTCTTCAGGTCCGCCACTGTAAAACAGGAAGCATCTTTAGGTATAATACACAGAATTGACGCTGGATTTGGGACAAGTGGGAATTCTTTTTGTATGATGTTATTAAGGGGGCGTAAATCCTGTATCATCCTTCACACCCCTGCCTTTGCTTTTTTGATAGGGTAGATACATGTGTTGCAGGGTGAATTTGAGAGTACTATAATCCCTTGTTGTAATAAGGAAGATATTGTTTCTTTTATCCATTCTTCTGCTTCCCGTGATTGGGGGTACTTTTTCACCTGGGGCAGCAATGCCCCTAGTTTGAGTTTTATTTTCACTGGGATTACTTCACGCAACAGTCCTATGTCATGCAACTCTGTTGTCCACACTTCCTTTGGCACAAGTTGCATGTCATCATTGAAAAATGTAGGTGGTGCGCCCATCAGCACATCAGTTGTACGGACACTTGTCTTGTTTGAATCATTATGTCACAGGGGATTGCTACCTCGTTTACTATTTCTCGTCACTGTCTGAGTCAGTGAACAGTTCCTCGTCAGATAAATCTCTTAGGGGCGTGTTGGCATTGATGCACAACAGTGTTCGCCATTCACATCCATGAATGTCTACTCCAATTACTGCTATTCTCTGTGTGGACACCTGCACTCACTGCAAGTCCAGGGACATCACTGTCCCTGGCATTATCTTAGGGCGTGCCACAGGGCAAAACACACATTCTGTTGGGACTCTCCATTCTTGGCGTTTTAGTTCAGGTACCACCCGTGCTAGTGTCTTTATCCCTTGAATGAACATGTCTGGGTCGACTGGTATCCCATGCACCTCTGGTGCCGTGGCTCGTGTGTGCATTACTAGCATGGCCTGCATTGGACAGATCCCAGGGGTAGAACATACTATCCCTCTTTCTGTAAAATAAATGGTCATATTGAGCTTACTAAGGAGGTCCCTCCACAGAAAATGTATTGGTGATTCTTCATAATACAAAAGGGGTGCTCTCATTGTTTTGCCTCCCACTGTTACCTCTAATTCTTCTCACACCCTCACCACTCCTCCAAAGGGTGTTGGGGCACAATTTGCTGTTGTGGCAAAGGGGTTACCTCGGACAGGGGCCATATGTTCTCGTGACTGTGGGTGTACATTCTGTGGGGGTGCTCGGGGATCATCTGTGTACCTCTGATCCTGTTGCTCATCCCTTCTCCCACCGCTCATTGGCAGCCCATACTGCTGTTTGTTTCGAGAAATGTCACCACCTCCCGCAGTTCCAGCAATTTCTGGGTCCCCTCTAGGTTCCTGTCCCCACACCCTCCATAATCATGTCCACCTCTTCTATATCTTCTGTACCCACCTCTTCCTCCACAGGCGCTCCTTGCCTGCCATTGTGGCCCACCATATTGCTCTTCACCATTCTATTGTTCTTGTCTGTTCCCTGCCTAGTTTGCTGCCATTCTTGCTTGTATTGCTATTGACCCTTCCTCCTCCACTCGTTCTCTGTCGGTGGGGAGGGTGGCCACTGCTGCTCTGACCTTCACTAGTTTCGTCTAAATTAATTTAGCCTCGTCTGCAGGTCTCTTTTGTACTATCTCTCTTACTCTCTCTTTGATTTGTTTGCAATGATGTACTATTATGCTTTGTATTTCTGGCCAGCCTTTGGCTTCTATCCCAGCTATTTTATGAAGTGCCTTCTGAACTTCTTTAGGGAGGCCTCTTTTTATTATGAAATAGAATAGGGAGGTGGATTGGTCCCACGCCATGTCCGTCTCTTCTCTCCACATCTCCTGCACCTGTAAAATGAAGGCCATTGCATCTTCCTCCTCACCCATTGCAGACTGAAAATCTGGTGTGTCGGGAAATGTCTCTCTTAGTGCGTCCCTTATTCTTGCTCTTACCGTGTTGAAAGATGCCCCATCATGGCGGTCACAATCTAATGTTATTCCGGGGAAAAAAGCTTTCGCCCAAACTATGTCTGCCTGATCACCTACCGCGGACATCAGCAAATCTTTGACGTCACCTATTGCCAGGGGAAGCCCAGCAGTATTTTTCTCGAATACATAGATCCATTTACTTGCCCCTCCTGAAAGTGGTGGCAATAATGTCAGTAAATTTGCCTTATCCATTTGAGCCCAGGAGATATAATTAGGTCTTCCTCCCCCCTGTGTATCAGTGGCGTTTGTAGCTTACCTTTTGTTGTTTTCCCTGTACTTACATTTGTTTCCTTTTTACCTAATGTTGCCAATCGCCCCATTCTATTTCTCAATCTCCCATTCCAATCTTCTTCTATTGCCCTTCCCAAGGGTGTCTGTCTCTATCCTCACTGATGTCCCACCTGCTGCGATTCCCAGTCTCCTTTCCTCTTGTTCTTGCTCTTCTATGTCGCACCAAAATTCTTCCTCTCTATCTGATGTCATGCCCCCTCCTTCAATCTCCCCTTTGTTTACTTCCTGACCTACCTCTATTATTCTTGTAGGTGTGTCATTTATCCAGAACAGGATCTCCCCCCTTCTTCCATCCTTCTTCTGTGGACCTGTCAAGTGACTGGTACATCTGTGTCTGTCCTACTCTGGGGGGGCTGATCCCACTCGCTCGCATATATCTCTCAGTCAGGATAGTTCACTTCGGGCCATGGTTAACCTTGAGTCTAAGTCTTCTGTACATTTCTCAATATCTATTGCCAGGGTACTCACCTGTCCACCCGATCTCGGACACTAGTATGTGGGAGGTGCTGTGGGTTGAGGTGTGGTTGGGGCATAGGTTTTGACACATATACTGGGTCACTGTACCCTTTGGCTGGTACTGGTTTTAGCAGGAGGGGATGCAATTGTGACCTCTATTTGACCTTATTTCTCTTCCCCTTCCTTCCAACTATTCTCTATTGCCAGGGGAGATGAAACATGTTCTTTTTTCGGTGTCTTTTTTTCACTTGCAAGGACAAAGGACTGTGTTTGTTCCTTAATGGGTGGGTGCTTTGGTAAAGACAATTCCTGGTTGTGGGTCTATAACTAAATCATTCTCCATGAAGAATGTATGCCAGCGCTTGTTGGACATACTATGTAATGTATTGTTATCTTTGCAGTATCTGGTAATCATCTTAGCTCAGTTACAGTAGTGCCTATGTTATCTATCTCTTTGTGTCAATGTAGGTTCCCTACTAGTAGTTTGAATCTTCTCACAAGGTTTTGCAACACATGCTTCTGTTTGCCTTCTTTCTTTAAACCTGCTGTTCAAAACAGTCATGGTCACTACAATTTCTCCAAGCTCTAACACATTTGCCAGTAGCAATTTTGGTAATAGTGCTCATCGATGACAACCCGTGGCAAAGAGAGTGGAATTTACTTCAGTAGATTTACTAAATGTCCTGGTTTTAAGCTCTGTGTTTGTCACAAAAGTATTTAGCAAGCCCCTGTCTCCGCCCACAACATCTTCTGCATCTGCTTAATATTCAGCGGGGGGCCGCGGGTCCTCATTTGCCTTCATGGTACAGGCCATAATCAAATTTATGTCAGGTGTGTCTAGGTATGCTAACCTAAGAGCTTTCCATATGTATGCTCGACAGTTAAAGTTAAATAGTGCTCCATTGTGATTGTCACTGTTCATCTGTACCCCTGAATACCCCTCCTACCTCTGTATTTCATCTCCCTGTTCCCCTAGCACCACAGCAAACATACACTTCACATCACCTACAGTTAATGTGATCGTTGCTGTCTGCTTTTCTATTGCATATATTCACTTGCCCGCCCCCGCTGTGAGTGAGGTTAGTGCCTTCATTAAGTTGTTCTGATCCATGTGCGGCCAGTGAACATAGTGTGTTCGTCCTAGTTCCATGTGAAACAATGGGACCTGTGCACCTGCCTGCGTCATCTGTGGTGTCCTCCCTCCCCTTGTGACTTTTGCTAGAGTCATTCGGCCTGGCCATGCCGTGTCCCAAGCCTGGGGCCCTATGGTGTCCCTGTGATCTGTCCTCTTCCTTGATCTTCCTTTTGTTCCTCAGCTGTTGTCAACCACTCTTCTGTGACATCCACTTCCCTGTCGGTACCTACTGAGTCATAATCTACACTGTAACCATTTGTGCTCCCCTGAGGTGAATTCTGTGGGTCTCCGTCTGCATCGGGATATTCTTCACTTGTCATATGACCCTGCTATCTATTTTAAAAAGGATATCTCCTACCCGCCACTGATCTGCGCCTATTGCTGCGCCATGACCTTCCCTTTGCCCCTTTGTCGCTCACATCAGCTCCTCCTTGGTTTTACTCACATTGCTTCTAATTCTATCTGTGCCTTATTCTTTACTTCCATAATCAATGGGCCTTGTTATGCATCAGTATTATAGTTTGTGGAAACAGGGGATCTCCTTAATGGGTATGTGCACATCTATACTGAAGCAAAGTCTTGTATACAAGTGAGTTATATACTAGCTGCAGCCGTGTGGTCAGTTAGTCGATTTTCCACTACCGCCTATTACAATTACAGATGAGGGAAATACTGACCTCACAGACTGCGCACTTTCCTCACATATACATTTAGTCATTCGTATGATTCATGGAATAATATCTCAAAATAAAGAATGAAAATGGACACTTGAGTCACAGTAAGTATAAGTGTCTCTGTATTATTATGCATGCAGATTAACATATACTGCTTTCTGTATTATTGTTCATACATATACATTCAAATTTAAGGACTGTAAAGAGCATAACAGCACATCTCAGGTTAGAAGATATGAGGAACACAACAACACTGTAAGTTAGGAAATATGAAGAACACAACGACACGCCAACATGTGTTTCAACCCAAAAAACAGGTCGTCCTCAGGGCGTACATCCAATTAGTGTTAAATCCAATTACATCTCAATTGTTAATCTGACAAATATTGTTCAAACATTTTATCATTTCATTTTCCTATACGTGGGGCTGTAAACATTCTATCTTGTAGCTGTTCATTTGGAGTATGACTAACTGGAAAGCTCTTGAATATCAGAACAAAGCAACAATTTATTTTACGTAACTGAGCGCGGTGTTTCGCTATTGTTAATAGTTGACCGCTTAGCTGATTCATTAAATGAATGAGAGCCAGTTTCCCTCTTTCAATTATATGCGGCCGTGATCGGCAAGTTTCTAATTGTAGCGCGCACAATGTCGAACGCCGTCGGCAGTGGATCTGCTGGGTTTCCCTGCCAGGGCTCGGTGAGGGGCGCATACTGGGGGATGGTGCATCCCACAGCAGGCTGCAGATTAAAGCAACCATAAGGATACAGGGCAGTGGGGGTGGCGCCATGTTTGTGTACTGGGCATGTTCTCTCCTTGCTATTGTCGGTGGCATTCTCTAAATTTTCAAACTTTTTCCACAATTCGAGTATACTCTGCCTGCTTTTTAATTGTTTTCCTTTGTATTCTGATTTCAAATAAGTATACATATTTTTGAGGACTGCTTATCATTCATGCCTCCTCTGGCCAACATCCTTCCTGTAGTCCCCTCAACCCTTTTGTGATGATACTTCATGATTTTCTTCCTATACTCCTGCAGCACCACACACATGTTTGGATGGAGTACTCATACTCCTACTCAAATCCAAACTTAATTAACAACTCTAGGTTTACTTATCACCAGTCCAGCTGTGTCTTACACTAAAACCCTCAGAATGCTTCCACAAAATCATTCCCCCTTTCCCACCCCCACAATCCTAACCCTGCCACCTCAAATAATTACTGCTCACAAGCTCAGCACAACACATCCCCTATCCAAACAACCATTGCCCCCACTTTTATATACACAGTTAACACAATTGTCAAATAAAAACACAGTTATTTACACAATGGTGCAGACCCTCCATATGTCTCCTGTCTTTTCGAGATGAGGGAACTCAACCATCCTTGCACCCCTTCCACTGTAGGGCAGAGGGATAGCAGGTCCTCTATGAACAGGACTGTCACTTTAATTACAGTGCTGCCTTTCCTTGTCTAAGGACAACTCGAACTGGAATTTACCTTTGTGCTGTGCACTCAACAATTAGGCCAAAGAAGGCCGTATACACAAGTTAATTAATTAATTGCAAGTTAGAATAAATTGAAATCTCACATGACCAAAGTAATTACGACTAATGTTTCAAATTGAATGTAATCAATGGCAACAGAGGAGAGCAAAGCAAACAGATCCATATTGTGGTGCCAATGCATTTCGGACATACTTCCGTTATCAGGGCAAAATCTACACTGTCATTACAAAGAACAAGGGAAAAGAAAAAAAAAACATGCAATAATGAAAACAAACAAAAGCCATGTGAAAGGACCAAAACAAAACAAATGATACAAAGGCCTCAACAAAATCAAAAGCATACCTGTGTGAGCTTTCTCAATTTGTGGATATGAATCATGCATAAATGTAAAAAAACAAACATAGACCATCAGATGTCCTTCAAAATGAATGAACCTAGCATACTAGATCATTTGACGAAAAAAAGAAGAGAAAAACAAAGTAAATAGACATGGGGCCTCATTACGAGGTTGGAGGTAAGGTATTACTGGCAGCGTAAGGATGCCGGTGCCTGTAACCCCTTACGTCTGTTTTCCGAGGTCCCTTAGCGGGTCCCGCTATGGGTGCCTTGTTTTACCAGGCGCCCTTAGTGGGAGCCGCTAAGGGACCAGGGAACAAATAACGGGCCCATTATTAGCAGGGCCCATTATTAGCTCCATCCCCATTCCCATTGAGCCCTATGGGGGCTCGAATGGGAATTGGGAATTGTTCTCAGAATGGGGACTTACCGGTTCCTCCAAGGTTGGACTGACACGGTAAATCCCTATTTCGAGAACCCGGACCCGGAATGCGGTAAGGGGGTAGCCATGGTGCTAATAGCACCATGGCTACCTCATACCTCGAATGAGGCCCATGGTTACTATAAACATGTGAAATACATAACGTGCGAACCTCCGTGCTGCACTGATAGCCTGCCCCGACCTACATGTGAAGTGCACATGATGTATAATCTAAAACCTGGGTAGTCAGCATACCGATGCTGTTAAGAGCCTAGAGGAGAGGCCTCTGGTGCCCAACAAGGATGAAAAGTAAAACAAACAAACAAGCGTTTGTGAAACTACAGCTTTTCCCTTCTCTGCTCATACTTCCATAAAAATGCCAGAAATGCTTCATACTGTGCCCATGACGCTCGAGAAATGGTCCTCAGCTGCCTGAGAGATGCATTTCAGTAACCCATTTAAATGAAGTGGAAAAAACTGCAAAATGTACTGGTCCATCAGCGTGTTGACATCGTGACCAGCATCACGACACCCTTGTGCTAGACAGTGAAAACAATTTTCTCTAGACTCAGTAATTGTTTAAGACTGTGGTAGAGCATAATAGAGGTAATGGATGATAAACACGTAAGCATCATTCAGTAGCTGATTCACGTAACATGTGGAAGCCGCAGAGCTACCGGGTCCCTATGCGTGATGACGTCACCACAAGCGTCATAACGTGTTCACGCTAAACAGATACTTTGTAAACAATGTTTTTGTTTTAAGATCTTAGTAGTAAACACAAATGTAAGATAAGGATTGTTATGTTGTGATTTGTGTCACAACCGCACAGCATGCAAATAGAAAATGCAAATAAAGCGATTCAATAAAACACGGGAATTCTGGCGCGACTGATCATCTTTATTTCAGGGTCAAACTGCCCTATGGGCGGTAACCCTGCCTCTTTCCTAACACGTGGGTGCAGCCCACAAGACAAGAACAATAGAAAGGAGACTTGGCTCCATGGCAACAAATATCAACTAATAATAGAAAAGGGACACAACATCTTCCCCCCAATTAAACGGTTGGTTGAGATCGTCAGTTCATCTCTTCTATCCACCTGGAGGGTTTGCGTATGGTTCTCCTTGACGGGCTGCATGTCGGCACAGGAGCCAAGTAGGGAGACATGTAATTGTCACAATCATCAGTGTCTATGTCTTCTCCTCTGTATTCAGAGTCTATGTCTGATGATTCATATGTCGCCGTCAAGGGCGGGCTCTCAAGTTCTTGATTTCTTTCAAGGGTTTTGAAAAAAGAGGAATTCCTCGTGACAGTTCCTGGTGGGCTAGCCACTGTTATCATGGACCCACTCATGTGAGTTACTGTCATGAGTTCAGGTTTGAATGCCGGGTTGTCTTTGGCATTTTGAGTTTTTCGGACTAGTACTTGATCACCTACTTGGATGAGGCTTGGTCTTGCTTGTCTCCTTTGGTCAGAGTATTCCTTCATTTTCTTCTTGCTCGCCTTGTCTTTGGCCTTGGCATCTTCGATGATGGAAGCTGGCAGTGGGGCACTGGGGTTGTGGGGAAGTCTTGTCCGTATGACTCGGCCGAACATTAGGGCGGAAGGACACTCGCCTGTGGAACTGTGGGGCTTGTTTCGGTATTCCCAGAGTAGCATGCAGATGGCTTGCATAAATGACTCATTGGTGATAGAGCAGACTTGAAGGGTCCGTTTTAGGTTGATCATGAATTTTTCTGCTATGCCATTGGCTTGTTGCCAAAGTGGCGTGATCTTCCTGTGGTGTTCTGCAAACATTGCAAAGTCATGACCACTGAAGGGGGGCTCATTGTCTGACTTCACCGTTGCTGGGATCCCGTAGTCTGCGAATGTCTTGTCCAGTGCTGTTATCACGCCTGAGCACTAGTGCAGTGGATGAGGTGCACTTCCGGGAAGCAGGATATTTCGTCTACGATTACTAGGGCATATTTCCCATTCGCCAGTGGTCCGAACATGTCAACCGCCACTTCGTACCATACTTGTAAGGGCATTTCCAAGGGTTTTAGTGGCACTGGGAACATGTGTGGAGCAACTGGTTGACATGTGATGCACTTGTTCAAGAGTGTTTCTACCTTCTCATCCATTTTAGGAAACCAGACTTTTGTCCTGAGTTTTCTCTTTGTTGATACCAACCCTCGGTGTCCAGAGTGAGCGATGGCTAACATCTGGTCTTGCAGACTGGATGGAATGACAAGTCTCATTTCCTTCAACAGTAATGCCTCAGTGGATGTGGATAGAGTGTGTTATATGAGCTTGAACGTGTGCAGTTGCTCTTCTTCTTTGGTGGATAGGTTGTGCTTGTCGTGGCATCTCCTGTGCCATGTGCCGGACTTTAGACACTCTTGAACTGTTTGTAGGAGTCTATCACTCCACGTTGCTGCCAGCAGTTGGGCTTCGGTGATGGATTTCATGAGCGCATTGTCTATGAGGTAGTTGATGTATTGATTTGCCTTCACTGACTGACATTCTTTCCAAGTTTTACACATTATTACAATATTGCATTCATACTGTAATGTGCAAAACCTAAACAATACTGTTACACTCGCTCAACACGTTTCGGGAATTGATTTCCCTTCTTCAGGAGCAAATTAATGTATTAATGCGGTATTCATGGGATATGTCATTCATGTTTTCAGATTCATCAAGGTGATCTATTTAACACAAAAAAAGTGAAAAATAGTAATATTTAATTGATTATCTAGATTCAGTATCTTACATTCTATCCATGTGTAGACAAAGTATATTTATGAATGAATTCACCCTACCTCTCATCGGTGCCCCATAGATATCACTAGTTGTTAAAGTTGAAGATCCGAGTAACCGGATATGGAACTCATTCTTCAGCGTCACCTATAGTGATGGTTGAATAGGTGTCAATGTCATGTCTCTAGGACCTTTTTTCGAATGGATAAACTAAATAAATAAATATACAAGTAGGAAAACAAGTATTCCACCTCTTCTTGCGTTTGATGCCTCTAGTGGTCATCCCTTGCAGGGTAAATGCAGTCTAACGGGGGTAGAGGATTTCCAAAATCACACTGAGTTGTGTCTTCCATCTGTGTGAGGAAAAGAGTGTGTTGTTTTTGCCAAGTATTGTATTGAATGTAGCCTCATATTGATTCTGGCATTTCAATCTAATGGTCTTGTAGCCAAGACTAAATAAAAAAACAACCATAGTGAATGTTTACCTTTTACTGCAGATTTCCTATTGCCCTTGGTTATGCTGTAGTTGTGATGACCACTCCATTCGTATGTATCAGGGGTGATCCTAAGGCAATTTAATAATGCATATTACTATTTGGCCTTTTTTCAATTGGAACAGAAAAGAAACATCCTGCATTGTGCCATATTCTCCGTGTGGAGAACGCTTACCTCACACTGTCTCCTTAAAATGGCCAAGATGGAAATGAAGACGTGTTTTTTTATTGCAGCCGTAGTTGTGGCTGAATCTTGTCAGAACTTGGGTACATACGCCCTATGAGTAAATAAGGATTACTGTCAATAAACGTTTGTGTTATTTATCTAACAGGGAAAGTGAGATGCTAAGTGAGTTCAGTTTCTTACCTAATTAAATCCAAGTCGGTTACCCAAGGACGCTCCCAAGGACGCTCTCCCTGCTAGTCGCGAGTAAAACAAACCGCAGGGACACTCGATAGTATGATTCACTGCCGTGACGTATATGCGCGCGCGTGGTGACATTGGTGCATTGTGGGCATATTTTCGTGATGCAATTTTTTACAGTCGTATTCTCCTTGCATGGAATTATCCTAACTCATCCTGATTTTCACTACATGGTGCATGGAACTGCACATAAGTAATTATTTTAATGAGGAATATTGTGGGATGCATAAAGTGGCCTCTCCATAGTGAAAGGGAGTTGAGATGTGAAAATGATGGCAAGCGTCTAATACACTGCCTAAATCAGAATTCATTGTAATGAGAGATGTTATTGAATACAATAAGTTGTCTCACCATGGTGGAGAGGAGTTATAATGTTAAAGTGATGACCTGCATCTGTTACAATGTATGAGTCAGTAAGGAAGTATATCATTGTTACGCAGGGGCACCTCTGCTCACAATCTACATTGCAGTCAAGTGCACTGCAAGTGCTGTTTTGCTGTGAGGACCCGCTGGTGTGCTCCTGCCTACAGAAGGTGCCCATGCACAAGAGGAAACAAATCATCTGAAGTGCGGCGAAACGGGCTGCCGGACTTCATCCTCCAGAATCCTCAGCGTGCGTGACCCGCCCCCTCCCATCCGCCCACTGTTCCTCATTGTGCATTTAACCCGGGTGCACGCGCCCCCGCGCGTGCACCCCGGAAGTGCACTGCAAGTGCTGTTTTGCTGTGAGGACCCGCTGGTGTGCTCCTGCCTACAGAAGGTGCCCATGCACAAGAGGAAACAAATCATCTGAAGTGCGGCGAAACGGGCTGCCGGAATTCATCCTCCAGAGTAATTATCCTGCATTCAACCTACTTGGGGACTTGTTGTCTTTGGACGCTGGGCTATGTGTTTGGCCTCCTTCTGACTCTCTCCTGCTCCATCATCCTAAAGAGCCTACACTCTCTCCTAAGGAGCCTGCGTGCACTGTATCTTGCATTTCCTACTATGCAAGTGCCCCTGTGATACTTACGTTCTTTTTTCCTTTCTTCTTGTACGCAGATCCTCAGCATGCGTGACCCGCCCCCTCCCATCCGCCCACCGTTCCTCGTTGTGCATTTAACCCGGGTGCACGCGCACCCGCGCGTGCACCCCGGAAGTGCACTGCAAGTGCTGTTTTGCTGTTCGGCTGTGCGGCGGGGTAAGGGGCGTAATTGTACATGTTCCGTCAAATATAGTATTTCATGGTCAAAACAGGTGTGCAATTTTGTGTATACTTATGTGTTACTCTGGCAACTTTCCTGTTTGGCTGGGATATTTTCACGGGGATAGCCTGCCCTTCTTTAGCCTCCAAGTGCAAGTGTGTTGAGAGCTTATTTTCTTGCTGCATATCTAACTAATAAGTCACAGTATGGTTAAGGGCTTGCGAAGTGGTCGGAAGCTTCTAGAACCGGTATCTATCACACCTGACATCACTGTGAGTGAGGATATGTATGCTGAGTGTGCGGCTCCACTAATTCCCCAAGCTCCTATGTTATCTACACTGGGCCCTTTAGAGTGTGAGGCATCGTCTGTTGATCTTGTAGCTACATCGATACACCAAGCTACAATGTCAATAAATGAGTGCACTCCTGCAGTCATGAAAACCAGGGTATTCAACGAAATGGGTGTAGCTCCCAAATTTGATATTAATGCTATGATACACTGCTCGGGAAATAGGACTGACCCACTAGTGAAAAACACTAAATTTGAGCTTAAGGATCTGAATAATAGTGCTCCAAGTATTTCCCCTGCAACTGACTTGAAACAAAGTAATGATATTGGACTATACAGTATCTCTAACATCTCCTATAAAGAAGAAACAGTTGATTGCTCAGTAATGGGTCCCACCATTGAAGCAGAGCTAAGCAAACGTATTCGTCTCTCTCTTGGACCTTCAACTCCTGTGAATCAGAAATTGGTCGGGAGAGAAGATGTTTTCATGTTGAGTACTAGAAGTAAACCTGTTCACATTAGTAATCCCGACACTTTGAGTGGTGAAAATGTCAAATTGACCTGGGAAATGGATTTTGGACCAAATGAATCCTTAAATAAACCCATGGTTAGTTCCCCTAAAGCCTCTAGTGCCCAAACTGCACTAAATGATCGGATGAACCTTGATATTAATGAATTCCAATCAAGTTTGATTGGCAAAGATAAAGAGGCCTCTAATAATGATGTCCGCTCTGAGAGCATCAAACTTGATGCACCATCTTTAAGTCCCGATTTCCCTGTCTTATCTAGAATTCTCAACTTACTGGATAAGGGACATGAGCGCTCCCACTATGAAATAGGAATCATGAGAGAAGCTATTGCTGACTTATCTAACAAAACTAACAGAATTGAAGGCCTACTGTTTACTTGTGATGCGGTGGCTGTTCTAACTAACCGACTACCCAAGAAAAAGGATATGGTGGATAGTGCCACTCAATTTGATGACATATTTAACATACCTACGCAGAAAAGATGCTCTTATGCCAGTGCTGCTATCCCCAGATCTGGGAGCTCTACCTCTACACAGACTGATGTTATTGTTGACGATTTGTGTAAAAGTCTGTCCACTGTTCAAAAAATTGAGTATCATCTGGATAAAATGCATACAGAGTCTTCTGCAACTCAAGCAGTGATCACCCATGCTGTCACCGGGGTTGAATTCATGAACATATCTCAAAGTCCCGACAGCCCATCCCAGCTGATGGATTTAATTGATCTAGCGGGTGAATGTCCCATGATGGGAGACCCTAAAATGTCAGAAACTAGTAACGGTGATCTCCCACTGAAACCTATAACAGTTCTAACCCGAAGAGAAAAAGGCTAGCTGGCAGGGCCTTGAAAAGGAAAGCGAAAGTGTCGGCCCTGGCAAAGAAACAAGGGAGTGCCGCGCTTAACGCCCAAACTAAAGCTATGCCGGTTATTCCTGAGAATGACGCGGTGATTAATCTTTCTCAACTTGATGACGAATCAAGACTGTTACTTGAAATCAAGCCCCCTAATAAAAGCAAAGAAAAAACAAATGGGGATAAAAAACAAAAGAGTATCCAGGAAATTGTTAATGTAAAAAGGAATGGTGTAAGGACTGATTGTTCCTCGAACCATCAATCCAGTCCACTCCCCTCAGGTACCTCTGGGGGTGGGTTGCAAATGTCACTTTCTCAATTCTACCCGATAAGCCATAAACAAACTTCCGCCTGCAAAGGGAAAAGTAAGGTTACAATACCTAGGGCTTGTCCCTCTCAGCCTGCTGACAACAACCTACTAGAAGGTTCTTCTACAGAGCCATGGATGTTGGGTGTATTGGGTAGGGATCCATTAGGATGTCTAGGAGGTTCAAAGGTCTTAAAAGTTGACATAGGGCCTATGCCTCCACCGCCTAAAGTTATGTCCTGTAAAGAACTTGAAGCTTTAGCATCAACTGAATTAGTTGACTTAAATGTGCCGAGTTGTTCTAATAGCAGCCCGAAAGCGGACACCAATGACTTTGAGTCCATTCTTGATCCACCGTACATACTTGGTTGGGAAAGTGACCCCAATGTTAACGGCAAATTAACTTTGAATCGGTCATCCCTCTTAAAAGCATTTCACACAATACCTTGCCTGAGAACCATAGTATCAGATGATATTGATTGGGTAAGACTAGCTAACAGATATAATAACAGGATGACATGTGGATTCTATTCCAAACTTATAATGAAACTTGTTTGGGAACAAAAAGAAAACTTTGAATTTATTGGTTTGACCCCCTTTTTATTACAGTCTGATTCGGATGCTAGAATGTTTCTTGATAAACCAATTGCTTCCATAGTCACCAGTGACCATAATACGATGCTAATGCAGCCTCCCCAAATTAGTGGTGATCTGGTTAAACAGTTATTAGCAATGGCTGCTGTATTATCAGGTTTAAATACACTACCTCATTCTACATCGGCGACTGTATCGGTGGTACCACCCTAGCCCTGCGAATTTACAATCAATTGAATGTTTGTCATGGAACTGTTGTGGGTTGGCCAACCTGAAAAGATGGTGGGGTTCCACCGACCCAAGTGAACTTCCGGCTATTTTGCTATTACAAGAGACAATGCATGCCTCCCAGCTGTCGTTTGATGGTTTTGTTTGTTACTCTCAACCTGCAACCCAAGGAGTGAAGGGTAGACCGTCGGGTAGTCTTGCAATTTTAATAAATAATGCTTGTAAGTATCTAACGGAACTTGTCTATAAGGATCTGAATGTATTAGCCATAGAAATAGCACCAGTCTCTCCGCAAGGTAAATTCCTTATCCTGTTGTGCATATATTGGAATAGATTGACGATAACGTTTAATGAAATCACTGATATTCTGGATGCTATCTTAGAAGGTGCTTTTGCTCGACACAATGAGGTCTGTGTAGTGGTTGGTGGCGATTTTAACTCTTCATGTTTATGGCAAAATCTGTGTCCGGGATACCAACCGGCTCCTAATGCGCCTAGTTCGGCTAGGAACGGGTTGAAATGGATAGAGTTTTTCCTTAACTGGGATATTCAGGTAATTCCTACTAACTCAATGTATTATACATACACTTGGTCTAGGGGAGGTTTGTATTCACACATTGACCATTTTTTTACATCCTTGAATACTTGCCTCTTAGCGGACAATCTGAATATCAAGAATCTGGGATTTGGTGATCATAACGCTATTTCAATACAATTGAAATTAGAGGGTTGGGGTTTTACCCCATCTTACCCTCTAAAGTTGGTCGAGAATGATCGCCCAGGTTTAACGGTCAGATGGAATCCCTCGGTATGCTTTCAACTTACGGAGCGTATTAGAGATGAATTGGGGTTGATCACATTTTTGAATGTTTCCCTCCAGGACCCTGCAGGTGTTGACCAGTATATCTCTAAAATGATTGAATTCCATCTGCTGGAAATGTCCAAGTATAGAAAACCACTGCTAGTCGTTAAACCACACCGACACAAATTTAATATTGAAATTTACCACCTTAAGAAGACCAGAAATTATAAATTACATAGATTATCGAAGTTGTTGCTTGAACCAACACAATATCTCATGCAAAGAAAAACTATTCTAGCTACATATAAAATTGCTGTGAAAATGTTTAAAACGCAGCTATACATGAATGACAACTACAATATGCTTTATCACATCTTGAAAAGTGATACACGGAAAACTTGGGCTTTGTTAAGAATGATAAATGGTAACAATGAAGGGTCGAAAGAAAATGCTATCTCAGCTGATCGATGGGTCAGTTACTTCAGGCACAAATATGAATTACCCACAACGTTCTTAAATTCTACTTACTTAGTGACCCAGAATAATATACCTATGTGCTCCCCTTGGAGCCTAGATGATATTTCTCGGGCCATTAAGAAATCTAATCCCTCTAGGGCCATGGGCCCTGATGGTATCCCAGCTTGTCTCTATAGATCAGATATTCAGTTGTGGGCCATGATCCTGAAAAATAAATTTGATGCAGTATTTACTTCTCAAACTATTCCGAGCTCATGGCGCTCCGCTAATATCATACCTATATACAAACATGGCCCTATTGATTATCCCAGTAACTTTCGCCCCATTGCGCGTCCTCTAAGGTATTTTGTCTACTAATTCTGGAAGAACTCCAAGTATTTATGAAAACTAATGCCACCCTTTCTAAATTTCAGACTGGTTTTCGCCAGCAAATGGGATGCACTCTTAATGCCACCATTATCGCCCATATTGAGTGGAATTCCAAGCATAATCACTCTGGAGCAGTTTACATGGCTGCTCTGGACTTGAGCTCTGCTTTCGATACTGTGGTAAGGGACCTCCTGTGGCTAAAGATGAAGGTGTTGGGCTTCCCTGGATATCTAATAGAGCTTATACTCCTACTCCATACTGACACCACTTATAGAGTGCGCCTTAATAAGGAAGGTATGCTAACTGGACAAATACCATCTAAAGTGGGGCTTAAGCAGGGGTGTACTCTAGCAGCCGTATTGTTCAACTTGTATACCTGTGATATTGAGGAATGTTGGTCAAACGAAGTGATTTACCCAATTCGTATAGGTCGAACCAAATTGAACTATATTGGCTTTGCGGATGATATCCTTATTTTTGACAAAACTCCTTTTGGCCTACAGCACAAACTTAATGCTTTCAGCTCTTATGCCAATGCCCATAATTTGAAAATTAACCATGCCAAATCACATATTTTGATGTTTAAAGACGGTCATAAAAAAACTTGCACCTACACATGGTTTATGGAAGATACTCGGATTGCTATAATTCAAGAATTGAAATACTTGGGGTATCCACTTTCTAATTAATTTTCAAAGTCTTGGTGGAGAAATAAAATATGTGAAAAAATTAAACCCCTCATATCCCAAATGAGAGTAATAATGGGTAAATACTGTGGGTTCTCGCTCTTGGCCGTTCTTCAATTTTACACCTTAAAAGTGGAACCTTCAATTCTCTACATGTTAAATATGTGTCTATATGAAATAGACGACATCTTAGACACACTTCAAGGAGGTATTTGGAAAAATGTATTAAGGCTTCCTCCATCCGTTCCAAATGAAATAGTTCGGCATGAACTTGGTATCATCCCATTGCCAGCCAAACGGAATTGGAGACTTTTGAGTAACTATGTGAAAATTCTCAATCCTCCTGCTAATTCATTGTATGAAGACTTAAATGAGCATCTTGCTTTGGGTTGCATGAAATCCTTGTCGAAATATGCTGAAAAAAATGAATTGCAGTCAATATCCCAGTGGTAGTACAGTCATAGTACAATTGTAATATTCATATGGCCTACCCGGTTCACATCTACCATATTCAGTATTTGTATAGCCAATAATGACACAGCTTCATTCCTATTTGTTTAGAGATTGTATTAATCAGGAACAAGTATTCTATTCAACCACATATTCCAAAAAGATGTTAGCCTTTCTTCATGCCAATAATTAACACAGGTCTGATTATGACACAGCTTCATTTCAATTTGTTTAGATATCGTATCAATCAGGAACAAGTATTCTATTCAACCAAATATTCCAAAAAGATGTTAACCTTTCATCATGCCAATACCTTACACAGGTCTGATTGTCATACTCATGGGGTCTTATTGTTTCGATGCTTGGTAGATACTATGTTCCCAATGGTATTACAATATCTTTCAGATTTACATGTGATGAGATTAACCTACATTTGAAATTCGGTTGCCTCATTATTTACAATGGACTACCAGTTGACATGGGTAAAGTTCACTGTAATATGTATTCATGATGGATGTCATTAGGGGAGCCCCCTGGTCATTTAGTCAGATCTGCATGGTTTGGCGGCTGTAGCCATGCTGATAAATCGGATGCTGCTTATTGATGTATCTGAAATCTAAAGGTATATATATGTCCGATATCATAAGTGCCAATCTATTGTTGTACTACATAGGTGTTTAGAGAAATGCTCCCAAATCGAAGTCCTCATTCATCCCATATGGGCTCATACTGTCCAGTTTATCTATCCAGTAGAGTTCACGTTGGTCCAATTTTTTTGGATAATACCGCAATATTGTACATTAAAACAAATTCTTATTCTCAGTTCCATGCACCATGAAATGAAAATCAGGATGAGTTAGGATGATTCCATGCAAGGAGAATACGACTGGAAAAAATTGCATAATGAAAATATGCGCGCAATGCGAAGACGTGTATTGTTTACACGTGACGTCATCACGCACACCCGCATATACGTCATGGCAGTGAATCATACTATCGAGTGTCCCCACGGTTTGTTTTACTCACGGATAGCAGGGAGAGCTTCCTTGGGTAACCGACTCGGATTTAATTGAGGTAAGAAACTGAACACACTTAGCATCTCACTTTTCTTGAGCTGGACCACCTGAAGTTTTGGAAGCAGCTCAAAACCTTCCTTTTCTCCTCTTCTTTCTCTCCTTCCCTCCCCTGCTGACCTACTGTCTGGTGCACCAACTGGTTGCTTGGTTACCCTCAGAGTCTCACTAGGTACCTCGCTCCTCTTAACCAGTCTCCCCCACACTGCCTCTGGGCCTGTTGCATACTAGGGGCTGTAACTATAACCTCTTCAGTCCCACGCCTCCTTGCACTTGATCAGAGCAATGCTGCCCTGATTGCACTTTCCCTTTCCACCCTTTGCACTTCCCTTCCACTTCCCCTGCACTTTGCATTACTGAACTTGCACAATCTGAATGACACATGGCCTAGTAAAATTGTTTGTCTTGTCCTCCCTCAATACCCTCAATTTTCTTATCGTGCGTAGAAACACATGTGTACAGACACACAATGAATGACTTATCATCATGGGTGTTGCTAGGTCTGGAAAAGATCTGGGGCTACTCTAATTTTGGAACTGTTGGGACTGGGCTGGGGGCTAGCTAGCCTTTTTGATTGTAACCCCTGAGCTTCTGTCAGGGGCTAGAACCAAAAGACCTGATGCTTTAGCCCCCTCAGCCCCCCTCCCTAGCAATGCCTCTGCTTATCATGTCTGAAAATGCAACATGCATAGGTAAACAAAGTTCACTGATGTTAGCAACAAATTGTGGCCGATGTCTAAGCAGGGCTCAAGTGCCCTCCCTCCCCCATCACTGTGTGTGGTTCATCAATAAATAGTCAAACTGTTGAAAGATCCCACTATTCTCTGGCTAAAAAAAAGCTAAGTGTTCCGATGAAGAAAGAGTAAAAAAGCTGTCAAAATCTAAAATAAAATTGTGACTTGTGGGCATGTGATTAATACCGTATTAATTCAATGGGTGTATGCTCACCGGCTTTTGACAAATACAATCAGATTCAATAGGGCAGGCCAAACAGAAAAAGGTTGCTGTCATCGAAGATGAGGCTGAAGATATAGTAATAGATGTGAGTTGAAGCGAACATCCATGAAGCTCTATTTCCATTAGCCATTGCCCAATTCTTTATTTGAGTGTGTTTGGTAGAACAGCAGAGGAGGAATTCCATTTCCAGGGATTCCATTTTAGGGAGGTGGTTCACATCCAAGCTTGAATGAGTGAGGGAGGGACTGAGTTTTTGTTGATGTTTGTCATTGTGAGGACGACTTTCAAGTGGTGCTGGGTGATGGCATGATTTAATTCACTGACCTGCAGCGCATTACTTGGTTTTCTACCTCCTCCAGTCATCCAGTAGAGTTAATCCCATATTGTGATTGTCTTGATTTTGTCAACAGAGTGTCTTGCTATGAAATAAGGATTTTTCAGTTTTGATTGGACTAATTTACCAGTATTCCAAATCTCTGTTTAAAAACAATCTCAACGTCATTCTTTTGTTACAATTGCAATGAGCTTGAAGCAGCACCTTTGCTGTTCATTTTTGGCAAGTTATTATTATTTGCATTATGAGTAGTGTTATTGTTAGTATTATTATGTTTGTAGAATGTAGGGACTTATTTAACTTCCTCATAAAGTCTATGTGGCATGTTACATTAACACAGCAGTACCAGGCTACTATGCAGAGAGCTATTGGCAACATTGTGAGCATGGGTGATATACAGCCTAGGTGTCCGATATACAAACTACGCAGATGACACTCAGGTTGTTATTCAGCTTAGTGGTCATTACAAGAATGACGCAGCAACCCTCAACAATATCGACAGTGCCATTCAGAAATGGATGGCCTGCAATTTGTTGGCCCTAAATGACAAAAAACTGAACTCATGATTGTCACCACCAAGAATACTCGGAGCAAGTTAACATCTGACTATTCTAATTTCTTGATTGCTGATCATGTCATAACAGTATCAACAAAAATGAAAACACTAGGCGTTACTCTTGATAACAAACTTTCAATGAAGTCACATGTATCCAATATCCAGTTGAGATGTGGACTCATTAATAAACAGACACAATACATCTGATCTTTCATAACAAAGGACAACTACACTCTGCTGTCCACAGCACTTTGCTCACTCTGGCTCATAAATGTGTTTCTCTCACAAGCCCTGTATATCTATCGGAGCATTCTAAGATCAAGCCTAATAATAGGAATCTTCATTCTACCACGGCCATGGTACTTGTTCAGCAAAGATTCAAACTAGCCTGGTTTGGTGGCACTAGCTTTGACACTTAGGCTCCCACTCTCTGCAACGCACTCCCGGCGCTATACGCCAAATACAGAACTACCTTCTCTTCAAAAAGGCCATAAAAACCTACCTCTTCAACCGCAGCCCAGAATAACCGTTCTAAGTTTCTGCTCACGCACTCTCCCGCCTGCTTTCCTTTTGTGTGTCCCGTCATTGTATGAGGCCTGAGGGCATGAGGCGCATTATAAGAATTAAATTAAATAAATAAAAATAAATAGTTTAATGTCCGATTACAACTGCTGCTAAGGCTGAGCAAGTCCCCATTCATAGTGTGCATACTTTGCAATTGCCCTTTGTGGCATGTCATTCCTGTAATTCATCCCATGGTAAATCATCCATGTTATGGTTGTCAAATGGAGGAAAGAACTCTGACCAAGTGATGGAGGAATATTGCAGTGCAGTAAAACTGGCATGAATTCTGCTACTGACACATCGTAAAGCCTCCCAAATTGAAATGAGGTGTAATGCATAGAATACCCAACAAATGATACATTACATTGTACATGGTATGAACTGTGGGATGTATTGACCCACTCTGCTATATTATGTGGCCTCATTCTGCTATCTATGGTGTGAGAAACAGCAAAATGGCGGCAAAACCCTTGTGTGCGCCAAAACCTCAAAAACCGTGTTTTCAACACACAAAAATATGGCTGCACAACCCACCACGCATGGTGCATGCGTGGTGGAACAGAGCAAACGCTGCAGAAAAAGTGCAAGTGGGATCCATGACAAGTAAACAGAGAACAGAGGGAGAAGCAGCGCTTTGCAAACGAAACTCAAAAAATGTGCTTGTAAATAACATTTACTGTGCTGCTGAAACTTCCAAATGCCTGTACATAATACTTTTTCAACACTCAAAATCCTGCTTGGCGTTACAATTCATTTAATCTAATGAAGCACTGTGAATTTACAAAGTCCTAAAATGTTAAGAGCAAAACATTTCTCAGCAAAACTGGATTGCCTGGGAATGACAGTTCCTATCAAAAACCTGTGTGCAGCCACACTGAGCAACCTGTGAATGACAGCTCCTATCAGATGGGCTCTCCTGATTATAAACTTTAAAGTTGTCTAAAACTAAAGATCTGCCAGATTAGCAAGTATAAAAGGAATGTTGCTGAAAGAAACATGGATCTCAGTTGTATTGATCCCACAGGTTTAAAGCTAAGAATGTAATTTATCTATGTCATCTGATGCAACAAGTTTGTTTTGTGCTGGATTTCAAGTCAATAAATAAAATTTTAACTTAGGCTGGCTGGGCCTGCAAGAAGTTGAAAAACAGATTTCCACACAAGGGGAGGGTATTCCTCTCAGCAGATGCTCACTGACATATGATAATTGTGGGGTAGGACAGACTTGTGTCTGCTCCCAAGGACTGAACAATGACAGATTCTCCAGGCCAGGAAATAGTCACGTGAAAGGGTCGTAAACTAGGCCTGCAGAAGGACATTCCAAAAAGGTGGGGGCTACTCCTTGCTCCAGATACAGACAAAAGGATGACAATTTGCTGCAAAAAAAATAAAATAATGAACATGTTTTAGAGACTTATAACTCAATGTCAGAAGTGGTGAATATAAGAAAAAGGGCAAAATTGTTACTTTAATTTTTGGCCCTACATTGCAAAACGTAGTGGAACTGTGTAGCATATTCTGAACAGGAATGGCAATATAGTATGAGGTTTTATGGCAACTGTATTTATGCTAGAATAGTTAGACTTTGCACACACATTCCTATGGTAAACACACATATTTGTGTAAAATTGCAGAATGTTTGGAAAATGTGTTCATGGTGAAATGTACAAAATGCTGCAAAAAGGCGAAACAAGGTCTCACAGCTGTGGGATTTTGAGGAACAGATACTCTATAAAATATGTAATCCCTGTATGTGATGTTCATAGAGGTTACACATGTGTAAATATGTATTTAGGACAAATTTCGATTTTGAAACTAGTGGGTTGGGGAGGTTTCTAAGGATTGTAAAAACCAAACCATAAATTTTACATCATCTGTCCTTTATCCAATCACTCGGATGCAAGGTGGAGAGGAGGCTATGATCCAATCCCAGTTTAGAGGGGCATGCTTAGTTAAACCGCAGTGCAAAACAGTGCGGTTGACCCGTTATATCAAAAATTGCATAAGTAAAAGTTTGCCGCAAATTTACGTTTTGCAAAAGTTTTACACGTGTGAATTGCCTTTAAATGATTTCCCACTTTGCTTTTGAGATTCACAATATTTCTTTTGATTAAATCATTGCTTTTGCTTGCTTGCATCTGTTCAAAGCGGCTCCCATAGAAATGTATAATAATGTAAGCATTTTTGACCAAATTTAGTGTTTTTGCTCAGCCAATTTCAAAGAGTGATATTATGTTTGTTCTGTTTTATTCCAGAGTAGCTGCTCTCTCCTCACATCTATTTAAATTGCCTATTGGTGGGTTGAGGGGTGTTGCAGGGGGAACCTCTAACCACAGTGCTATCTTTTTCAAACAAACCCAAAAGTATTATTTTCTGTGCTGCATTATTTTTGTTTTCATTACCTGATTCCCAGTGCATTAAAGATAGTATTCATTGTTCTTGTCACCCATTGATGATTGTTGCTACCTATTCAAAATATATAGTGATTTTAAATTCTAAATAAATAAATATTTACAGTTGCAAACTAGCCTGAATCCTGGTTCAGTGTGACCAGTGGGTATTTTGAGAAGGGTGTGATATGAGTGGTATATCATTCAGAATATTGAACTTATAGACACAAATAAATAATAGAGTCGGTTAAGAACAGATAGTCACCTTATAAAAACGCCTAGACTCATTAAAAGAGGAAAATAATAAATTAATTATTAAAGAGATCCACTCCAAGAGGAGTTTGATGAGGAGCACCAGAAATCTAGTGCATTTAAAAAACAGAGGGATGACCTGGTTTAGCAGAGGGGCAGTCTAACTCAGGAGAGGGATGCCTTAGGCCAGGAGGTCAGCCAATTGAAAAACTAAGTTAGAGGAAAGAGAGCTGGCCCTTCAGGAGTTTAGTGAAATTAAAACTGATTATGAAAAACTACTAGAGCACACCAGGCGGGTGGCGGATGCTCTGGCAAAGAACACTCAGATCAAGAAGGACCAATTCAGGAGGTGAGTCATCTGCAGCAGAAATTGGCACACTATTTCCAATCCAGTCAGGAAGCACAGAGAGACAATGAGGCTCTCTTCGAAAAGAATGACAGGCTCCAAAAACAAATAGCCATACAGAAGCAAATCATTGAGCCCAGTAAGGCCTTAATAGAGTAGCAAAAGGGTCATCTTTTAGCATGTCACCAGGGAATAGGGGCTGAAAGAGATGAGGTAAGATGGGACAGAGAAACTCCTGAGAATAACCTCAGGACCCCTGTCATCAGGGACTTTAATCCCTTCAGTTCCATGCACTCTGCCACCCTCATGTCCATTGGCTCATATGAACCAAGGGCCACTGGGATGGTAGACTTCAGCACAATGGGAAATATGGGACTGACAGATCAACGCCTCCCAGAAATGGATGGGCGGGCATCTCTATACAGATTCCTAAATGTGAGGGCTAGCCTCTCTGATCAGGAAAACTCCAGTGAGGGGAGAATCAGAGAAGTGGATCCTCAAAAATATTGCCTACCAAGGGATCAGTCTGTCAAATCCGGTGGGGAACTCCATCAAACTAGACCCACCAAGAGTTTATTAAAAACCTCTTCCCAGCTAGGGCAGTGGGGGTGGACTCAGCCAATCCTGGGAGCAAGAGAGAGTCAGAAGACTCTTCTGAGCACAAGAGGTCTCAAGAGACTAGGCCCCCACATTCTGCAAGCCATTCTCAAGCCCGCAGAATTAGGGAGAGCCTAGAGGATCAGATAGCCACCTCCTGTAGCAGTGCCTCTGAGTCAGAGGATGAGTGGACAAGGGTGACCAAAATGAAAAAGGCCAACAAAATTAAGAGGGCCTTACTGAAAGATTCCCTGAAACAAATCAAGGCAATTTGTGGCGTCATAACTCCCTATCATAAAAATGCTACATGTTCAGTTTGGGAGCACCTCGAGTTGTATGAGCAAATGATGGATACTTTCGACCTGAACGATAACCAAAGTTGCATTAAATATGTCAAGTGGACATTTTCCCCTGAATACTCCACCTTCTTTGCGGGGCTGGAGGATCAGAACCACTGAAGATGGTCCACCTATAGGGCGGCCATCTTAAAGCATTTTTCCATAAATAGAAACCCTCAAGAGGGCTGCAAGGCGGCCTACAATCTGCAATGTGGGGAAGACCAGGCCCAACAAGAATTTGTACAAGAGTTAAAACGTGCCTTTGAGCAGACCAGTTCATCAATACCTTCTTTCATGCACTCCCTAAATACATCATGACCCAGCTGGTGAGGGACTTTCATGAGAAGAGATAACTAGACTGGATCATTGAACAAGCAACTCGTATTTATGAAGTGCAGAAATGATAGAAAATAAAAGTACCAATACAAACCCCAAACCAACCAACACCCATGCTGCTGCTAAGGTGGCGGGGGGGAAAGTTGCCCCCATATTAGATCTGGAGATGGGGGTCCTAAAAATATTAATGTGCAAAATCCTCCCAACCAAAGACCCAGAAGGCCCTCGGGCCAATCCCAAACAGGGAGTCAGGGAGGTAACCCCACAAATGGGGCCCCTAACTCCCCTGACTACATCAGCCCCTGTTACAAGGGCAGCAGACCCATCCTGAGCTATGTGTGGACTCTGCCAGCCCAAGGGGAGGGGGATACAACCAGGTAGCTGCCAACCCAGGAAACTTCCATCCCAATTGTCCCCATAAGGGCAGTAATCCCCCAAATGCCAGGTTGAGTTTCTTTCCCCGGTACCCGCCAAACATCAACCCCAAAAACAACCCTTCTTTCCTTCCCCACTTTCTTGAGCCCAGACAGCCCAATCCAGGAGAGGGGAGGCCAAGGGTGGAGGGGTACCAGAACTGTCCTAACCAAGGGTATTATGGAAGAAGGGACAGTTACCCTGCCCGGTATCCACCTAGGATAGACCAGAGAACCCCATACCAGCCAGAGCGGGTGTCCCAACTGGAGCACCAGGTCCAGAACTTGGCACAGGATCTGGGTTGCATGTGGAGGGCTCGGCAGAACCCTCAGATGAACATGGTGGCCCAGGACCCCTAAATGAAGGGTCTAGTACTCCAGAGCAATGATGGGGAGAGAACCCCGACAACCCACTGGTTCCCAGGGAGGAGGCACAGGGGGAAGGGGGTGTAAAGCCTTAGAGGAAGCTTCCTTCCCCACTTGTGAAAAGCCCATGTAAACCCAGGAATCAGAACCAAAATCTCCTGCCTCTGAAAGTCTGCAACCTAAGGAACAAAGGGACTAAAAATACCCATTTTGTGGAGGAGTTCAGAATCTTCCAATTTGAAGGAGAAGGGTCCTCAGGGGATTCTGGGAAAAGGATCTTCTCCTTCTGGGATGGGGGAACTCCTCCCAAAGAGAAATGGGTCCTGAGGGAATCCTAATCCAGACTGGGTAGATGTGAGGAGTTAAAACCGCCCATCATTGAACCCCAGAATGTCCAGCCAGAGAATCACCTGGCCCAAACCAATTCTGGTGACTGCCTCCATAAAGGGGGGCAGGGCTGCCCAGAATCAGAACCAAAACTTCCCCTATATCCCACTGTTCCATTTTTTTTTTTGTGCAGATTCCCAAGCTTCCACACAGCATCATGCCCAAACCTATTCTGGGGACTGCCTCCAAAAAGGGTAGGACAGCCCTGAATCAGAAAAGGAGGAGCCTGAGACTCCTCAAATCACTGAGTGTGAAATTGCTTGCTCAGATTCCCAAAACACCAAACTTCATTCTGGGGATCGCCTTCTAGAAGGGGGGCACCCAGAACCAGCACAAGAGGAACCCCAAACCTCACCAACCACTTCTGTTGACTGCCTCCAGAAAGGGGGGGCAGCCCAGAAACAGAACAAGGGGAGCCCGAAACTGCCCAAATAGCAGTGTGTAAAAATTCTGTGCTAGATTCTTTCACTCCACCACCGTCTCTTGACCCAACTATCCCGGTGTCAGAGGCAGAAATGAGCAAATTGACCATCAAGCTTACCAAGAGCACCCATTACATTTGCCCATTGAAGGAGAAGGAAGGTAGATTCTACACCTCCATCCAAGTGCAAGGGCAATGTGCAATTCCAGCACTGGTGGACACTGGATCCCAAGCAACTTTGCTGTCAAAAAGGATCTTTGAGCAGCTTAATTCAGGAAGGGGGGGAAGATACCAAATTCCTCTCACCCCTCTTCCTGGACAGCTCCAGAACTTTGACCGGAAGGAAATTCCTGTTGAAGGGTCTGCAGAGCTGGAAATTAAAATTGGGCGACACAAAATGAAGCACCCGGTCCTAGTTGTGGTGCCAGAGGGAAACCCCTGTCTATTAGAGAATGATATCCTCCGCAGGCTGTCTCCCCTCATAGATTGTGTAAACAAGGTCCTCTGGACCCAGACTCACAGGCCAATTTAATTAAAACAAAGCGTCAACCATGTTAGTCTAAATGGCACATGCCACATGGTTGAACAAATACCAGACCAAATCAGGTTCTACTTTCAAAACAATGACATACCCGACATCACCGTCATAGCTGTGGGACAACCAACTGGTGACGAGAACTCCTCTCCATTTCTGCAAATCAGCCTCCCTTCCCATCTCAAGTGGCATTCCACCCTGGAAGGGATACATTGAAATGTTATACTAATGTATAATCAGAAAGTCCCAAGTCCATAGCCAAAATTGATATCAAACCAGCATAAAACTTAGCTGGCATTTTGAAAAAGGGTGAACAGCTCTTCATCCCGATCCAGTTAAATGATGGGAAGGAGTCTGTCCTCGCCCAAGTTGACTTGAATAGCGAAGAAAGCTTCATCAGCAAAGTATTATTAAAAAAACTCCCAGAAGACCAGACCTTACCCGCCGTAGAGTCAGTGCAGCAATGTGTATGGGGCCTGGAAACGCCCTGTTCCAAACATCCTCTGCTTAGCAGTTGCATGATCCAAATTTTTAGGGATGACAAAAGCATAGTACATGCTTGCTGGGTCGCACAAGGTGTTCCTTCTGCCTTTTATATGAGCAGTGACCTCCTCAACCAACTTGAGATTAATTCGGACCCTAGTTATTGCCAAGCCCGGTCCCAACTAGAGAGTAAATCTTAGGGTCCTTGCAAACCTAATGAAATCCTTCAGGTCAGCACTAGTGCTACGGTAGGAAATGGAATTTCAGAAATGGAGGAGAGGTGAGCATCCCAGTCCTCACCTACAGAATCCGCATGCCCAAGAGCAGTTTGACAGAAGGGGAAGACAAGTGGATGCACATAAACCAGCTAAAGAGTTGCCACTCCAGGCATACTTTGGGGCAGATGGAAGAGCGTACCGGAAACCCATAGGGGGAAAATCTGGACACTTAGAAAAATTATTTTTAAATGAGTAATGCTCACTGAATAACAGATGGGGAATATTGCCAATTGTTAGGGAATGCAAGTGTCTTTCCCACTGCTGAGATCCCCCGAAGATGTGTGGGCACAGTAGTGGGAACATTTTCAGTACTGTGTTATGTTCTGTTTTCTAGTATTGGTACTAAAATCCTAAGAATCACCAAGGAGGACCACTCGGGGACCGGGAGGAAAAACCCAAGGAATCTGGAATATCGTCCCATCCCAACCCGAACTGGCGAGGAGAGCGTGTCACCTTAGTCGCTGACGGGAGAAGCAACTGAATTTCTCTATATGGACAGAAAAGAACATCCCAATCGCCCGACTCCCTCTTGACTGGAAGTCAAAATTAAGTCATGAGGGGGGATTTGTGGGATGTATTGACCCACTCTGCTATATTATGTGGCCTCACTCTGCTATTTATGGTGCGAGAAACCGCAAAATGGTGGCAAAACCCTTGTGTGCGCCAAAACCTCCAAAACTGCGTTTTTCAACACTCAAAAAGATGGCTGCATAACCTGCCACGCATGGTGCATGGGTGGTGGAACAGCGCACACACTGCAGAAAAAGTGCCAGTGGGCTCCATGACAAGTAAACAGAGTACAGAGGGAGAAACAGCGCTTTGCAAATGAAACTCCAAAAATCTGCCTGTAAATGACATTTACTGTGCTGCTGAAACTTCCAAATGCCTGTACATAATGCTTTTTTAACACTCAAAATCCTGCTTGGCGCTATAATTATTTTAATCTAATGAAGCACTGTGAATTTACAAAGTCCTAAAATGTTAAGAGCAAAACATTTCTCAGCAAAACTGGATTGCCTGGGAATGACAGTTCCTGTCAAAAACCTGTGTGCAGCCACGCTGAGCTACCTGTGAATGGCAGCTTCTGTCATTTGGGCTCCCCGGATTATACATTTTAAAGTTGTCTAAAACTAAAGATCTGCCGGATTAGCAAATATAAAAGGACTGCTGTTGAAAGGAACATGGATCTCAGTTGTATTGATACCACAGGTTTAAAGCTAAAAATGTAATGTATCTATGTCATCTGATGCAATAAGTTTGTTTTGTGCTGGATTTCAAGTCAAGAAATACAATTTTAACTTAGGCTGGCTGGGCCTGCAAGAATTTGAAAAAACAGGTTTCCACCCAAGAGGAGGACATTCCTCTCAGCAGATGCTCGCTGACATATGATAATTGTGGGGTAGGACAGACTTGTGTCTGCTTCCAAGGTCTGAACAATTGCAGATTTCCAGGCCAGGAAATAGACATGTGAAAGGGTCGTAAACTAGGCCTGCAGAAGGAAATCCCAAAAGGTGGGGGCTACTCCTTGCTCCAGAGACAGACAAAAGGATGACAATTTGCTGCTAAGAATATGTAATGAACATGTTTTAGAGACTTATAACTCGCTATCAGAAGTGGTGAAAAATATAAAAAGGGCAAAATTGTTACTCTAATTTTTGGCCCTACATTGCAAAACGTAGTGGAACTGTGTAGCATATTCTTAACAGGAATGGCAATACATGTGGTTTTATGGGAACTGTATTTATGCTAGAATTGTTAAACTTTGCACACACCTTCCTATGGGAACTTTCAAGGTGAGCCCTCGGGTATACGCTGTCCTTCTGCTCTGACGAGGCTGTATAGTTTATGGTTGCTCCGGCAACACGTAAGCATCGTATCGGTACTAAGTTAATCAGTCCGGCGCTCTCGCCTGTATTAGTACAAGCGGTCTTCATTATCTCCTTCTATTTGCTGAGTTCATTGTTGCTTCGGCAACATGCAAGTAACACTTTGACACTAAGTTAATTAGAACCCCGCTTTTACTTGCAATCAACTAAGGATGTCTGATTCTCTTTTCTGAATCGCACAGCCCAGTGACTCTCTGGAAACACGGAAGTCTTGCACAAACGATCTAACAAGGCATGAATAATGTTTAGAGTAAATAGCACTAGTTATGAATAATGTTACGGTCACATGGGAATCAATAAAGTGTGTCCAGTGCTACTCCGGCAACCCGAAACACGGCATTTTAATGTTTCGTGTAAATAGCGCCAGTTATGAATCGTGTTATGGTCTTATCTCTTTAATACTATTCTGATACTAATAACAGATCAGACATCTATCTAATCAGCAAAGATAGTTGCCTCATATTGACTGAGTGAAGCAAATACAGAGGTGACCAAACAGAATCTAAACGTTACGTGAACTCAAGCTCATGATCATTGAAATAGGCCTCTTGCAGGTGGGATTTAACCCGATATTTAGCAACCACTTGAATTGAAAATGTTATTAGTCAATATACCACTACTGGGTAAGCAAAACATTGTTATCCTATATATAAAAACAAACTCTAGTCTAATTCAACACTGCCAATTTGGAATTTCTAGCTTAGAAGTTCTGCTAATCAATTCCTTTTATTGCCCCATTTCTCTCTCGCATTCATGTTTATTATTTCTTTTCCCCTATAATATCTACCCCTTATCCCCCTTCCTGTTTTTCTGTCTTGACAATTTTTAATTTTTGTATTTTGGTCTGAAATAATGTTCCTTCACGTATTTATATGTTTGATTCTTAATTGTTTTACGCACTATCTAATTATATGTTGATGACTGAATGTGGTTACATTTATAAATCCACAAATGTTTATAGCCCTGACTGACTGGAAAAGGCAGAGTAACTGCCGAAACACGTGTCTCACTAAAGGGCATTAAAATATAAGTATTTTCCTAAACTGAAGCTCATGTGAAGTACTTATTATTGGCACTGCCTACCATGTGAAGAAGAGCTTTTCGCTCTTTTCTTTTGTTTCTACATTCCTATGGTAAACACGCACATTTGTGTAAATTTGGAGAAAGTTTGGAAAATGTGTTCATGGCGAAATGGACACAATGCTGCAAAAAGGCGAAACAAGGTCTCACAGCTGTGGGATTTTGAGGAACAGATACTCTATAAAATATGTAATCCTTGTATGTGATTTTCATAGAGGTTACAAATGTGTAAATATGTATTTAGGACAAAATTTGATTGTGATACTAGTGGCTAGGGGAGGTTTCTAAGGATTGTAAAAACCAAACCATACATTTGACATCATCTGTCCCTGATCCAATCACTCGGATGCAAGGCAGAGAGGAGGCTCTGATCCAATCCCAGTTCACAATGGTATGCTTAGTTAAGCCGGCCCATACACCCATTTTTGTGATGTCATTTGAAAGTATAACTAGAGACATCTGACAACACATAGGGACTCTCTCTTCTGATTCCAGCAAAGCACTCTGATCCAGCATTCAACATCCTTCCAGATCCAGATGCCAATCACCAGACCAAGCAGTAGCTGAACCATTTTCATCTAGGCCTCAATTAATCCTGAACTAATCCTTACAACCCAGTGGAGCGCTGTGGTGTAGAAACGCATGCTGAAACTAGCTGGCTTGCTACCATAAATGCTTGCCTGATGAACTTGCAATCCAACTGAATTGAAATATCCAGAAACAAGAAGGGCAGATCCTGTGAAGTTCCGGTGACTGGCCTAGCTGATCCAGTCCCGCGCCTGATGTGCTGTTTTTCCCTGTTAGACCCGAACCATTGACCAGAATCTTAACAGGCCTAAAATCTTAAATCCCAGTGGATTGTGAGTATTAATAGGATGCTAGAGAACTATTGTATACCTTGCCTGATCTTGTTCCACTCCAATCTCTGAACTAATCATACTTTCATAACCAGTAACAGTGTCAACATCTTTAGTGCTATCTAATTCTGTCTATTTGCTAAAGTGTCATTTTCATAGTCATTTTTATTTGTGTAACTCTCATCCAAAAATCCCACTTCGAGTGTGTGGACTGGTTCCGCCGGGGAAGGTGCTGGGGATCTTTTATTGAAGTCATAAATCAGTGTCAGAGCTTACTGCGGCCCAACTTTGTTGTCTAGTCTGCATGCTCTAGTCTTGAGTGGAAGCATAAGCCATATTTTATTTAAGTTTTTGTCCAAATTTGTGTCCTTATTACCGAAAAACATCTCTCAATAAAACCTCCAAAACTCCCTCAGTTTTTAAAGATAGAAACAAAATTTCAATTCCCACTTATACCTAACATCCTTAGCTATATCCACAACCCAAGACCGCAGTGTGAAACAGTGTGATTGAACCATTATATCAAAAGTCTCATAAGTAAAAGTTTGCCGCAAATTTACATTTTGCAAAAGTTTTACACATGTGAATTGCCTTTAAAATATTTGGCACTTTGCTTTTGAGATTCCAAATGTTTTCTTTTAAAGCATTCCTTTCCGATGATTTCAAACAGCTGACAGATTATTTTATAGGGGCCATAGCATCGCCAGTGCCAATCATGCCAGCATGATTGGCACTGGCGATGCTATCAATCCACCAGCACATTGCAAGGATCATGTTTGGCAGCCACTATTATCTTCTATGTTAGAGGGAGCAACAGGTTTACAATAGAGACTGAGCTGATCCCACCGCAGTGGCTTCATATAAGGATGTATTTCCGAGGTCCTTGGTGTGGGATCTCAATGGAATCGAAAAAGGATGCAAATAATGATCGGACCATCGAACAGGGAGAGGCTTAAAAGTGTCTAACCCACTAATTTCAGAGGCTGTTCCATAGGTTGTGGGTGGGTAGATGATTCCTCAAATCAAAAGAAGAATCTGCAAGAAGGGCAACTACGTTTTTAGCATAAGGAGTGGCAGGGCTATTAGACTATAAGTTAAATTCACTCAAATGAATAAGTTTAGGATAGTTCAGTGATAGGTCTGCCACTATTTGGGAAAATTCAGTCACAAAATTAGCCACGTGTGAGAGGCTGACCGATAAACCATTAGAAAGTGAATAGAGACATTAGAGGAAGTATGTAACCTAGCCAGCAGTAATTCACAGGGCAAATTGTGGTTCAGGGGAATGACAGAGCCATTCAGAATTGACAGGTAAATTAAGGCTAGGCCACACCCACTCGAGGTGAAGGTCTGTCCAACTGCAGAATACTATACTGGGGAGGCAGTATCTGCACAATATCATAACCCAAAGATGTTGAAAACCAGGTTTTGGTCAAGTGGAGAATATCAGGGGGGGAGGTCCTCTAGTACACAAAATGATTTTGCTCTTAGAAGACTGCACTTGTAGATGTACACATTTGTTGCACTTGGAGCAAATTGTGTAAGTTATCACACACACTGCACTTGAATAGCTGAAGACTAGCACATCTATTGCACTCAGATGTTATTTGTAGGTCAGCACTATTTTGCGATCAGAATCGTGTGAAGGTCAGCACATTTACCACTCTTAGAAGAACTATGATGATTAGCTTGTGTTTACACTTGGCTGCAAATGTGTAGATTAGCAAGAAATGTAGGTATGTGTAGTACTTGTTTGTACCTGAAGATCTTTGAAGTCTAGCAATTTGTGAAGCACATACATTAACAGCATGTTGAATAATTTACAATGTCTTCTAATAAATACTAGTCTTCCAGGTGCAGTACAAGTGACACTTGTACTACACTAGAAGACTGGTATTATTTATACGGTTTGGAGGGTCGCCAGTGTGTTGCATTAAATTGACCTGGGAGTGGACATGTGTGCTGCACCTTAATGTTGGCCCACCATTTACGCTCAAAGATCTACCATAGTAACCCTTTCATTGCACTAAATGTTCCAAAGCTAGCCATGGTATCCTGATATTGCAGTTAGTAGATGGCCGTTGGTCAAGTTTACAGATCTTGGAAGATACTACCAGGACTTTAATGGTAACCTTGTCTATGGGGCTTAGAGAACCTATTTCCAAAACCCTATAGTAGCCTGCCTCTCATGCCTAGAAGATGCACTGGAAATAACAAGGGGGTCCTTGGAGACTCTCTGCCAGACATGAGTCCTGGTTACAAGACCCTTGCCCAGAGTCTTTAGCTCACTATCTTTCACAGAAGAGAAACATCCCAAACATATCAGTCTTTGTCCTGCCCTGGGGCAGTCCAGCTCTGAAATGCTAGGCAATTCTCCTCTGAACAAGAGTACCAACAGCAACCCCAGACACGTGTTTCGTTCTGGTTGAACCTCATCAGTAGGGTGTAGCTGTGCCTCTCTAAGAATAGTGAGCAAGGGGTCCACGTCTGGATTCCTGTAGTAACTTAGGGTGAAACCCAAAGTTACTTGAAATATGCAAATGCCAGACATGAGTCCTTGTTACAAGAGCCTTACCCAGAGTCTGTAGCTCACTATCTTTCACAGAGGAGAAATATCCCAAACATATCAGATCACAGAAGATGTACTGGGACAGCCAGTGTATTGACTTTGCTTAAAACACTTGAGGGTAGCCTCTCCATAGTGTCTATTAGAGTATATGAGGGAGCTGATTTCTTCTGCACATATGATCTGATGAAACTGTGACACCAAAGACATGCTCCATCTGTGCTCTAGGTACGTATACGTGCACCACTTTGGTGGATATTTGCCGGAGGCACGGCTATCCATCCACACACATCAGAATGCAGCTACGATCTAAGACAAATTTGGTCTAGCTGGATACATAACCTGCACTTGTACACACATGCCTGACCCCTTGGGTTGTTTACTGGAGTTTAGCCAGCCCATCTAATCCCTAATCTTCACCAAATGCACACACACATTCTAAGCCTTTGAGAATATTCACATATCTGGACGTTGGTCCCCAAGGGTGTTCCCACCTCAAGCGTGTGGAGACTATAGTAATGCTAAAAGGTGCTATATAAATGACGGCTACAATTACAATTACAAAATTGCAAAGAGCTCACCAATGAAACAGCAGTGTTATGACCCTCCACTCTAATGGTCAAGAATGGCGCCTCGCATGTAAACGGGCATTGTTACGGAGACTCTATTGTTTATAACTCTACATTGCGACTTCATTTTTTGCGTCTTATGTCATATCCGACTTCAACCTGCATAAAAAAGTTAATTAAATGCTAAATTGCTGTTAATAAATAAAAAGCCTCATGGTCCAGTACTCTATTAAAATGAAGCGCATAATGCTCAATTACCGTAACCATAATGTAAAGATGCTAATGCATCTGCCTCAGCATTGTGATGACACCAGGCATCTAACATCATCTCTGACTTCAATGTTCATCAACAAAAACATGCATCACTTTTGTACGGTAACTGAATAGCAAGACCCATGATAAGGTACTCTATTGTATGTAAATGCATCATGGTCAATCATCCTAGACACAATATTCCTGCACATTGGATTCTGTCCAAGTACCCTCATCCGGACCGTTTCTGTCAACAATAATTTCAGTAACTGTGGAAGTCAAATGCTGTCAACTCCAAAAAAAATAGCTGCCATGCTTAAAATTGGCTGAAACAACATTAATTTATTTATTTATTTATTTATTTACTTGTTTTTAATCGGAAAAGAACCCTTCTTCTTCTACAGATGCGCCAAGTCGCTTTTCACAGTCGTTTTTATGATGATGACGCTTCTGAGTTCATAGTCACTTTCCGCCTTCTCTCTCGGGAATTTCGCTGTTATTTGATTATTTCTCGGATTTGGCTTGCAATGGGCGATTTCACTGTTCCAGCCATCTCTGCTATTTTCATATGGGCCTGTGTGTTGGAAATCTTTTCGAAGGCAAGGTCTATCAATTTTACTGCCGCTATGGTCCATCTCGTTGTTTCTCCGGAGATTAGCCTATTCCAGACCGCCTCTTCATCTAGCGTCGTCGCCCCTTGCAGACATGGTTGTATATATCTGTCTCTATTTATGCTGGTTTTTGGGCATTTTAGGACTAGATGTCGCAATGTTTCCACTTCTTCTTTATTTTTGCATAGGCGGCAACTTTTATCCATTTTTGATGATCTAATGGCTAGGATTTGGTGGGTCATCAGCAGGTTTAATCATGCCTTCAAGAATGTGCTCCTCATCTTTTTGTTCGGGAACTTTTTGCAGTAGTTCAGTGGCTCTTTCACCCTGTTGAACGTCGGTGGAAGGTGGGTGAGTAGCTTATTTGCTCTCGCTGTGTCTACAGTGTGGATCCAATCCATGAGTTCAATTTTTATCTTTACTCGATCTGGATTTTTTTTTAGATCTTCTTCTGTGCATGATATTTCGTTTAGTGTTTCTTGTATTGTTGTTGCCCAATTGTTGAGCGCTTTACAAGTACGCGTTTTCAATTCTTCTGCTATCACCGCACATATTGGCAATGAATCGGCCATTATGATTTTTCTATAAAGTCTCAGCTTGCTTTGCTTCACTGATGTAGCTAACGAGACCAGGCCCAATTCCCTTCTGATTGCGGGCATGGAGGTTGATTTCGGTAGGCCTAGTACTGCCTTCCACACGTGTCCTTCCAATTTTTGCCATATTGAGTTCGGTAAGTTGAGGGCGGCTTCCATACCATAGGTGATAGAAGGCACAACCTTTGCCTTGTAAAATTTTATTGCCGGAATAATGGAAAATTTCCCAAATTTGTTGTCGACCAGTCTAGTTTGTGCCGTAAGTCTTTTGACTTTGTCCCATAACTGATCTTGTATTGCGTTATTACCTGTTGATCCATCTAAGGTTACCCCTAGGTATTTGAATTTGTCGACTACTTCCAGTTTGGCGTTCTCCAAATGCCAATTTGACTGCTTTGTATTTTTGTTTGCGGTTTTTTCAAAGACCATCACTTTAGTTTTTGTTGTATTGATTTCCAGATGGTTTGTTGACATATAATTTGCCAGACTGTTCAGTTTTCGTTGCAGCCCAATTGGTGTTTGGTCAATAATGATGGCGTCGTCTGCGTACCATAGTCGTGGTATGATTTAATTTCCAATTTTTGGTGGGAAAGCTCTTATTTTCTTTTCTTCGATCTGGTAGTCCCCCAAGAAAGCGATGAACAGGGCTGGAGCTAGTGGGCAGCCCTGCTTTACACCTCTCTGGATTTCAATCTCTTCCGACAAGGTGCCTTGTTTATTCAGTTTTACTCTGATTTTTGTGTTTTCATGAAGCGCTTTTATTGGTGCCATGATGGACGTTGGGCATTCCCACTTGCTCAGTTTCAGCCATAGTTTTTCTCGATCAATTTTATCAAAGGCTTTTGATAAATCTACGAATGCCAGGTAGATTTTTGGGGCACCTTCTCTTACTTTCGCTTTCAAGATCTGAATGATCAATATATTTATTGTCGTGCCTCCCTTCTTCTGGAACCCTGTCTGAAAAATGTCGAAGCAGGGTGCAGTCTTTGCCCATGTCCCAAAGTGGGTCAACAACTGGGTTGCGTAGATTTTGCCCACAATGTCTAACAGTGCTATGGGCCTGTAGCTTTCCGGGTCTTCTCTGTCGCCTTTTTTGTACACTGGCACAATTATGGCCTTTAGCCATGTTTCCGGCACCATTTTTGTCTGGGCACAATGTGAGAAAATGTTGCTAATTAGCACTGCCCATGCCTTCGCAGATTGCTTTAGGTCGATATTTGACAACCCGTCCGGTCCGGGGGCCCTTGATGTTTTTAAGTTTTTGATGGTTTTTTCAATGTCTGTGATGTTAGCCACGTTCACCCAACTGGCTGTCGTGTCTGGTGATCCTTTAGTTGTTTGCGTTTTTGGTCGCTCGAATTATGCCATTAGATATGATTTCCAATTTGACTCAGGGACTTGATTTATCAGTTCTGGTGGCTTCGATGTATTTGTTGCTTTGATTATTCTCCAGAAATCGCTTGTTTTCTTTGAGCCAAGACTTTTCAACATTTTTTCCGCATCTTGTTGGTACATCCATAGTCTATGTTGCTTTAGCCAATGATTATATTTCTTAGCCTCCATCTGCCAATTTTCCCAGTCTTCCTGCTGGTTTCTTTTTATTGCAATTTTTCTTAACCTCCTCACCACTTTTCTTCTTTCCACCACCAGTTTATCATATGTGTGTAATGTGTTTGATGTTTTCTTCTGTTGACTCCTCGCTGGTTTTTTGTATGGTGTTAGCAACGGTATGTAGTTCGGTCGAGTTTGTGGGGCTTTTTCTTGAGCTTCCTCTGAGAGTCTATATCTTGCTGTTATCGTTTTTACCTCTTCTTCTGTTAGACAGACTCTGGTTGTTTATTTCGAGATTGTGTTTGTACATGTGATTTTCTGTTTGTGATCCTGTCCATTTGCATGTTAGCAGATTGTGATCACTGTGAGTGGTTCTTTGAACTTTGTATTCTTCAATTCTGGGTATGAATTCTGTTGACACAAAGATGTAATCTAGGGTAGCTTTTGCATTCAAACTCTCCCAAGTTGGAATGTTCTTTTGTTTCGGAAATAGAGCTGCGATGTTATGAAGATTTCTTGGTTTAATCAGGGTCTCCCATGCAACACCTCTCTCGCGGGTTGAATCTTGACACTTTCCCGACTTTGTTTCTTTGTTCCCCTCTCTGCAATCGGCGTTTAAGTCGCCACATATGATGATGTCCGCATTCATGTGCTCTATTTTGATTTCGTCTTTCACCTCTGCCATTTTTGCGCAGTACGTTTTGTTTGTCATTTTTTGGGGGTTCCAATACGTGTTTATTATGATGACTTGGTTGCCAATCCTCTTGCTATTTGATTTTCCTTCGTTGGTCCATGTGGTCAGTATTACTAACATCTCATATGATTCGTGTAATTTTATCGGTGTTGCCAGGCCTACTCCCATTTTCGTTGCTGTCAACAGGCCTGAGGATGGTCGGCCTAACAAGCCCTTGCTTGCAGGTGCTATTTCCACTACATAGCCGTCTAGGCCGGGTTTTTCTTGTAGCCAAGTTTCTTGTAGGCATATGATGTCTAGTGCGCCTAAGTCCACGTCGCCCGGTCTGGTTAAGTGCGTGTATCCTCTTGTGTTCCATGACCCCAGGATGAAACATTTCTTGGTTTCTTTTTGGTCACCACTTCTTTGTTCATCCCACATAGGTGCCGGTGACCGTGTTAATTGCTAATTTTCTGTTTTGCCCATTAAGGCTGCTTTTAGCCATGCTAGCGGGCCCGTGTTCATTGACATCTCCTTTGTTTGTCTCGGAGGTGATTTCTTTGCTCTCTCGTTTCTACTGTGGCGGCCAGTTCTCTCTGGGCTAAAATGTCTCTGAACGCGTCTTGGTTCCACTCTCCGGTATAGGTTCTGATATTCTGCGCCCGTGTCCTGGTGCTCCTTCCTTGATTGCGTGTTTTGTTTTTCGTCCTTATGGGGTCTTCGGTTCTCTTTTCTGTCTTCCGTTCGTCCATACTCCACTTCCCAATCGATACCCCTTTCTTCTCTATGTTTTCCTAGTCTATTAGATCGATACCGCTCTTCTGTCCGTGAAGTGAAATGGTATGGTCTTCTTTCTTTTTCATCGTACTTAGGGTCTTTCTTTTCTTTTTGTATTTCTCTTTTTATTTCTGTCAGCCCAAACCCATTTTGGAGCATTTCAGTAGCTGCGTTTGCTTCCGTTTCTTGCCGGATTGGTTCTTTCACGTGAATGTATGCCTTTGCGATCTTTCCTCTATGATAAGGCTCTACTAACGTGACATCTTCTGTTTTTATCATTTTCAACGCGTTCATTTTGCTCATTAATTTCAAGATCGTCTTCCTATTTAGGATCATGTATCCACTTTTTAGATCTAATTGCTCAAGTTTGAATATACGTTCCTGTCTTTCTGCTTTCGACATACCAGTTCTTCTGTTATTCTCTGGGCTTTTTATCACCTGTTTTCGGTGCGTTGTTGACCGCTCACTTATTCTTTGATCTTTTGAGGGCTTTCGTTCTTCTTCTCTGTTCTTTTTTTGTGTTTCCGTTTCTCTCCCCTTTTGGGTCTCACTTGCCTCTCGGCTTCTTTTTGGTGTTTGGGGTTTCATGTTTTGTCTAATTTCTATTTCTTTCTCTGGTTCTTTTTGTTTTTGTGTTTGCTGATCTGTGTTCACCTGCATCACTGAGTTGTTGGAGGCGGTCTCCCAATGCTGGGACAAGTTCATCAGGTTTGTGTCGCTCATAAAATCTTCGACCGAGAGGGGGGAGCTTCTCATTTTGTCTCTTTTCCTTTCTTTCTGGCTTTTTTCTGAACTTTCCTCTCTGATTTCTTCTTCTTTTTTTTTTTTCTTTTAGTTTTTCTGCTTCCTGCTGCTCCGCCTTCTCTGTCATCGGGTCTTTGTCAGCCTTGTCATTTTTCTTTAGTTTCAATATCACTGGGACTTTATTCTGGGGATGATTCTGGAGTCCTGATTTGATTGGGTATGTTTGTGGGGGTTTGGACCTTTTCTCCATCACTTCCTTTATCTCATGGTCTCCTTTGTGTCTCTCTGTTATTGCCGCATTTTTACTTTCCCGCTCTGATTTTTTGGTTTTCTCGTTCTCCTCCTCTGTCCCTCTTTTTAGGCACTCAATTTGTTTCTTAAGTCCTCCAGTTCTTTTTCCCACCCTTTCTTGTAGGCGTCATTTCTTTCTTCTACAGCTGTGATGTATCCTTCTATATGCGTGATTTTTGTGGACATTGAAGCCAGAATTGATGTGTTGTCTTGTATTCCTTCTTTTATTGTTTCGTATAGTTTGCAATATGGCGCCAGTGCTATCGTTATTGCAGACATGATTGTTAGTAGATCTAGTTTTTTGCTTGGGCACTCCTTTTGTATCGGCATGCCTAATTCACTTATCCTTCTATTTTTCGGCGATTTTGGAGTACTGGCTATTTTCCCTGGCATAGCCATTATTTCTGTGAATAGGCTATCGCTTAACCTGGGTCTGTGTGCTTTTTCCTCCAACCTTGTGCACTTAGGTTTTTCTTTCTGTGTTTCTCTTTGTTGATTCTCTCCATGTAGTTCTCTTACTTTCTCCGGGGTACGAAGTAACTGGTCTGAATTCGGGTGTGCTTTTGCCCCATCTGGGCCATCCACGTTTTGTCGTTGATCTTTTGGTTGGGACACCCTCTCCCGGGCCAGGGCCTGTCTTTGGTTGTCGTCTTCAGGTCTTGCGGTATTTCCCCTCCTTCAGGGGGCTCCTCCTGATGTTCTTTTAAAGTGCTTTGCTTCCGTCTTTCTTCTCTTTCTTCTATTTGTCGCCGGATTGCTTTTGCCGCATTCTTTTTTTCCTGCAGGAGCTGCGGCAGACCTATAGCTGGCAATCCTTCTGGCCCCGGTGAGACCCCGGGGGTCTGTTGGCTATCTCCTCCGGAATTTACCTCAACCGTTTCCAGCAGTTTTCCAGTTCTAATTTTCATTTCTGCTGGTTAAAGAAAAATGCTTTCAATGTTCCTGACAAGGATACTGGCAATGAACCTTTTTGCAATCCCTCATTTTTTTTTTTTTGCGCTTTCTTTTTTATATTTTCTAATGTCGTTTTCGTTTTTCCTAGCTGTTCACATCCTCTTTCTTTATTATTCTTTGTTGTTTTCATTTCGTTTGTCTTTTCTTGGTTTTTTCTTTGCGTTGTTGGTTTATTGGTAGTTATCCTTTTTTTCTGTTTTGCTTCTAAGGCTTTTTTCTCCTGTTCTATTTCGGAATCTGAGTCTGACGTCCCCGTTTCACTTTCATTCCAACTTTCTTCTGTGCTACTTTCTTTCCCCTCGTTGCTGATGGATTTGTTACTTGGCACTTGCGTCCGATTTTCTTCCCTTTGTTTTGTCTCTTCTTCTATTACGTTCTCACTTATGCCTAGCTCCTCATCAGTGTCAACAAACCCTGGTTCCCTGTGTACACTTGCTTGTACGACTGTTTTGGGAACCTTCTCTTTTGGCCAGTCTAGCCTTCTTCCTTCTTCATTTTCTTGTAGTAAACAGTCCACCTCCACACTTTCCCTTTCTTGAGTGGTGGTCAGCTTGTTAGCCTGGCTCTTGGCCAATTCCACTATCTGCGTCCCTTTGGTGTTTTCATTTGGGCTGTCTATTTGACCTCGAACTTTCTCACGGCGTTTCTCTAGACCACTCCTCTCCGTGTTCCCCATCCGCGTGGGGCTCCTCCTCCCAGCCCGCCCTGAGTCAGGTGAGGAAGGCAGGGCTGGCTGTCCTGCTCCGCGGTTTGTTGTCTTTTCCGATGATTTCTTCTCCCTCCGTTCCCTCCGGTCCTCGGCGTCACAGCGCTCCTGCTGAGGGTCCGTCAGCGGCTGCCCTCCGGCTGCCGTTTCCGGAAACCCACTCGCCTTAGGCGCGGTGTGCAGGGCACTAGTCACCTCAGATCCCGGTAGGTCTTGCTTACTTTCACCGCTTAGATTTATTTGCGGGACTTGTGGTTCTGTTGTTACTGGTTCTGTTGTTACTTGTGCGTCTTTCTCCTTTGGTTCGAAGACGCACAAAGTTGTCGTCGTGCCCACCTCTCTGAGCTCGTTATTCGTACTGTTGAAACGAGACCTCGGCGTATGTAGCTCTTTTTTTCCTTCGTGGGCGGTTTCTTCACTGAGAAGCGTCTTGGATTTCAGCCGCATGGCTGGCGATTTCACACTCCTTAGACGCCGTTTGTTGTTGTCAGTGTTGTCAGTGTCCGAAACCGCTCCCACCTCGTCCGGTTTTTCATTTTTACTATTTTTTCGCCCTTGCTGTAACGATGGTCTCTCATATTTCTGGGCTGCGTCCATATTACGTCTACCTCTGCCTACGCCCTCGCGGGCTCCCGCGGACTCCAGCAGACTCAACTCTCCTCACCCAACTCCGCTCACCGCTCTGCTCTGGTGCAGGGTTTTTAAGCCCTCCCACACGCTGTAGTAGACAGGGGAGAGAGACTCCAGCAGACTCCAGCAGACTCAACTCTCCTCACCCAACTCCGCTCACCGCTCCGCTCTGGTGCAGGGTTTTTAAGCCCTCCCACACGCTGTAGTAGACAGGGGAGAGAGACTCCAGCAGACTCCAGCAGACTCAACTCTCCTCACCCAACTCCGCTCCAAGCAAATATGATCATTTCTGAATCTGGCGGTAATCTTTACTCCTAGTCCTACTCTTGCTCCAACATTAATGCAACTTGTAACTATTAATCCTACACTTTGAATTATGCAGTCATTTCTTCTACTATAGTGTTGTATGATGGAATATTGGGTATGCTATTGTGAACAAGTAACAGGTTTGATCCTTGATTGGTCTTGCATATACAAAAAAATCCCCATAATTGAATTAGTAAATATCCAAATACCTAATTTCATGTTCAGTGTTCAAACCAGAAATCACAGTCGTGCATTTGCAAATCATTCTCGCCTCTGTCTGGCAAAGATATCGTTCTCGGTCTCCTCGTTGGTTGGTCATTTTTACTGCATGTAGGTAATCAAGGTTAGGAATAAGCTAGCCAAGGGGTGCATGTATATGCATACAAGACACATCTCAAAAGCTTTACTTCTCCTTAAAACGAGTGTTGGATTGCTAACACTTTGTTTTCTTCATTGTTTTGTATTTTGTTGTCCTGTTTCTTTTTTCTTTTAATGTTGTTTGTCTTTTGTTTAACATTTTTTGTTGTTGTTTGGGTCATGACTACTATGCATCATTTTGTGCCAATATCTTTGGTTATTATGGTTAATATGATCATCATGTGGTTACATGTATATTTCAACATTTATTGTTGTCATTAGAATACACAAACATGTGTTGTCAAATTTTCCATTATGTGATCACATGTACATTCAGACATTGCAATGCAGATTTTTCAAATTTGTGTCAAAATGGCTTTTATGTTTGTCAATAAGATTGTAACAGTCCTGAGGAGGACCTTGATGGCCGAAACACAGCTAGATGTTTCTTTTCAGTACAAATATAGACACAAAACATATCAAGGATCGTAATTGATTATTGTGTATTCTTTAACTTATTGATATGACATTTTTGACAATTTTGAGCATTGAGTGTGGAGGTTTGTCACATGCATATTTTAATTTGTTCTTATTGTTCATTTATAATGCCCTTAATACCGGCAAGTGTTTTTGAAGCATGGGATCGTGTGTTGCATTGTCTTTCTTTGAAGACAAATACCTTACCCCTGAGATATCCTTTGTCGGGTTAATTTCCCGGGGGTCGGCAGGGCCATCCACGGACCTCCGGGGTTGGGGCGGCCCAACTCCTCCCGCGTCCCAAAGGAGTATGAGGCACACACAAGAGCAAAGAGTCACTGCTGTTTATTGCACAAAACAGACACAGACAGGTTCTCGGAGCATAGGTACCCAAGAACATCCCAGTAGTGATGGGCTTGCAGGCCCTTTTTCTAACCGGATGACGCAACTACATACGTCACCTGGGAAAGCTTGCTCCTAAACCTAATGCTACCCCGGGTTGGCTCCCCTGTTGGTAGGGTCAGTATGGATCAGTATAGGAACAAATATTAGTGGTGGAGAAGAGGTCAGGTGGTACGCTTGGATCGTCCCTAAAAATGGCTGCATAGAAAGTGTTACATGAAGAAAGTTAGTGATTGGTTGAATTATAGTGTCGTCAGTGATTACCCCCTCGTATTCTGATTGGTTCATCCACGAGCCCCCAAGCCTGGGACCATCATCGTTCCCATGCGATGTACCTGGTGTTGGCAACAATGTATGACTATGTGTCAGTGGCGGACAATGGACAGGTCTTACTACTGGCTGTTGAGTGTCCCTGGATCCCAGACGTGAGACCCCAGAGCTTCTCTGGTCCTTGGAGATTGGCATCGTATCAGGTTGGCCTTGTCACGTGTTGAGAGACCATGGATGAAGCGAAATTATGGGGATTTGATTTATATTTCTGCTCCTAGGAGTGTTTAGCAGTGTCAGGTGCAACCTGGGTGCTGGGAGTGCAGCGTGTAGATTGCAACTTCGTGGCCTTGGCTGTGGGGCTCCCGTCAGGGTTTGTTCTGCATGATCAGCACCTTGCCACTCCGTCTGTGCTGCTCCGGGCCTGGGGACTCTGGTTTGCGCCCTACCTTGGCCTAGTCTATGGGTGGCGGCATACCATTCATAACACGGGGTCGCGAGGTACGACTTGGGTCCTTATACATTTGTCCATCTACAGGGTGGCATCTTCAGTGTTCTTAGTAGCAAAAGCCTCTGCAATCATATACACAAGCTCTTCTGACGTCTTACGTTTCTGCAGTGCAGTAGTTAGCCTTTGTGAAAAATAACAACGATGCATGTCTGTGAGCGTGAGCGGTCCTCTATGTCATAGCACTGAGTATGTTGTTTGTGTGGGTTGGTGTGTGTCTGATCCAGGTGCTTGGTGGCATGTGTGTTCTTGTCCATTGGCTATGTCGTCATGTCACCTCTAACGATGGTGATATTGGTGGGTGACGTCTAATCGAGTTGGTCCACATGGTCAGTCTCAGCTCCACCTGAGGTCCCACCACATGCTTTGGATGACGCACAGCTGGCCTGGGTGTGCGGGCCATGGCCACGGTGGGTCTTGCCGTCCAGGGCAGCAGTCAGAGGGCTGAACTCATCCCGCGGTGGGTGCTTAGGTCGTGACATCATAGGCCATGGTCTGGACGGGAATCGGGAAGGGATTGTCCCATTTTCCCTCTTCAGTCCCCCCACTGGATGACTTGTTGACCACAAAATGATCACTCTTTTATCTCCTCTTGCTCGCCATACCTTCGTTATTCCTGCCACGTGTCCGTATCAGTCCATGTGATCTTCAAATGACCAATACATATACAAACATCCACCACCAGGCTTACAATAAACCCATTTTCCAACATAGCTCTTTGGATTTCGTGGATTTTCAACTTTTATCGATGGCAGGTACAGGTCTGCTTCCACTATCTGTTGCCGCAGCCTCTCACATTCCTTTATTATTATATCTGCGTGTTTGTCGACTTCAGCGGGCATTAGCACGTGCATGCCTATCATTTGCTCAGCAGTACTCTTTGACCTTCTCATCCATAGTTTTATCCCCATCAGTGACGTCATTCCCAGGATCATGCATCCTGCCACAACCTTGAGGCCATCCGACAGCCATGATGGCATCCATGACCAGAGGTATGAAAACCAGCTACCATCCTTCTTCACCCCCTTTGCTTCTTCTTCCATTTTGGCATGCATCTTGGCCAGCTGTGATACTGCGGCAGATAAAGTGCCGTTGTCCTTGTCGTTTGCAGGAATGAACGTGCAACAGGAACTTCCAATTTTTGTGCAAACAACTCCTTCCATTGCTGTCAGAAGGTCTAGCACATACCTGTTCTATAGGGCCACCATCCTTATTGCTCTCAGTTACTCTTTAATCGCGTTAAATCCGTTAATGGTGGAGTTAAACGTCATCATTAGCTCCCATCTTGTTATCTGTAGCCATTTTGCATTCGCATATGCCTGCACTCCTGGATGTATCTCAGAGGAAAAGAACATTGCCGCTCTGCTAAATAGTCTGTGTGCTGGTGGAATCTCACTCAGTGCTGTTTCTGACCTTCCCCACAGGTGATTTCCAGTCCGTGGTTCTCCTTGTCTTTTTACTCTGGATACTTTATTGTCTGTAGTAATGTCACTCTTCCTGCTTTTTCCAGGGACCTTCTCTTCCTTTTGTTTCCTTCGTCCATCTTAGGGAAAGTCTCCAGGTTGATGTGTTTTTGCGGTACTACCAGGGATGGTACGTTGACGTGTACCATGGTACATACCCCATTCCATGACTGTGGTAAGCTGTTATGAGCTTTTCTTCTGCAGGCCCAATAGTGATCCATCAGCACGGCTGTTCCTGATCCCCCCTCAGGAATCTTTATTGTTCTTTTACATTCTTCATTTACTCCAACATCAACCTCACCATCGTGCTGGTAACATGATGTAGGTTCTGCAACGGGTTTTATCATTATGGGTTCCTCCTCTTTGTCCAACCATGTTAGCAGCGCTGCACTCTTTGACCATTCCTTCTAGCACTTGTCGTTTTCCTCTTGTACTGTCATCACTGATGATTTTGCCAATGTCACTACCTTGCTTCCTACTACTCCATCCACCCATCCATTCTTCATATATACTTTGCCATATACTAATATTAGTGGTCTCTCCCAGCACCCTGGTTCACCGCCAACCTCTCTTGCATTCCATTTGAATGGCAGGTAGTTCAATGTCACTTCTTTTGTGTCTCCCTTGTCGGGTCTATCGGTAATGTATTTAAGTCCTTCAGTCAGCTGCCAGTAATTGTCATACATCGGTAGTGTCTTGATGAAGTTGTCTTCGTAGTGGTATGTTGATCTTGACTTCCATCTTAGTGTTGCCTGTTTACCTTGAAATCGCCTTAGTGTTTGAAAAATTGCTAAATATAAACGGCATTCTGCTGTTGCTGCTGGTACTTCAGTAGCCACAAATGTTCTTGAGGCGCACATGGCGTATAGGATCAACAAACACACATAACAGTTGTCCTTTGTCGTGTCCTTACAGATTTTGAACTTGTGCTTATACCACATGTTGTTTGAGACATGTGCGGATTCTGTAAAATATGTGTCCACCCCATGTACATCTATAGAAACACTACGTTTACCTCTTTCTACGTTGGGTCCCGTGTTACTTGTACCACCTGACACAATTCTACTTGCAGCCGTGGTAGGGGAAATGTTAGTATTGGGAGTTGCAATCACATTAAAATCATAGTAGGCCTGCCAGACAGCGGCAGTTATCAGACCAGTGGTGAAAAATATCCCCAACATCTTTATTACAATTGCTATTACCACTGGCATTTTTATCTTACCTGTGCTGCCGTCCTGCAGCTACTTTACTTTAGATGATACCGGTGTCCACCAGAAAATCTCTAAAAAGTTGCATTATTTCTGTTAGTGTTTGTTATTCAAGCCCTGCGTATCAAGTGGTCATTTAATGCCCAGGCAAAAAGCTCCTCCCACACCTTCCTTACCATCCTATCTCTCAAGGCAGGTAATGCTGCATGGAGGTGTGGAAACAAACGTACTATTAGCATGAGAAACTTGTTATAATAGATGCGTATTCTCTTATAATGTATACAAATTGGTGTGACAGGGCTTCTGGGATATCGTCTGTGGGTAGCATTTGCCTTTGGACAGTGGCGTATGTTCGTTATCAGATATTTTGCATACAACAATAACAATGCGTGATACCTGCATGTGCGAGACAAAAAAGAGAAGAGATCATGCACGTGTTTACACAGTGTGGTGTATATTACAGATCTCTTTGACAATGTTCTTATTTTGCTGTTGGCGAGTGCTTTTTAGTTAAACTTATTTTTCCAGTTCTATTGGCAGTTTCCTAATTAAAATAATTTTATTGTTCTGGCATGGGGGCGTATTTGGTCTGTGACCTCGTGACGATGGGGTGGGCTATGGGTGGTTGTTTGTTTGTGTCTATTGGGGTATCTGGCATTTGTGCTGTGTCGTTGTTGTTGGTTGTCGTTGCTGAAGCGTTGGTCGTGTTGCCGTAGTGATTGGGGCAGGTCTGTGCTTTGTAGGGCTTGATGTCTTGAATGTGTGTCTGAACGTCCTTATCGGACAATTTGACGGCCATAGGGGCCACTTTCTGGACTGTGTGTGTCCCCGTAAATCTAGGGACGTTCCACTTTCTCTGATAGTTTTTAAGGAGTACCGTGTCTCCTTCTTTGACTGTCCAGTCAGCTCCTGTTCCTTGTTGTTTGCTGTTTCCCGTTGGTTGTTCTCTGACCCTTCCTGCATCTGTTGAGAGATAAAAGCAGCACTAGCAACCAGTGAAGAGACATACTCATGCATTTCTTCACCAAAAATAGTACTTCCTCTATGACAATCAGTCATAGCCCTTGATGATGGTATGAGGGGAAGGTGCATTTGATGTTTATCTTCAATTCAAACAGAGCCAGAGGAAGGCAAAGGAGCCAGCTCTTTTTGGTTGTTGGATCTTAGCTATTGCTTCTTTCATGAGGCCGTTGAGGCATTCACAGATGCCATTGCTTTGTGGGTGATATGCACAGGCATATTTATGCTTGATCCCCAGAAGGGCAGTTACGTGCTGAAATAATTCATTGGCGAAGTGGGGACAGTTTTCTGACATTAATACTTCACAAACCCCCACCTCGGGAAGACCTCCCTTACTAAAAATGTAGATGCTCTAAATGCATCTGCATGACAGCACGGGCTGACCTCAATCCACTACAATCATGTATCAGTATCCTTGACATACTTTGATCATGTCGATGTAGTCAATGTGTAGGTGCAGAAAGGGTCCTTCGGGCCAGGGTATTGTACCTTTCATCACAAAGCAGCATATGACCGGGCATACATTGTTGGCAGGTGAGGCAATTGCTAATGAAATTTGCATCGTGCGAGTTTAGCTCGGGGCAGAACCATGATTATTTTATTCATGCTGCAATTAATTGCTTCTTTCCCTGTATGAGTGGGGTGGTGTAGTTGGGCCAGAACTGTTTTTAGTAGGGCCAGGGGCATCACAACTTTCCCTGTATTATTCTGTCGCCATAGTGCATCTGTGGGGGACATGGTGCATCCTCTATTAACCCACAGTTCCTTTTCTGCCATTGGAGCTGCCGCTTGCAGTTCCATAATCTGTGTCTCTGGAATGTGTGTGTGTACCCATCCTTCATTATCATCTGTCTTACCCTCCCCTTATCTTTTTGTTTTTCTTGTAGGTCCCATGTCTCGCCAAAGTACGCAGCACACTTTACATGTGCATCTGCCGTTTCATTACCTCTTGATATTGGATCTTCCCCATTCGTTTGTGACTGACACTTCATCAGAGCCACCTCTGCTGGTTATGCTATTACTTCTATTAGTTCACTCAGGAGGAGAGCATGTTGCACTGGAGTGCCATCTGCTCTCCTAAATCCTCTTCTGAGCCACTTTATTAATCCTGAGTGTACCGTTGAGGTGACATATGCACTATCAGAATATATACTCTTTTCCTGTTGCTTTCTTCTAAAGCTATGATCAGTGCTACCAACTCTGCTGATTGTGCTGAGTATTGTTGGGGTAATATAACACATTTTACTGGAACGAATGTCCAATCTTCCCTCAATCGCACTACAGCTACTCCAGTCCTCCTCACACCATCACTTTGGTCAATTGTTGATGACCCTTCAATGCACAACACCTCACCCCCCTCTAGGGCATTTTCTTCTACCTTTCGGGTGGATGAGAAATATTCAATTGCATGTGTACAGTCGTGTACATATTCTCCTTCGGCAATTTCCTCTGCTATAAACTGTGCTGGATTGACATTACTACACCTTACTATTTTCAACTCTAATAATGCAAAGATGAATGGTTCCATGCATAGTGTGGTGGAGCAACCCATAGTAATGGAAGATGATATTTCTACTGCGAAAGCTGCTGCAGCCAAGTGTTGTTCACACGGGAAGTGTCCCATCATTACTGGATCCAAATGGCTACTGTAAAATGCTATTAGTTTGTGTCCCATGCTTGCCTTTTGTGTAGGCACTGCTTTCATTACTGCACCATCGCAATGTGAGAATATGTAGAACTCATTATCATAGTTAGGGGTACCTAGAACTGGTGCCGTGGAAATTGACTCTTTGAGTTCATTAAATGCATCAGTCATCTCTCTTGTCCATCCCAACTTTCTCGTCCCCCTTTGTGCCTCTTTGAGAGCCTCTAATAAGGGTCCTATATATGTGCTGTAGTCAAAAACCCATGCTCTGCAATAGTTGCACAGGCCAAGAAATTGTTGCAGTCCCCTTATCGTGTGTGACTGTGGTGTGTTCTTTATTGCTTGTGCCCTTTGTGGTGCAATGTTCCTTCCCTTTTGTGAGATGATCTGCCCTATGTACAGTAATTGCTAGTGACAGTACTGCAGTTTTTCCTTGTCAACCTTGTATCATTTCTCAGCCAGCACTGTGAGCATCTTTACAGAGTCCCTCCTGCACTTTTCCTCATTGGTGCTGCAGATGATGATGTCATCCACATACTGCAGCACTGTGCTCTCCAGGTCGATGTTCCCTAGGTCCATTTGTATTACTCTGTTAAAGATGGATGGTGACTTGCAGTACCCTTGGGGTAGTCTAGTGTGTTTCCACTTGGTGTTGCGGTATGTGAAACTTGTTAAATCTTGTGATTCAGGGTGTAGTGGGATTGAGAAGAATGCATTTTTGAGGACGATCACAGTGAACCGTGATGCCTCTGCTGGTATTCTGCACAGTATTGTGGCTGGGTTAGCTGCTATTGGGTACTCTGACTCCACAATGTGGTTAAGAGGTCTCAAATCTTGTATGTTAAGTGACCTCAATTCAGCTAACCCACTAAGTCAGTGCCTCGTCTGGGACACCCAAGGGAAACCCTTATTTATATATGTTTATGACAAGTTAGAATGTAGATGATAAACCCTTATATAACGCCCCTCTCTTTGAATCCCCCTGACCTCACTGAGCGAAGAAGTAGGTTTTCTTTTACAAATTAAAAGGTTTATTGAGAAAGTAAATATATATATATATATATATATATATATATATATATATATATATATATATATACATATATATATATATATGTATGTATATATATATATATATATATATATATATATATATATATATATATATATATATATATATATATATATATATATATATCACTTTTATGAATACATTAATATTTGATAGCACACTTAGGCATATGACAATGATCAACAATGGATGATGTTACACTAGTACACTGATTTAATTACTTAGGAGTTAGTATAGGGGGGATATGGTAGATGAGAATACTTTTATGATTTCAAGGAAATGCAATGATGAATAAAAATGCAGTACAGAAATAAACTGATAGGGTTTCACAAGAGATAATATGTTCACTTTTCCCCTTCTGGCAATTCACCCCCCCCCCCCCTATGCAATATAAGGAGATGGAAGTAAAGCACACAGTTTTCAGGATTACAATCACAATACAATACGAATTTCAGTTCCCCCTAGCAAGCTTAGAGAAACAGGGATGGTTTTAAACACAGGCAAAAGTACTTTTAAATGTGGTATGCAAAGAAGGGAAAATATGCTAAAAATGATTTTAATTCCCTGTAGGAGGTTCAGGGTAGGTGATAGATATTTAAGATTAGTTCAAGTCACACTGGCAATGATTCAGGAATGATTATCAGAGGGAAAATGGATTTCAGCAGTTGCGAGCAAAAGACGGCTATTTTTGACAGGAGCTAATTTTTCAATTTGCTGCAATTTAGTTGCGTGCGTTCAGCATGATTATGGAATAAGTATAAGGAATAGTTTTTAGGCGTGTTGGAAAGCTTAGAATCTTAGCTTTAAAATGAAAGTTAAATCTCGTTCCTAGCACGTACGGATCAAAAGATACGGACAATTTTGTGGAGGTAGTTTCTCGAAATTAAAGTAAACTTCAGAATGACAAAATTACACTTTTACAGCTTTGAAATGACAGAATGAACACCTGATTCCTATGATGCAGTTCTGGACAGGTTCAAATGTGTGAATCAGATTATTTTAAACTAAGAGATGGGTTCTCCACAGTTCTGGCTGGATACTCACTCCTAAATTTGGACAGGAATGCAACTTCATCACAGATCGGGTCAGGATTGGGCTGCGGTTCACTCTCCGGACAGTCTCTGGCACCGGTTCCATTCACAGCGTGGCCTCGGGTCTGGTCTGCGGTTCAGGATCTCTGGTTCTGGTCTGGTCTCTCTGGATACAGCTCGGCTTTCTGGGTCTGGATATGGTTCTGGCCCAAGGTTCTAGCCAGAATCAAAAAGCTTGCACAGCTGTTGAATAGTTTGGTTAGGTTGCTGGGTTCTGAAAGCCTGCTGAGAAGAGTTCAGCTGGTTGGGTTAGGCCTCTCTGCTACAAAGTTCTGGTTTGGTTCTGGATCTATCTGGAGTTGAGTTCTGGATCTGTGGAGATTGTCTGGATTTTGAAGTTGTCCGGCAAAATGCTTTGCAAGAAAGTGGAAAGTGAATCCCCTCCCTGGGTTTCAGTGTTCCTTTTTATGTCTTTTGAAAATGGGTGTGTGCATGGGCATAACTAAGCCTGCCCCTCACAACTTATCATTGGCCAAGTCCTCCTCCCTCCCTTGATTGGGGAACTGAGTTGTGTGTCATTTTTATGGCATACAGAAAGAACCTCCCCTTTGGTTTCAGTTAGAAAATCAATTTGTCATACCCACACATGCTTCCCAGATACACAAGTTGTTGAAATTACATGTACACATCACAGATGAATTAAGGTACATTCTTGCCCAACTTTGATCTTCCTAAGAGCTTGGGTTCAGAAATGACAACTTATTTTCGTTTTTGATTGGTTTTCCAATATTGGACTTTTAGCCACATTTACACAGAGGTACACCCCCCTTCTGGGCATATTAATATAAGTTATCATGTCTCTAGCATAAATACAGTGTCTGCAGCATTAATAAATTGTGGGGTTCGGTCCCAGAACACCGTACAAAGTGGAGTTTAGACTCAAATTGTAGGTACATTTCTCATATTAAGGATCTCCAAATTGTACATTCTTGTCAGTTTGAGAGAATATTTTATGAGCGATTTAATCAAACATACATTTGGTGCAATATGAAATCCACAATTCAGTCTGGGTCCGCCCCCAGGAACTTGGTGAGTCAGAGATCACATGTCTCTCCTTCCCCCAGAGCAGTGTTGACAGTAAACACCCAAAATCAGCATATTCTATTCAGCAGAAAGAGTCTATTGTGTTGACTGAGGTCAGCAGACCAGGGGGCCACTCTGCATTTGGTTAACAGAAACCTGTGATTTCCTGCCTTCTTGTGTGGAGTTCTGAGGTGTGAAGGCTTCCCAGCCCCTTGGACTTTTAATTGAATCAGACTGTCTTCTGGGAACAGCAGGTGTTAAGAATTTTCATTAACCAGCAAGGCTTTGAAGTCCAGGCTGGCTCAGGCTCCTTTGTCAGCTACTGAAATACAGTTCTCCTGTCAGAGTTTAGACCGCTAGCGCCGGTTAGTGTCCAATGCCGGTACTGCACCTATTTTTGGGAGCTGTCTTGAATTAATATATTTAAAAAAGAAAGGATTTTACTTGATAATATATGATCCTTGCTTGACATGGCATTGATGTGGATCTGCAGTAGAGTAAAGTAGAACACTCAACCAGAGTTGTATTTTTGTTTGGTGGTTTCGTGCCCATGATCTTAGCAATTTTTGACATTAATAAAAACAGATTTTGAACAGAACCATCTTTCTTTGCAATGATGGGTGGCAGGTCAGGTGACCATTTTGGTGTGCGCAAAACTGTGCGGTTTTCCTGGATCTTGACGCAAATGTGGGCTTTTCGGCCATCTTGGATTTTCTAAGCCCACAGCACCAAATGTTGCAGCATAATAACTTGAACGTGGGTCAAGACACCCAACATGTACAAAATGCCAAGACCCTCCCTTTGCCTTGCGCACTGGGTATACCGCAGTGTTGCACAGGGATTATGATGGTACTAATATTCCTCTTTCCAGGAGGGCACTTATGGTCTCATAAATCCCTTCATCAGTTTGTTTTAATGGTGGGTACTGCTTTACTCTGGGCAGCATTGCTCCGTTTTTTAGCTTTATTTTCACTCCTCCAATGCTTTTTATGCATCCCACATCATAGGAACTTGTAGTCCATAGTGAGGTGGGTACAGCTGCTAAGTCTTCCTCATACAAGTCTGATTGTGTGGGATGGGTGATTCTAGTGCCATTGCCATTTTCTGTGCTACCTTCTTGTAGGTCACTCTCAACCAAACATAAATCTTCATCCGGAACACCATCTCCCCATCTCCTATTTCGTCTGAGAACAGTTCCTCGTCTAACACCTGCGCCAGCCTGCATCCTTCAGCCAATGCTATTACTGCCCTCCATGCTTTCCCTTCTCCATCCTGGGCCTGTGAACAGCAATGTAGTCTTTGGTTGCCACAATACTCTCAAAGTCCACTGATATTATTGCCCCTTCTTTCTCACTAGTGTGCGTTTCCGGTATGAAAAGGTATGCTGCCTGCCTCCTCCACACCTTGCCCTCAATCCCCGGTAGCCATGCTATTGCCATGTCTGTTCCGTATTGGAAGATGTCCCCGTCCACTAGTTCTGCCCTTGCCACTGTTTTACCACAGTAAGCCTGAAGTATGTGTTGTGCGCTGAGCATGTGTATGCCTGGTGTTGAGCATAATATTCCCTTGTCAGTGAAGGATATAGTCATTTTCAATCTGCTCATGATGTCTCTCCCTAGTATATTTACTGGTGATTGTTTTGAGTATAGCAGTGGCAGAGATAGGTCGTGCTCTAAGCCAGATAAGGAGATGTTATCAGTAAAATGAATCAGCCTTGTGCATAGCATCTCCTGACAAGTTGAACTTCCCTTCCCTAATACAGGATGTAGTTGCCCCTGTGTCAACTAGGAAAGAAAATGTTTTGTCTCCTATCGCCACCTTTATGCCGACATTAGGGGACACAACAAGGACGTCCTATTTGGGGTACAATGATTGTCCGTTCCCTGTATATGGGTTGTGACCCAGTATCGTCACTTTCCCCATTTGTGTCTGTGGTATTGGTGTTTCTGTAGGTAGCTGTGTATTGTCTTGTATTTGTGTTAGCTGTTGTACCTTTTAGACGTGTTGTTGTGCCGTCATCATTTGTTGTTGTTCTTGGTGTTGGGCTGGTTGGTGCTGTATTTGTTGTGCGGTGGGCGTCACGTATGTTTGCTGCTGTGGTTGTTGTGGCACTTGTTGTGCCAGTCTCTCTTGCTGTTGCATGTGTGTTTACCCATTTGTTGTAGCTGTGGTTGTTGGTAGTAATTTTGTTTCCCGTTGTAACCCTGTTGCCCTGCTCTCCCCATCCTGCTTGTGTCGGTCTTGCCCTTCATGTGCATGATACGTGTCCTACTAGTCCACAAGTCCAACATGTTGGCGGCTCTCGTGCTTGCCACGGGTATCCTCGAGCGTTGTCTAAATACCCCTGCTGTCCGTATTGGTTAAACCCTCGGAACCCTCCCCCTGACTGCTGTGCCACTTGACCAAATCCCCTCCCTCTTGTTAACACACCCCTCCCTCTGTAGTTTTTTGTGTATGCGTTACCCTTTGACGTGTTGTGATGCTTGAGCAAAAACATGACGCTGGCACGCAGTGCATTCTGGGGCACTCAGAGCCATAATGGATATTTATTCCATGCCTCAGTGGAAGCACACTTGCTGAAAAAACATGTTTTCAACGTGATTTGTTGCTGAGACTGGTATACATGCCTCACCCAAGGACACAGCACTGGGAAAGCTAGGATCCACAGGTGCCGCTGGTACCAGATAAAAAAGGTTTGTTATGACTTGCTATGTCTGTGCCAAGGTCTCAAGATGAGTTACGGAATTGTTTTCTGTGGTGCTTTAGGAGAGGGAAGCGCTTTGCTCCTTGGGGTTATGGCCGGCAGCCAACAGTCACTCATCAATGCGCAAGCGCTAATGCCAGAAGGTTCGAGAAATTGCTACCCCTTCTGAGGATTGCATATATGCAGAGCTCTGGAAAGGTCAGGCGGTAAAAGCACAAAAACCTCAGTCGAAGGAAGGACACCTTGTTCCGACATACCTGTGGGCTGTTGTGCTCTCGGCCTGGGTGTTACTGGGGTCTTCCATCCGCTTGTGGCAAGATGAAGATTTCAGTTATGCCCATGGTGATGTATTCTTGCTAACTTACTATCTTTTCTGTGATTTACTTCTGTGTTATCACTTATGGCTTTATGGATGTTTAACTATGAATAAATAGCTGTATAAGTGCTCTTTATCCTCTAACTGTGCGTGTGGGTGTGAGTTATTGTTCTGTCTACCTGCGTTCAAAGTATTTGCTCTGCTCTGCAAATGTACTGGTGATAAGTAACTGTCTGTGCACTCTTGGCGAGCATTACACGTATATCCACCCCCCATTGGTGGTGGCTATACGTGTTGTGCTGTGTATGGGGTGGGGGTGGCAATTGCTGTGTTGTAATTGGTACTTGCTGTGACAGTGTTGCTGGTGGTTGTGACTGCTGGGCAGCGGCTGGTGTCAGTGGGGCGGGGCATGTTATCAGTGCACCTTCCATGGCATATTTTGACAGTTTCTTCTGGACCAGTTTTGCCTCATCTGCCTTCCTATCTTCCTCTTTCTGTTTAATCTTTTCTTGCCATAACCAACAATGGTGTAGTGTTGTTAACTGTATTTCTGGCCACGCTTTTGCTTCCATCTCTACCAATTTTTTCAACTGCCTCCGTACTGGTTCTGGGAGCCCCTGTATCAGTATGTGGTAAAAAATTGCTAATGTTTTGTCCCATGGCTCCCACATTTCCAGGAGCACTTCTCCTGAATTTCCTGGATGTAAACAAGGTCCTAGTTCTCACACATTTTGCATGATGTTATTGCCCCATGTCTATATGTCTAATGTGTCTGGATATTGTACCCTCAGCGCTTGCCATAGTGCTTGTCTGCAATTTGCAAATGGTGCTCCATCATACGAGGAGTCACTGATGGTCACCCCTGGGAATCCCGCCCTCTTCCAAATGTCATCTGCTGCGTCACCCAATATTGACATTAATAACCCATTGACATCTCCATCTGCTAACATGTGCCCTGCAGTTAGCTTCTCCATTTCATATATCCATTTTCCCACCCCTCCGCTTAAAGATGGTAGTCTGCATTTAATATTCTCCTTGTCTGCATGCTTCCATGGGACGTATTGTGGTCTTGCCCCCCTCTCTCTAATAATGGCATCTGTGTGTATTCTGTTATTTACTCTGGCGTGCGTCAGTGTGGTGATATGTGTGTGTGTTCACTCTCCTCTTCCATGTCAGAAAATTCTTCGATAAATTCAGTATGGTGTTGTGCAAGCCGTGTGTCCCCTACGCCCTTATGCCCTCTCCATTGACCTGCTTGGTCCTTGGTGTGTGTGGTTGCTGATCCCTCCATTCTGCGTCCTGGGAGGTCTCTAAGCCTGTTGACATATGGCATGTGCTGTGCTGGTGGCGTCATTGTTTGTAGTGTCCCCTCCCTTTGTGAGTTTTTGCCCTCCCGTCCTGTTATTTCTCCTTCTTGTGTCCTACATTCCCATGACGACCTGCAGCCTGTGCGTGTGATATATAGTTTACTTAGCCCTTCTCCGCTCCCGTCACTCTGACCTCCGCAGGATCCCTCCTCCTCCTCACTACAAAAGCCATCTGAGAATGTCAATTTAGTGCTTGGGCGTGCTCCTCCCACCGTTACAGTTTCCAAATCTATATCCGTGTCTCCCCGTACTTGCAGTATCGCTACCTCTTTACTACTACATGCATTGATCGTACTCCTGGGTGCTTGGTTTGTTCCTCTTAGACCTTGATTGCTTTGTTGGTCGCCTTCATTCTCTAACTCTGTACTTGCCATGCACAGTTAATTCACTATCACGTCACTTACCTGTCATAGCACCCTCACGTTTCCCCGTATAGCATCACTTACCTGTCCTAGCACCCATGCGTCTCTGTCCTTGTCGTTCCACGTCCCGCCCTCTTTTGCCAGTATACTCTCTATTATTCCCCCTTCCTCGTACTTACGTGCGCTCTCTGATATAATATTCTTCTTCCATAGTGTCATCTCCTCAGCACTGGGAGGAGCTTGGGGCGCGCTAGACCGGTCCCCATCACTCACCTCCTCCTTTACCTCCTGCGTGCTTAACAACCCCAGTGTATACCCCCAAAACATTCTCCAGAGGTTGAAAACTTCTAGGTGGCCTGCTAACATCTTCTCCTTGTAGGTGTTGTGTAGGTACACTAGCAATGAATGTTGAGTTGTCATGTCAAAGCTGCTGTTGGGCGGCCAGTGTATCCTAATTTTTTCATCTGTCCCTTGAGTCCATTCAATACTTTACTATTTTATCTCTGTGCGTATTAGTGTTGCACAGATGTGCTGGAATGGTGTTGTTAATGTGCTAGCCCAATATCCTGCCCATATCCCGTAATACACAGACATTTTGAATTTCAAATTTTGTTTACCACCGTTACCTGGCCCCATAACTGGGGACTCCCGACTTTACGCTCCAAGGAAATGCAATGTTGTTATAACAATACTTTTGTGCTGGTCACCACCACTCTCTTATTATTCACAACGCTATCGCCCCCTTAACACCCCTCCTTTTGGAGCTAGGGCCCCCTTCGACCCGTGGCACGTGAGGCCCTCTGCGTCCTCATGCCCAGAGCTGCGTGCTTTTGAGCCACCCCTCCTTCTCATTGCAGTCGCTACTCGGCGTGTCTTTGCTATTCTTCTAACCCCTCCTCCTCTCTTTCTGTCACCACTGCCTGTCCAGTGTATGCCCGTCTCTTCCCCCTCCCACTGAGAGCACCGCTGCTCAGCGCAACCCCTTTGTCTGAGGATGTGCCAGCATTCTCCGTGCACAGCTGCCTGTCCCCTTTCACACCTCCTTAGCTGTGTGACATTGCTCCAATTATGCTGAAGAAGACCGTGGTGTCCCATGCAAACCCTATGGGTGACATCACCATCTAGCACAATGTGTTACCAGTACGTACAGTTGCAGCATAAAATGTGCGCCAATTTTTGACAATGTTATTTTCCCACAATCCCTACAGCTGTCTTCCCACCGCACCGGAAGTGGAGTATTCATTAATCACTTTCGTTATTATATTTGTGCTGCACCCACTGTGTCACCTCACGCGTGATATGCCCCCTCCCTAGGGGGCTTAACCAGCCAACTATAATCCGCACTGAGAAACAATCTAGCTACCTCTTGCATGAATACGTCATCTATTCACCGAGCTAAAACACTCAATTATAGGAATCCTCATCTATTCATCGACCTACAACGCCAACTCATAGGAATGCCACACCCCCTGTACAAGTTTCCCCTCCTCTGGACCACGTCTGGACACTCGTCTGGACACTCGAAATTGCACTGCCTGGTCATCTCGCAGTTCTGCGATGGTCCTGCAGGCCTCCAAAGGGGGCAACGGAAGAGGGGTGGCGTTGCCGGGCCACCTTGATGCAAATGGTCTCGCTGTGGTCAATACCACCATCTATCTCAGCAGTGCCTCCAACATGTCGGGGTAATTTCCCGAGGGTCGGCAGGGCCGTCTGCAGACCTCTGGGGTTGGGAAGGCACCCAACTCCTCCCGCTTCAAAAGGAGAATGAGGCACACACAAGAGCAAAGAGTTACTGCTGTTTATTGCACAAAACAGACAGGGACAGGTTCTCGGAGCATAGGTATCCGAGGAACATCCCTTTTTCTAACTGGATGACGCTACTACGTGCGTCATCCGGGTTGGCGCCCCGGGTGGTAGGGTCAGTATGGATCAGTATAGGAAAAAAATATTAGTGGTGGAGAAGAGGTCAGGTGGTACGCGTGGGTTGTCCCTAAAAATAGCTACATAGAAAGTGTTACATGGAGAAAGTTAGTGATTGGTTGAATTATAATGTCGTCAGTGATTATCCCCTCGTATTCTGATTGGTTCATCCACGAGCCCCCAAGCCTGGGACCATCGTCCTCCTCAGCTTGCGATGTACCTGGTGTTGGCAACAATGTATGACTATGTGTCAGTGGCAGCCAATGGACAGGTCTTACTACTGGCTGTTGAGTGTCCCTTTCCCATCACCACCGGTGTCCAGCTTGTAACTTCGTTGTTGCAGTTTGGGTCCCAGACGTGAGACCCCAGAGCTTCTCTGGTCCTTGGAGCTTGGCATCGTATCAGGTCGGCCTGGTCACGTGTTGAGAGACTGTGGCTGAAGCAGAATTACGGGGATTTGATTTGTATATATGCTCCGAGGAGTGTTTAGCAGTGGCAGGTGTTACCTGGGCGCTGGGATCGCGGCGTCTAGATTGCAACTTCATGGCCTTGGCTGTGGGGCTCCCGTCAGGGTTTGTTCTGCATGATCAGCACCTAGCCGCTCCAACAGAGCTGCACCGGGCCTGGGACCTCTGGTTTGCGGCCTACCTTGGCCTAGTCTATGGGTGGCGGCACACAGTCCATAACACGGGGGTCACGAGGTGCTACTTGGGTCCTTATACATTAGTCCATCTACAGGGTGGCATCTTCAGTGTTTTTAGTAGCAAAATTGTCTGCAAGCATATACACAAGCTCGTATGGCGTCTTGCGTTTCTGTGGTGCAGTAGTTAGCCTATGTGAAAAATTACAACGATGCATGTCTGTGAGCGGTCCACTATGTCATAGCACTGAGTATGTTGTTCGTGTGGGTTGGTGTGTGTCTGATCCAGGTGCTTGGTGGCACATGTGTTCTTGTCTGTTGGCTATGTCGTCATGTCATCTCTAACGATGGTGATATTGGTGGGTGACGTCTAATTGAGTTGGTCCATATGGACGGTCTCAGCTCCACCCGAGGTCCCACCATGTGCTTTGGATGACGCGCAGCTGGCCTGGGTGTGCGGGCCGTGGCCACGATGGATCTTGATGTCCGGGGCAGCAGTTACAGGGCTGAACTCATTCCGCGGTGGGTGCTTAGGTCGTGACGTCATAGGCCATGGTCTGGACAGGAATCGGGGGAAGGGATCATCCCATTTTCCCTCTTCACCTTCCTCCCCAATACCTACAATCTTTAATTGCACTTGATAGGTCCTTCAAATATTTGCCAATCCCAAATAAAGAATTTTTTGGGAACATGTCTGTTTAGAGTAATAAAGACTTGATAGTCCATTGCTGAAGAAATTCAAAAACGATTTACATTCAAAAGAAGGTTACATCCTTGCAAATAGGGCAGCTTTGATAAGCCTGCCCGCATTTTCCAAGAAACATCTTCTTTGCTCCAGTAGTGATTCCATCTTAGTACAACATTCCATTCAATATTCTTCTAAGAAACTTATTTTTATAGTCCATCTATAGTTGTTGTGGTGTTCTTCCTTTTTTACTAGTCAGCTGATGACTACAACCCAATAAACAGGCAGGCATTTCACTATTGTTTGTTAGACACCCAAAATCAAACTCCCTTTACTACAACACTCCAAGGTGAGGTGTAGGGGAAATGCAGCATGCAACATTCAATTACACACAGGGGGCCTGATTCATGGAAAGTATTAATTCATCCTGCAGTGCCTGAACGCCAAGAACGAGACTGTGAGAGCCAGTGCACCTGATAAAAAATGTGCGACCGTCATATTCATGGAATAGTTCCCACAAAGTAGCCCTATGTGCAAGTCGCACCCGGAACACCCCCGACACGTCCACACGCAAAACCAGAACAGGCGCATTCACTTACACTTGCGGGATGCCAGGGCGTGAACAAATGCATCCCGTGAACAGTGCATTGGGTCCCCCCAAAAAAGCCTGCACCTCGGCACAATTGCATGGGTTCCCCCGTACCTGTAACCGGCACCTCGAGGACATGCGTACAGTTTCCCCATAAGCATGTATTTTTCCTGTCAAACTGCATGCAAACCCCAATAAAAAGACCCTGCACCCCGCGATGCTGTGTACACGCACCCCTAAGTACGATCGGAACCCCATCTGCATGCACGCATCCCTAAATCCAACATTCAAACTCACCTTCAGATTTGCGATTGCTCTGCGCAAGTCCGTACTCCTGCTTCCGGGGGTGGGGGGATTTCAAGGGCACTGCATTAGCATTTCGCAGGCAAGAGATTACGCTGTCACCTCCATAAATACGCTTAGTCGTGTGCATTTTTTTGCATTTTTGGGCGTTTTATGGAAAGCCCGCTTTCTGGCTGGTTCTTTCCGATTTGGGTTTTTTCCGCTCCTTATTCTGGCCCCTACACAGGGCATGCCCACCCCCTGTCTGGAGTCTCACGCAAGACACTCGGCTGCCCGCAGAACGTGCCAAGCCTACGTGAACTCCAAGCAAGTCCCAGACAAGTCCAGGGCAGTCGGTTCTACAGATCCACAAGCTGTGTTTTGCACACAGTTTGACATACAAGTTCCCCGTTTTACGCACAAATAATTCCATGAATCGGGCCCAGAAGATTTTAAACTCTAAAAAGATGAAGAGCTAACTTTCTTTTCAAGATCAATGTTACCATTCTAAGGTCAATCGGAAGAGCTCATTCAAAGCAAAACACATTTTTTATCGTGAAAAAAAAGGAGGAGATTTCTTATTGTCAGTGCATTTTATTTCACAATGGTAAGTGTATCTGAAGAGTGTTGACGCCACATATTGCAAGCATCAGAGGCATAGCCAGGATTCTCTAACAAGTCAGGGCTGAATCCAACGTAGTTGGTCCCAAGCAGTGACTTTAACATGTGTAAATGCCCACACAATGCTTCTGGGTGGGCATTTACAGATTTAGGGTGTGAGTTGCCCACTGAGGCCCTGCCCTGTCTACGCCTTTGTGTTGGTATTGTATGTCACAAGGACATTGATGTATGTGCTAATGTATGGTTTCTATGTTGCACTATTATAGTGCTTTGGTAGAATGCCATGTAGGTGTGGTTGTGGATGCGGCAAGTATGTTAATTTCTTAAACAATATAGCATATTGTGATGCACTTTTCAATGTTACACTTTCACCATTATAATCCTATGAAAAATGAGAAGTGATTTTGTAACACAACATAATATGATATATCAAAACAACATATAACAATGTGTTTTGCATTTGTATTTCCACATATAAAAACAACCTCTGAAATGCATTACAGAATTTGGCCCTTAGTGGCTGGACGCCTTGCTCGCAGAGCTATCAATTGCATAGGGCCTCAGAATATATGTCACTCATTTTATTGCACATACTACATAGTCAGAAAGACACATGTTGACATTCTTTATTTTTAGCTGAATGTGTTTGCTGGTGCAAGTGTGTGTAATGTCCTGTTATAGGGCATTGCTGCAAAAGGTGCACTTGTAGCAACAGTAGCATTGAAAATAAATGTGAAACTTTGGTGTGCTTAAATAAGATTGTGGCCCAATTTCAAAAAGGTTAAGTGCAGTGCAACAAAAACACACATTATGCCATGCTAAATGGCTTTTTCCGATTCACAAATGAGAATTTGCTCTGGCCTTTCCCACTCAGCGCCCTGCGTGGGACAGAACATAGCCCACTGGAAGAGCCAGCGCAAAGAATTAAAAGGGGGCTGAACATGCAAAATCCTCATTAAAGGAGGAAAATGAGGAATGACATGGGCGTGGGGAGATGGGCACCATGTAAACAACAAACAAACCCCTTCAAGCGCTAAGTAAACACTATTTAAAGAAGCCATTGCTCTATCCGTTTGCTTACAAAGGCGAAAGATCTCACCACTACCGTCTCCAGGGTCGGACTGGGACAAGAAATAGGCCCGGACAACAAAAAAAAAGTGGCCCACCCCTCGCCTCAAAAAAGTGGCCCACCCCTCGCCTCAAAAAAAGTGGCCCCTTTCGGGATACCAATGCCCCTATGCCCTCGACAAAGACACTGTGGGGTGCTTCCGAACTGCACACAGTCAGCAACAAAGGCTAGCTATCATCCGGGGTCAGACTGGGCCATGCAATTGTCTCAGGCACCAAAGAAAAAGTGGCCCGCAGTTGCAAATGGCTTTTCATTCCTTTTGTGATACTGTTTGAATAGTACCCAGGCGGAGCTTTTTGATAAAGTGACATGCAAATTGTATATTTTAAAAAATATTTATTCAGCAAGCAACACTGGTCAAAACTACTAGTCGCAGTGTGAATTAACTCATCAAACTGGCCCACATGGGCCAACAAGGGTCCCACTTTGGCCAAAAAAACGGTCCCACACCAGCATTTTGTGTTTTTGGTTGGCCCTGGGCCTATAGTCCTACAGGCCAGTCCGAGGCTGCTCCCAGCTCAACTGACTTTTCAGTACTGACACTTTTTCCCTCATCTTTTCCCCCAGTTGCAACCCCTCCCCACAGAAAAAAAAGTCATGTTTTACCATGGGCAGGGCCACAATCCATCTCTATCAAGGAAGCCTAAATGCTTTGAGAGCAATGTAGCAGCATGCAATACTCTTTACCTAACTATTCATGCCAATGATCAGGTACAGCCAGCTTCCAAAACGGATACGGTTACATTTCGCTCATGCCCACATTGCCCAACAAATACAACCAGCTCTGATGCCCAAGGAGCCGTACAGCATAACTGGTACAGCCTGCTCCCAGCTATGGTAAAGCCAGCTCAAACACAATCGGCTCCTGATCATTCTCTGTGAACGTTGCTGCACCCATTTAGTAACAGAGCGAATTCCCACATATGTCAGGCAATAGATAGCGCAAGGTAACACCATTTCCATTAACAGGGACAGCGAGCTACTGCTCACGTCCAGTAGCTTTTACAACCCAAACTCCCCGCACTCATCACCGGAACTGGTACAGCTATAGCCTTCAACATGCCCAGCCCCACCCCACCCCCCTTAGCTCACAATGTCCATACTATAGGCTCCGTTTCATAAGGCATGTAACACTGGAAACTGATGCGGAAAGGTAGGGAGACTAAGCATGAAAGCATGGCAGTAGGGCAATACATTGGCCCATGGCTGTGCCACCTAATACTGACTGCTGCCCTCACCAAGAACAGCTGAGCTCAGTCTTGCAATAGACCAGTGAAAAAATTATGACATACTTGTCGGATGGTGGAAAAATAAAGCTCGTAACTGGATCAGCCCCAGACTGGTCCCCAGAGGCATAGGCCCCTCTGGAGTGTTCCCAAGTTCCTTATGGGCCAGTCTGCCACTGTCGGCCTCACTATAAGTATGGTGGTAACAGGTGGCATTCCAGAGTAGCGCCCATCTTGCCAAAACACACAATAATGGCCTTAGCAGCCTATGCATATGCTGCCTGCTTGTTGCCTCATCTTCAATGCAGGTCTTGCCCCATGCAGTATTACCACATGTCCCCAATGCAGTTCAATTGGCCTCAAAAACGGGCAATAACTTGTACTGCACCAACCCTAAATCAGTTGTAGTATTATCGTAGCCGCATGCAGTAATAGGAATTCAGTTGAGCGGTATTACCATAGTTGATACCGCCAAACTTACAATGTGGCGCAGAATTACAGAAACAGCTTGTCACATGATGGAAACAGAGTGTAAACATAGCGGAGTCCATGCTGGACACACACAAACATACACAACATTTGAGGTGCACAGAGATGGAGCCTGCCCTGGGGCACGAGAGAGACCAACAAGGGCAGGAGGAGAGATGGAGCCTGGGGAGGTGGGCTGGGGCAAGGCAGGCCAATAAGGGCAGAACCTGAGATGCAGCCTAGGGAGGAGGGTAAGTTCTAGAGGGGCAAACAAGTGCAAAAAGAGCGATTGATGGGCCCTGGCGGGGGCTGGGAAAGAACACAGGTATGCTTTTGGTACTCAGGCAGGAGGCAAAAAGAGAGTGGGTGTATTCAGGCAGAGGAAGTGTACGGTAAGGGTGGGGTCTAAAGAAAAATAAGTTTGGACTATGGAGTAGGGATATACACAATGAAAGGAAAATGAAATCAGAAACAAACACTTGGTGACTTAGCAGGGTAGGAAAATAGTTTGAAATTGATAAATATTAACACAAAAGAGAATGTAAAATTCGAAAAATAAACGGAAACAGAAGTTTGCAAGATAGGTTAAGGACAAAAAAAGGTGAGTCTGAAGAGAGAGAAATTAAAAGACGATGGAAACTATAAAAGGCAGGTGTGCAGAGGAAACTGAGTAACATTTGATGAGAGAAAAGGAAGAATATTGAACATTTTAAAACAAATGGACAGAAAGCCTTTGGTCAAAGAAGAAGGAAAGATGGAAAGACTTGAGCTGGAATTGGGACCAGGACTGGGGAATTACCCGACTCGGGAAGATTCGACTCGTTTGTTCGGTGAGAGGGTAATAGAGCGAGAGGGGGAAGGGAACAGGGGTAAAGGGGGACTCCGGTGTCGGGGAGAGCCCCTGGGGCAGAGGTACCACCCCGTGTCAGGCTGCAGGGGTCTACTGTCTACAGAAGGTATACACGCGTGAAGCGAGGGAAGGAAAGGGTTTGAGAAAGGGGGGCTCAGAGTATGGGGCGAGCACAAGGGTCTGGGGGAGCCCCATCCGGCACTTCAGGTAAAGTCGTGCACCATTGAAAGGAATGCGCTGCTTACGCCTACACATATAATGGAATGGTGACTAAAGAAAGGTTTGCGAATCCCAGGCTAAATATTAAGCTATAGATCTGGGCGTTATGCGTTGCAATGTGTTTGAAAAACAAGTTGCTTGGAGCTGGCACCCAGCAAGCAGATGTAGCCGCACGACCACACCACACTGGGGCAGTACGAGCTGCTCAAGCGGGGGTGCATCACATCATTACTGCATTTGGGATTCATAAGCCAATCAGAAACCCGTGTTATGTCTTGTTCTGCTGAGTTAATGGGATCCATGTGATCGCATGATAACGTTTGCCTTTGGTGCCACAGAGAGGTTAGCTGCCTTTCTGCAGAGGGCTTCACTGTCTGTCATAACGCACATCAGTATCTAATAATTATTAAACAGCGTAGATGCACATCTTTTAGGGAGTGCTAGTGGCCTACTAGAGTGCCATTTTGCCAGGGATTGGCAACCGACCATTGACCAACATGTTGGAAGTCATGAATTGGTTCTCCAATTGCTTTGATTCTCTGTGTCCAAACCGGAGGCCGCTATTATGCATTAATCTCCGTGGCACGAGGGTAATGAGGAGGGATGGGTCTGCGGGATGTGCGAGTGCCGAGTGCATGTGGGCATCACTGGCACAGCAGACCTGCATGGTAAACCCAGGATCAGAGGATCAGAGGCAGCAAGTGGGCAGCAGCAGTGCCTCTCACCTTAGCAGGGAGGTGTCCGGCATTAAGTGCTATGTAATAATACACATCATTGCCCTGGTCAACGGCTCAACCGAACTCTATTTGTATTATGGAGGACACTGGAAACATTGTGCAAACTAAAATAAACTATAGCTAAACCGAACGGGAGGCGTCAGCCGACACAATTATGTATCTCACTGCACATATGGTGACCATTGCATACACATTTTATGAAACGGGTATTTGTAAATCAAACCACATCTGGCAGGGATATCAACTCATGTAGGGGTTGCCAGGGGTCTGCCTGGTGACCCCTGAAGCCTCCCTTGCTACCCCTGTGGTCTCCCTTGCTACCCCTAATTTAAAATTGGGGCTCCTGGGCTGTGGTCAGCAGCATGTGGCTCTATGTTTCTTTAGTGGCAAGTTTTCTGATAGCTATAGCCGGTAAGATAGCTCAGTGGGTTCAGCGCTCACTGCTGCAATGTGCGTGTGCTCTGCAGGTTGCAGGTTCAGCTCCCAGAGAGAGAGGTCAGGTCAACTCAGCCTTTTATCCTCCTGAGGTTGATAAGTGAGTACCAACACAGGTTGGGTGACTTTGTAGGTATATTTGGTCTATATGAAGCTCTTACAAGTAAGTGCTATATAATAACACAACATTATCATTTGGCCTTGGACATCTGCTTGCACTCACAGTAATTTGGTAAATTGGCCCATATGCGCTGATATTAATGATACATATGGTGATCCATTCTTGTATGAAATGTATATCACTTCACAGCAGACCTGCATGCAGCCCCCCCCGCCCCCCACCCCAGGCACACTCACATGGCATGGCATGGCAGGGAAAGCCCCTGGAAAGGGACCGTGTATAGAGGCAGCAAGTGGGCAGCAGCAGTGCCTCTCACCATAGCACGGAGGTGTCTGGCATGAAGTGCTATGTAATAATACACATCATTGCCCTGGTCAACGGCACAACCAAACTCTATTTGTATTATGGAGGACACTGGAATTAAACATTGTGCAAAATAAAATAAAATATAGCTAAACCGAACGGGAGGCGTCAGCCGACACAATTATGTATCTCACTGCACATATGGTGACCATTGCATACACATTTTATGAAACGGGTATTTGTAAATCAAACCACATCTGGCAGGGATGTCAACTCATGTAGGGGTTGCCAGGGGTCTGCCTGGTGACCCCTGAAGCCTCCCTTGCTACCCCTGTGGTCTCCCTTGCTACCCCTAATTTAAAATTGGGGCTCCTGGGCTGTGGTCAGCAGCATGTGGCTGAGAGTCCCTTATTTCTTCATTATAAACCCAGGACTAAAAGACCCAAAATGCAAAGTTAACCTAACGACTGGACTAGCATCTCCGCCTGGAAAGGGGCACATCGGCATGCATTTGTAATCGGGTCGCAGCCCGTTGGCACGTCAGCGGCTGCATATCACATGCTTCTTTCTGTTTATTTGGCCCAGGTCATGTGACACCCTATACATTCCAATGTTTCAGACAGGCTACAATCTCGATCCGTCTATAGCTGGTGGATGTACTTGCAAACTCTGCCCGCAAAGCCTCAACCAGAATGGCAGACTAACGGGTGGCAGAAAACGTACTGCTTTACAGATTAACTGGTTGCACGCTGCTGTGCCTTTAACGGTGCCTAATGAGGCGCCAGTCAGCGGCCATAGCTACTAAATTCAACCGCTAGGCTAAATGAATGTCGTTGAGTGCTTGCACTTAAATTGCACCCCTGCCTATCCGGTGCTCGCAGAGTCAATGCTAAACAACTGCAAGCCATCAGCAAGGCGCTCTGTCCTATATGCCCCCCTCATTAAAATGAGATTAGTGGTCAGGCACTTAGCTCTTCAGTATTTAGGCTCTGAGAAACGTTTTGAAGAAACAAAGTAGAGCAGTGATATCCCCTTGAAGCATTGCGGTTCTGCACCAATAATTGAGCAGTTGCCAGGGTCATTAACGGCGTGGCTCTGTGTTTCTTAAGCGTTTCATTTTCTGATAGCTATAGCCTGTAAAATAACTCAGTGGGTTCAGCGCTCACTGCTGCAATGTGCGTGTGCTCTGCAGGTTGCAGGTTCAGCTCCCAGAGAGAGAGGTCAGGTCAACTCAGCCTTTTATCCTGCTGAGGTTAATTAAGTGAGTACCAACACAGGTTGGGTGACTTTGCAGGTATATTTGGTCTATATGAAGCTCTTACAAGTAAGTGCTATATAATAACACAACATTATCATTTGGCCTTGGACATCTGCTTGCACTCACAGTAATTTGGTAAATTGGCCCATATGCGCTGATATTAATGATACATATGGTGATCCATTCTTGTATGAAATGTATATCACTTCACAGCAGACCTGCATGCAGCCCCCCCCCGCCCCCCACCCCAGGCACACTCACATGGCATGGCATGGCAGGGAAAGCCCCTGGAAAGGGACCGTGTATAGAGGCAGCAAGTGGGCAGCAGCAGTGCCTCTCACCATAGCACGGAGGTGTCTGGCATGAAGTGCTATGTAATAATACACATCATTGCCCTGGTCAACGGCACAACCGAACTCTATTTGTATTATGGAGGACACTGGAATTAAACATTGTGCAAAATAAAATAAAATATAGCTAAACCGAACGGGAGGCGTCAGCCGACACAATTATGTATCTCACTGCACATATGGTGACCATTGCATACACATTTTATGAAACGGGTATTTGTAAATCAAACCACATCTGGCAGGGATGTCAACTCATGTAGGGGTTGCCAGGGGTCTGCCTGGTGACCCCTGAAGCCTCCCTTGCTACCCCTGTGGTCTCCCTTGCTACCCCTAATTTAAAATTGGGGCTCCTGGGCTGTGGTCAGCAGCATGTGGCTGAGAGTCCCTTATTTCTTCATTATAAACCCAGGACTAAAAGACCCAAAATGCAAAGTTAACCTAACGACTGGACTAGCATCTCCGCCTGGAAAGGGGCACATCGGCATGCATTTGTAATCGGGTCGCAGCCCGTTGGCACGTCAGCGGCTGCATATCACATGCTTCTTTCTGTTTATTTGGCCCAGGTCATGTGACACCCTATACATTCCAATGTTTCAGACAGGCTACAATCTCGATCCGTCTATAGCTGGTGGATGTACTTGCAAACTCTGCCCGCAAAGCCTCAACCAGAATGGCAGACTAACGGGTGGCAGAAAACGTACTGCTTTACAGATTAACTGGTTGCACGCTGCTGTGCCTTTAACGGTGCCTAATGAGGCGCCAGTCAGCGGCCATAGCTACTAAATTCAACCGCTAGGCTAAATGAATGTCGTTGAGTGCTTGCACTTAAATTGCACCCCTGCCTATCCGGTGCTCGCAGCGTCAATGCTAAACAACTGCAAGCCATCAGCAAGGCGCTCTGTCCTATATGCCCCCCTCATTAAAATGAGATTAGTGGTCAGGCACTTAGCTCTTCAGTATTTAGGCTCTGAGAAACGTTTTGAAGAAACAAAGTAGAGCAGTGATATCCCCTTGAAGCATTGCGGTTCTGCACCAATAATTGAGCAGTTGCCAGGGTCATTAACGGCGTGGCTCTGTGTTTCTTAAGTGTTTCATTTTCTGATAGCTATAGCCTGTAAAATAACTCAGTGGGTTCAGCGCTCACTGCTGCAA